>NC_000087.7:89296751-89637585 GCF_000001635.26 Mus musculus
GGGCACATTGGGCTCGGAGTCTGCAGACACCCCTAAGGTCCCCACAAGACCCTCAATAGGATCATAAGACCTCTGTTGAATGTAACACAACCTCTGCTCCAATCCAATCTCACAGGATCTGAGACTGCATTAATTAGGGAAGCAGAAAAACTGGCCTGACAATGGTCTCAAGTCCCTCTGATCTGTGACAGCACCTGGGCAACATATTGGGCAGAGTCTGAGGACAGCCCCAAGGTCCTCACAGAAACATCCATGAGATCTTAAGACCTTTGGTGAGTGGAAAACAACTTCCGCTCCAATCCTATCATGCAGGACTTGTGACTGCATTCATTAGGGAAGCAGAGAAACCGGTATGATCAGGGTCACAAGTCCCTTCCAGTCCATGACAGCATCGGGCACCTTGTGGGCAGAGTCTGTGGACACCCCAAAGGTCCCCACAGGACTCTCCACGGGAACTTAGTACCTCTAGTGAGTGGATCACAACATCTGCCAGGAGGAAGGTTCGAACACCAGATATCTGGGTCCCTTCTCTGCAAGTGGAGATCTTGCCTGCATAGAGTACTCTGAACACTGAAACTCAGGAGAAAACTAGTCTCCCAGGTCTACTGATAGAGGATTACATAATCATCTGAGGAACAAGATATAACCAGAGACAATTATAACAACTAACTCCAGAGATTACCAGATGATGAAAGGCAAACATAAGAATCTTACTAACAAAAACCAAGACCACTCACCATCATAAGAATTACAGCACTCCCACCTCATCCAGTCCTGGAAACGCAAAAACACCCGAAAAGGTAGTCCCATATTTAAAAGCATATCTCAGGTTGAAGGTAGAGGACATCAAGAAGGACTTTAAAAACTCACTTAAAGAAATACAGGAGAACACTGCTAAATAGGTAGAACCTTAAGAGGAAGCACAAAAAAAAAACAACAAAAAAAAAAAAACTTAAAGAATTGAAGGAAAACACGACCAAACAGGTGATGGAATTGAGTAAAACCATCCAAGACCTAAAAAGTGAAGTAGACACAATAAAGAAACCCAAAGTAAGGCAACACTGGAGATAGAATACCTAGGCAAGAAATCTGGAACCATAGATGCGAGCATCAGCACCAGAATACAAGACATGGAAGAGAGAATGACAGATGCAGAAGATTCCATAGAGAATATTGGAACAACAATCAAATAAAATACAAAATGCAAAAGATGTTATCTCAAATATCCAGGAAATCCAGGACACAATGTGAAGTCCAAACCTACTGGTAATAGGAGTAGATGAGAATGAAGATTTTCAAGTTAAAGGGCCAGCACATATCTTCAAAAATATTATAGAAGAAAACTTGTCAAACCTAAAGAAACACATGCCCATGAATATAAAAAAAGCCTACAGAATTCCATATAGACTGGACCAGAAAAGAAATTCCTCCTGACACATAATAATCAGAAGAAGAAATGCACTAAATAGAGATATACTGTTAAAAGTAGTAAGGGAAAAAGGTCAGGTAACATATAAAAGCAGGCCTATCAGAATTACACCAGACTTTTCACCAGAGACTATGAAAGACAGAATATCCTGGACAGATGTTATACAGATACTAAGAGAACACAAATGCCAGCCCAGGCTATTAAACCCAGCCAAATTCTCAATTACCACAGATGGAGAAACCAAAGTATTTCACGATAAAAAACAAATTCACACATTAACTTTCCATGAATCCAGCCTTTCAAAGAATAATAACAGAAAAAAAAAAAAAAAAACCAATACAAGGACAGGAACAACGCCCTAGAAAAAGCAAGAAAGTAATCCCTCAACAAACCAAAAAGAAGACAGCCACAAGAACAGAATGCAAACTCTAACAACAAAAATATTCGAAGCAACAATTACATTTCCTTAATATCTCTTCATATCAATGGATTCAGTTCCCCAATAAAAAGATATAGACTGGCTATAAAAACAGGACCCAATAGTCTGCTGCTTACAGGAAACCCATCTCAGGGAAAAAGACAGACACTGTCTCAGAGTGAAAGGCTAGAAAATAATTTTACAAGCAAATGGTCTGAAGAAATCAGCTGGAGTAACCATTCAAATATCGATTAAAATTGATTTTCAACCTAAAGTTATCAAAAAAGACAAAGAAGGACACATACTCATCAAAGTTAAAATCTTCCAAGAGGAACTCTCAATTCTGAATATCTATGCTCCAAATGAAAAGGCAGTCCCATTCATTAAAGAAAGCTCAAAGCACACATTGCAGCTCACACAATAATAGTGGGAGACTTAAAAAACCACTTTTATCAATGGACATACCTTGGAAACAGAAACTAAACAGGGACACAGTGAAACTAAAAGAAGTTATTAAACAAATGGACTTAATAGATATCTACAGAACGTTTTATCCTGAAACAAAAGTATATAACTTTTTCTCAGCACATCATGGTACCTTCTGCAAAATTGACCATATAATTGATCATAAAACAGACCTCAACTGATAAAAAATATTGCAATTGTCCAAAACATCCTATCAGACCACCAAAGACTAAGGATGATTGATCTTCAATAACAACATAAATAATGGAAAGCCAACGTTTACGTTGATAATGAACAATAGTCTTATCAGTGATACCTTGGTCAAGGAGGAATAAAGAAGGAAATTAAAGACATATTAGAGTTTAATGAAAATAAAGCCACAACATTCCCTAACTTATGAGACTCAATGAAATCATTACTAAGAGGGAAACTCACAGATTTGAGTGCCTCAAAAAAGAAACCAGAGAGAGCACATACAAGCAGTTTGAAATCACATAAAAAATCTCCAGAATTAAGGAAGCAAATTCACTCAAGAGGAGAAGATGTAAGGAAATAATAAAACTCAGTGGTGAAATTAACCAAGTGGAAACAAGAACTACTTAAAGAATCAACCAAAGAGGAGCTGGTTCTTTGAGAAAATCAACAAGATAGATAAACCCCTAGCTAGCATCCCTTAAGGCACAGAGACAGCATCCTAATTAACAAAATCAGAATTGAAAAGAGAGACATAAAAACAGATCCTGACGAAATCCAAAACACCATCAGATCCTTCTACCACAGGCTATAAACAACAGAACAGGATAACATGGACAAAATGGACACATTTCTAGACAGATACCAGGTAACAAAGTTAAAACAGGATCAAGTTAACGATATATACAGCCCCATATACCCTAAAGAAATAGAAGGAGGAATTAATAGTCTCCCAATCAAAAAAAAAAAAAAAAAAAAAAAAAAGCCCAGGAACAGATGGGTTTAATGCAGAGTTCTGTCAGACCTTCAAAGAATATTTAATTCCAGTTCTGCATGAACAATTCCACAAAATAGCAGTAGAAGATGCATTACCCAACTCATTCTATGAAACCACATTACTCTGATACCTAAACCACAGAAAGATCCAACAAAGATAAAGAACTTCAGAACAATGGCCCTTATGAATATCGAAACAAAAATACTCAGTAAAATTATCCCTAATCATATCCAAGAACACATTAAAAATTTCATTCATCCTTACCAAGTAGGTTTTATACCAGGGATACAGGGATGGTTTAATATATGGCAATCCATCAACATAATCCATTATATAAACAACCTCAAAGACAAAACCACATGATCATCTCATTAGATGCAAATAAATCATTTAAATATATCCAAAACCCGTTCATGATAAAAGTCTTGGAAGGATCAGGAATACAAGGTCCATACATAAACAGGATAAAAGCAATTTACAGTAAACCAGTACCCAACATCAAATGAAATGGTATGAAGCTGGAAGCAATCCCACTAAAATCAGTGACTAGACAAGGCTGCCCACTTTCTCTCTACCTATTCAACATTGTTCTTGAAGTCCTAGGCAGAGCAATTTGACAACAAAAGGAGTCCAAGGGGATACAAATTGGAAAAGAAGAAATCAAAATATCACTTTTTTGCAGATGATATGATAGTATATATAAATGAACCTAAACATTCCACCACAGAACTCCTAAACTTGAAAAACAACGTCAGTGAAATAGCTGGATATAAAATTAATCAAACATATCAATGACCTTTCTCTTCACAAAGAATAAACAGGCTGAAAATGAAATAAGAGAAGCATCACCCTTCTCAATAGTCACAAATAATATAAAATACTTTGGAGTGACTTTAACTAAGGAAGGGAAAGATCTCTATGATAAGAACTTCAAGTCTCTAAAGAAAGAAATTAGAGAATATCTCAGAAGATGGAAAGATCGTCCATTATCATGGATTGGCAGTATCAACATTGTAAAAATGGCCATCTTGCGAAAAGAAATCTACAGATTCAATAAAATCTCCATTAAAATTCCAACTCAATTCTTCAATGAATTAGAAAGGGCAATCTGCAAATACATTGGGAATAAACAAAACCTAGGATAGCAAAAACTCTTCTCATGGATAAAAGAACCTCTGGTGCAATCACCATACCTGACCCAAACCTATACTACAAAGCAATTGTGATAAAAACTGCATGGTACTGATATAGTGACAGACAAGTAGACCAATGAAATATGATTGAAAACCCAGAAATGATCCAACACACCTATTGTCAATTGATCATCTACACGGGAGCTAAAACCATCTAGTGGAAAAAAGACTGCATTTTCAACAAATGGTGCTGGTACAATTGGTGGTTATCATGTAGAAGAATGTGAATCAATCCATTCCTATCTCCTTGTACTAAGGTCAAATGTAAGTGGATCAAGGAGCTCCACATAAAATCATACTGAAACTTGTAGAGGAGAAAATGAGGAAAAGCCTCAAAGATATGGGAACAGGGGAAAAATTCCTCAATAAAAGACAAATGGCTTGTATTGTAAGATTTAGAATTGACAAATGGGACCTCATAAACCTGCAAATCTTTTGTAAGGCAAAAGACACCTTCAATAAGACAAAAAGGTCACCAACAGATTGTGAAAGGATCTTTCACTATCCTAAATTAGATAGGTGAGTAATATCAAATATATATAAAGAACTCAGAAGGTGGACTCCAGAAAATCAAATAACTCCATTTAAAAATGGGGCTCAGAGCTAAAGAAAGAATTCTCACCTGAGGAATACCAAATGGCTAAGAAGCACCTGAAACAATGTTCACCATCCTTAATCAGCAGTGAAATGTAAATCAAAACAACCCTGAGATTCCATCTCACACCAGACAGAATGGCTAAGATCAAATATTCAGATGACAGCAGATGCTGGCAAGGATGTGGAGAAAGCAGAAAACTCCTCCATTGTTGTTGGAATTGCAAGTTTTAAATCAACTCTGGAAATCAGAAAATTGGAAATTGTACTACCATAGGCTCACACAATACCTGTCCTGGGCATATATCCAGAAGCTGTTCCAACTAGTAAGACACATGCTCCACTATGTTCAGAGCAGCCTTATTTATAGTAGCCAGAAGCTGGAAAGAATCCAGATGCCTGTCAACAGAAAATGTTTACAAAATTGTGGTACATTTACACAATGGAGTACTACTACTAATAGTACAGCTATTGAAAAGAATGAGTTTATGAAATTTATAGGCAAATGGTTGGACCTGGAGAGCATCATCCTGAGTGAGGTAACTCAATCACAAAAGAATGCTAATGATATGTACTCACTAATAAGTGGATATTAGCCCTGAAACCTAGAATAAACCCAAGGTATAAGACACAATTTGCCAAATACATGAAACTCAAGAAGAATGAAAACCAAAGTGTGGACACTTGCCCCTTCTTAGAATTGGAAACAAAACACCCATGGAAGTAGTTACAGAGACAAAGTTTGGAGCATAGACAAAAGGATGGACCTTCTAGAGATTGCCATATGCAGGGATCCATCCACTAATCAGTCTCCAAACACTGACACCACTCCATAAAATTGCAAAGTTTTGCTGAGTGGACCCTGATATAGCTGTCTCTTGTGAGATTATACCGGGGCCTAGCAAAGAAGTGGATGCTCACAGTAATCTATTGGATGGATCACATGGCCCCAATGGAGGAGCTAGAGAAAATATCCAAGCAGCTAAAGGGATCTGCAATCCTCTAGGTAAAAAAACATTATGAACTAACCAGTACCCCAAAGCTCTTGACTGTAGCTGCATATGTATCAAAAGATTGCCTAGTAGGCCATCCCTGGAAAGAGAGCCCGATTGGGCATGCACACTAATTATGCCCCAGTACAGGGGAACGCCAGTGTCAAAAAGTGGTAGTGAGTGGGTAAGGGAGTGGGGGAGGGGGAGGGTATGCGAGACTTTTGGAATAGTGTTGGAAATTTAGATGAAAAAAATACCTAATAAAATATATTAAAAAGAGATTGAGACTGAAAAAGAAAAAAGACAAATAAAAAAGAGAGAGGCTGAGGAAAGAGAAAATTGACGAGATAGAAGCCTTGAAAAAAATGTAACTAGGTTTGCGGCTGTATTCACAGGTGATAAAGAAGTTTATAGAAAAGGTAGATATCCTTGGTCTGTCTGATCTTCTGGGAGTCAAGTTGCCTTTGGGACCATGAAATCCTGGTGGGACCAAGATCCTGGGATCCTGAGATCCTCTGCACCTGGCCATGTTAGAACTCTGGGTGTTATGGGGCTGGCTGCTGAGTTTTCTTCCAAGGACTGTTCAGGGCCTTGGCCAAGACAGAATAGAAATAACCCATGCCACTTGTCCGGCACAGTTCCTGCATGCCTGGATCCTTCTGATTCCAGCTACTCCATGTGTTGATGACAGATGTTCTTCCTCCTGTCTGATTATCTGATCCTTAGAATGTTGGAGTACCTTGGATTGAAGCAGCCTCTCGGTGTTGTGGGGCTGCCTTCAGAGTTTGCATGCATGGCCTGCTCAAGGCACTGGCTCCAGAAGTATTTTTAAATGATGCTTCTTGCAAACTTGCCTGTCTCCAAAAATATCTGACATATTTTTATAGGAATGGATTTAATCTTATAAATATATTAAGGAAAAATGTTGGGAGCCGCCCCCACATTCGCCGTCATAAGATGGCGCTGACATCCTGTGTTCTAAGTGGTAAACAAATAATCTGCGCATGTGCCAAGGGTATTTTACGACTACTTGTACTCTGCCTTTCCCGTGAATGTCAGCTCGGCCATGGGCTGCAGCCAATCAGGGAGTGATGCGTCCTAGGCGAAATATAACTCTCCTAAATAGGGAAGGGGTTTCCGCCATTCTCTCTCGCTGGCATCTCTCTCTGGCTCTGCGCGCCCTGCGCTCTCTCGCTGCCTAAAGATGTAAACAATAGAGCGCGCTCTGCGCTTTGGCGCACTAGAGCTCTGGCTCCTAAAGATGTAAGATTGGGGTGGTTTTCGCTTTTGGGGCTGGGGGTTTGCGCTCCTAGCTCCTGAAGATGTAAGCAATAAAGTTTTGCCGCAGAAGATTCTGGTCTGTTGTGTTCTTCCTGGCCGGGCGTGAGAACGCTAATAAGAGAAAAATGACATCTTGATGATTTTAAAATATCCTAACAAGAAAAAATAATGGACCTTCTCCACTAAGTCTAAAATAATTTTGAAGCCACGTGGTGGGGGCACACACATATTTCGAAGTTTTTGGAGGGAGAAGTAGGCAGATCTCAAATTGAGACCAGTCTAGTTTACAAAGTAATTTCCAGGACTAATAGATATACAAAAAAAAAAAAATACTTATAATAAAAAACAAACAATACAAAACAAACAAACAAAACAAAAAACAAACAATCAAACAAAAAAGACAGTCCTGGAAAGGAATGATAATTTTATATTATGTGGTTGTTAGCCACATATCCCTGTGCACATATGTAAATACACTTATGTTTTTTTAAATTTTTTTTTAAATTTTAGTAGTTATTTTCTCCATTTACATTTCAAATGCTATCATAACAGTCACCTTTAGCCTTTCCCCTCCCTTCCCCCTGCCCTGATCCCCTACCCACTCACTCCCATTTCTTTGTTCTGGAATTCCACTGTACTGGAGCATCAAGTACAATGGGAACAGAGAGTAGGGGCTGGTCCTGGGAAAGAGAAAGGGGCCAATCAGTCATTTTATCCTTCCTCTCAGGTAGCAGTTTATTTTGGTTCAAGAAACAAATATACTTTCTTTCAATGAATTTTATAAGTGAACAGGAAATATTTCCATCTCTCAGAACTGCCTGTGGAAATTTTATTGTGGTTATAGGAGTTTTTTTGGGTCTATTTTCCAAAGAACAATTAAAGCCAGGTATGTTTAAACATACCTGTATTAGCACCAACACGGAATGCTGAATTTGTCTTTTTGTATTTATCTTCTAGCCATTCTAATCCAAAAGGTGTTAATCCAATCAAGACATGTTCATGCTTGCATCTCATGCAAACAAATATTATTTTTAATTTCTAGGTGCAGTATTTATAGTCAAGTGTTTGGACTGACTGTGGGTGAAGTTAACTGCCTTGTAGGCCAGAAGTCCTTACTAACAAAGTTTTGGCCTTAGTGGAAAAGTCCTAACTTAGTTGAGATTTCTGTGGGAAAAGTTGAGGCCTCTGTAGGAAAGTACTAGTCCCAGTTAAGAACAAATAGCTATAGATATTGGGGACAGGTACTTAGCAACCCACTCTGTTCTGTTCCTCCTGCTGAACTTTTTTTACCTAGTCAATATCCTGCTTTGGGGAACAGGTGCATTCCCCCAGAAACAAAGTGATTTCGCATCATTTTCACTCCCCATTTCCTGTTTCTATGGGTATAAAACCTGCCTGGAAAAAACAAAATTTGTCAGCTTGATCAGGTTTTTTTTTTGTTATTTTTTATTTTTTGTCTTGCTGTCCATTCTTTGTATTTCTTGTTCCCCATTCACTCCTTAGGTGGTTTCTCAAATCCTGTTCGATTGTTTCATGGGTCAGGACAGTCGAGATTCAAGAATGCTCATGTTAAAAAGAAATTCTAAATGTTACTGAAGGACTCACTCATCTCTAAGCTCAAAGAAAAAAATTACCCTAATTACTTCCAGGGCTTTGTCTAATGAACATTAAGATATTTTTCTAACAGATGCAGAATATAAAAAAATCCTTCAACATATTAAAAACATTGTAGTTATTTGGTGAGTATATTGATGATTTTAGTATTCTTACACATCATTGTCATTCACAAATAACAATTTAACAAAGTAAGCTTCAGTTGAATAATGCCTTGCTATGTAGTGTAGGAGGTAGCATAAGATTTTAAAATTTGAAAAAAAGTGTTTCAAAAAGCTTTAGTGTAGTAACCAATGGATTTAAATATTAGTATTATAAAAAAACTCAGTATAAAAATCAAATCCAGTTTTCTTCCAGTAATCTACCATCTCTAATTATTATTTCAGGCTCTGAAATTCAGCATGTGATCTAATCCCAGAGGCATAAAATAAAGACTATAATATCTTAAAATAGTATTGATGTATATGAGATACAGAATCTATATTAAGTAAAATTGTTACTTCACTTATGCTTAATTTTATTAAGGCAATATTTTCTGATAGCAATCATACTTATTTTTATAATTTAGTAATTTTAATAAACAGTTATTTAATTTTCATATTGGTAATGTCAGTTTTGAAATGATTTACCAAATCAGTTGCATTGTAAATATTTACCAATATTGGAAGATAACTAAATGTTTACATTATTATATTAGTTATTTCATAGTTGGAATGAACACATCTGTAATGAGATGGTCTCTTAGAAAAGAGAGATGTTATAACTCTAACAACAAATTTGTTCTTATTCTTAAGTGGAGAAAACTTATTTATTAAGTTTCATAAAAATATGGTTTCCTCTTCATTCTCTTCCAGACAAAAGGGTGTTGAACATGAGCATTCACAAGACTGTGGTAGCACAAATGAAACCTGTACAAGTTCAAGATAGATGAGATCCCAACACTTAGATGGGGAAATGGACATAGACTCTGTTCTAAATTGAGACCCTCAGGCATATGAAAGAACATTTTTTTTTCTGATGGAATATTGCTGTGCATGTCAACCACATTCCAGAGTTGATTAATACCTACAGAGAGTTGACCAACACATGTTATTTTTGTGGATTTCTTTGATGTTGTTTGTTTTGGCTTTCTCTCTCTCTCTCTCTCTCTCTCTCTCTCTCTCTATCTCTCTTTCTCTCTCTCTGAGTGTGTGTGTATATGTGTGTGTGTTTTGTGTGTGTGTTTGTGTGTGTGATTTTCTGAGGCTTTTTGATTTCATGATTTTTTGTAGTTGTTGATTCAGGCTTTTTTGCTTTTTCATTTAGAGAGAGAAAGAAAAAGAGAGAGAAAGAAAGAGAAAGAACATTAAATTGGGTATGATGGTTGGAGAAAATCTGGGAGGCATTCAGGGATGGGACACATGCTCAAAATATATTGTATGAAAAATTGTTAATAATAATAATAATAATACAAATTACTTTATCCTAATCTCTCTCTCACACACACACACATTACACATGTAGTTAAGTATACCTTTTAAATTCCCACAAATCATCATTGTAAAAAAAAAAACCTCCTAAGTTCTTAGAGCAGCAACAAGGCAATTCATCTCATTTTTTGACTCACCATGTTAACCCTTCAATACTACAGTAAATTCTGTTATTGAAACTCTTTGTTCAAATTAATGAGCTTTATTTTCTGTCAGACATAATTATCTCTATAAACTGGGCTTAGAAAAAATAGCATAATATATTTAACAGGATAGGGTGTTGTCTTAGTCAGGGTTTTTATTCCTGGACAGAACATCATGACCACGAAGCAATTTGGGGAGGAAGGAGGGATTTATTGGCTTACATCACTAAGGAGGTCAGGTCTGGAATTCAAACAGGTCAGGAAGCAGGAGCTGATGCAGAGGCCATGGAGGGATGTTCTTTACTGTCTTGCTTCCCCTGGCTTGCTCAACCTGCTCTCTTATAGAACCCAAGACTACCAGCCCAGAGATGGTTCCACCCACAAAGGGCCTTCCCACCTTGTTCATTAATTGAGAACATGTCTTAGAGTTGGATCTCATGGAGACATTTCCTCAACTGAAGCTCCTTTCTCTGTGATAACCCCACCTGTGTCAAGTTGACATAAAACTAGCCAGTACAGGTGTATATACTATAAAATCTGCAAGACAATATGTTTTTTCAAGGGTTGCAGATTTCTAAAGATATTTTGGTTACTTTGGATTTGTAGGAACTTGACTGAATATTATAAAATTATTTACCAGAACTTCTCAGGGTACCCTTAAGATGTGAGTCAAACTCTATAAAGTAGAGAACATATCAAATACTCGAAATATTTTAAAGCACAGCACGATCAACTTGAGTTTCCCATCAAAGAGAAATGAATTCTTTTAAACTGAATTGGCTTTTATTTTATTTTATTTTATTGAATTTGGAAAAAAATATTTTCAGAAAGAAGGTGTTTATCATTAATCCCCTTGAGTTAAGGCAACATTAAATGGAGAATGGAGGCTAGAAAATGTAAGACATATTGAGAGAATTTGGATGTCTGTGGACAAAACATTTCATTGTGCATACATTTTATCTTTTTTTAATATCTTATGTTCATATTTTTAATCACAAAGTCACAAGTCCTTGAAATGGAACTTTGTACAATGAAGTTCATACCAAAAATATATATGTTGAATTTGTTTAAAACTAAAATTAACATACCTTAGAATTGGGAATGATTAAAAAGCTTTGGGAACTCTGTATGTTTTACATTCGCCAATGATACTAGTTTTGATGAAACATGGTCAAACGTTTCAGATACATTAACTGTAGATATGATGTTACAGCTATGGTCCAGTGAAACTAGGTTACCTCTTGGGCCAGTCATGAAATTTGGTGTCAATGTCTAATTTTTCTAAATTTAATATATGAAAGATGCAAAACTAAGACAGTCTTTAAGAACAGCTGAGACCAGAACTGTGTGACAGAGTTTGAATCCTGGCATAGAAGCCCCAAGAGGCTTGCATGAAGTTATGAAGGTAAAGTTTAAGCTACTGTAGAGATTCCAGAGTATTAGAAAGGCCAGGATGATGGGCCATGATCTAATATCTGGACAAGGACATCTGAAGGTGAGAAATGGAATCAGTTTAAATGCTGAGGAAATCTGTGTGTGCTGAAGATAGCATATGTAGAGGAATTGTGACACCAAAGTTTATTTCTCCATGGAAAGCCCCAGTAATGGAGGATTTCCTTTCTCTGCTTGATTTTGGCTTTTTGTATAATCATCACTTTCTATTCCTAATACTTATTTTTATTTTGTGATAAGAATTTTTACATTATTCTATTATGCATAGCAATAACATAATTTTCTACAAGATATCACAATACATTTTTTGATGTGGTAAAGTTTTAAAGACTATGAGGACTTTTAAATTTGAACTGTATTTTGCATTATTAAACACACAGAGAACTTTGGAATTAAGGGTTGGTAGGTTATGTCTAAAACATAATGTGATGTGTCTATCTGAAAGGTTAACAATGAATGAAGCTGTGATGGTTAATGTTATATACTTAAAACAATATAGAATTGCCTGGGAGGGAAATCAGAATGAAGGATTGTCTATACTACTTAGTCTGTGAGCATGGTTGTGGGCCTGCACCTTGATTACTTTTAATTTCTATGGAAAGAACTTCCCTTGTTGTGGCACCATTATTTATGATGGGGATTCTGGAGTGTATGAGAATAAAGAAAGCAAATTAAGCTCTAGTAACCATAAAAACATCAATTCTTTTATCTCTACTCTTGACTTGTGTCAAGTTTCTGCTACTTCCTGTTGCAATGATGCCCCAACAGTGATGGACTATAGTCTAAATTTGTGTGTAAAATAAACTTTCATGTATCTTCTTTTGGCCATGATACCTATAGAAACTTATAAGGTGCTAACCTTCTTAATGCAGTTCATGCTTGCATCAAACTTTCAATACTACTCCATTTTCTCTTCCTCAGTGCTAGTTTTTTTATAAGCCTAATATAATATGACTGAATAAATTTTCTTTTCATTTTTAAAACACATTTATTATTATTATTATTATTATTATTATTATTATTATTATTATTACTACTACTACTATTATTAATATGTGGTAGCATATGTGATCTAGAGCACATGTGGAAGTCAGAGCATCACTTTGCTGAATGCAGTTCCCTCTTTACATTCATGTATGTTCTGAGAATGGAATGAAGGCCATCACAGTTGCTTAGCAAGTGCTTTATTTGTTTAGCATCTCATTAACCACCCGTTTTGTGTTTCTTTATTTTTGATATTATTTTTGTTTTTGTTTTGTTTTGTTTTGGACTCAGAACCTCCCTATGTAGCTCAGCATTGCATTGAACTTACACTCATCCTCCTGTCTTTCACGTACATAGATATTAGGTATGCATTATCATGACCAGTGAAGTTCATTATTTCTATGCTCTATCTGGCCCACCGTGAACATTCAGTACTTGGTATTCCATATGAGCTACATTGGCATACTAACTTGCCTTAGTTAGGGATTGTATTTAGGTGATAAGACATCATGAACAACATCAACTGGGAGAGAAAATGTTTTGGTTCATACTTCAGTTTGTAATTCATCATACATGAAAGTCACACCAGAAACCCTAGACTGGAATTTGGAGCAGGTAAGAACTGAAGTAGAGGACATGTAGAAAAATTGCATACTGGCATATTCCCCATGTTTTGATCATCCTACATTTTTTTTATAGCATCCAATACCATCAGTCCAGAGCTGATACTGCCAACTGGGATATCCTTCCATAGAAATCATTAATTAATAAAATTCAACAAAGCCTTTTCCAGGCAAAAGTTTGGTGGGGTTATTTTCTCAATTGAAATTCAATATTCTCAAATGGCTCTGGCTTGTGTGAAGTTCATATTGATTTAGACAGCAGGGGACTTTAATATTTACAGCCATAGGCATGATGTGTTAAGGGTAAGAAATGTTGTCTTGGACTTATCCTTAACAGGAAGGCTTGCAGCTGCCGAAGTAGATTTGGTAGAGTACTTTATTCTCATGCATGAAGCCTTGTGTTTGTTCTCTAAAACTGCATCAAGTAGGGCATGCTGGTACCTCTCTTTAATACTAGATGTTCTGGAATATGAAAGCAGGAGGATCAGTGGTTCATAGTCATATTGAGCTATTAAGTGAGATAAAGGACAGTCTGAACTATATGGAATATATCTCGATAGCAAGTAAGGATTATAATACTATATAATACCAACACACAAACAAAAGCCAGCTTATATCACATGAGACTGTGACTCTCTCAGTTTTATTTAAGCCTCCCTTTACATAATCCAATAGCTCTACCATCGATCTCTATCCACAGTTTACCAGTGGACCTCATGGCTGCACATGTCTAGGGTGTAATTTATTTTTTTCCATTTTTTATTAGGTATTTAGCTCATTTACATTTCCAATGTTATACCAAAGTCCCCCATACCCACCCACCCCCACTCCCCTACCCACCTACTCCCCCTTTTTTGGTCCTGGCGTTCCCCTGTACTGGGGCATATAAAGTGTACAAGTCCAATGGGCCTCTCTTTGCAGTGATGGCTGACTAGACCATCTTTTGATACATATGCAGCTTGAGACAGGAGCTCCGAGGTACTGCTTAGTTCATATTGTTGTTACACCTATAGGGTTGCAGTTCCCTTAGTTCCTGGGGTGCTTTCTCTAGTTCCTCCATTGGGGGCCCTGTGATCCATTCAATAGCTGACTGTGAGCATCCAGTTCTGTGTTTGCTAGGCGCTGGCATAGTCTCACAAGAGACAGCTATATCTGGGTCCTTTCAGCAAAATCTTGCTAGTGTATGCAATGGCGTCAGCATTTGGAAGCTGATCATGGGATGGTTCTCTGGATATGGCATACACTAGATGGTCCATCCTTTCGTCACACTTCCAAATTTTGTCTCTGTAACTCCTTCCATGGGTGTTTCATTTCCTATTCTAAGAAGGGGCAAAGTGTCCACACTTTGGTGTTCGTTCTCTTGAGTTTAATGTTTTTAGCAAATTATATCTTGTATCGGGTATCCTAAGGTTCTGGGCTAATATCCACTTATCACTGAGCACATATTGTGAGAGATCCTTTGTGTTTGGGTTACCTCACTCAGGATGATGCCCTCAAGGTCCATCTATTTGGTTAGGAATTCATAAATTCCTGCTTTTTAAGAGCTGATTAGTACTCCATTGTGTAAATGTACCACATTTCCTGTATCCATTCCTCTGTTGAGGGGCATCTGGGTTCTTTCCAGCTTCTGGCTATTATAAATAAGGCTTCTATGAACATAGTGGAGCATGTGTCCTTCTTACCGGTTGGGGCATCTTCTGGATATATGCCCAGAAGAGATATTGCTGGATCTTCTGGTAGTACTATGTCCAGTTTTCTGAGGAACCGCCAGACTGATTTCCAGAATGGTTGTACAAGCTTACAATCCCACCAACAACGGAGGAGTGTTCCTTTTTCTCAACATCCGCGCCAGGATCTGCTGTCACCTGAATTTTTGATCTTAGCCATTCTGACTTGTGTGAGGTGGTATCTCAGGGTTGTTTTGATTTGCATTTCCCTGATGATTAAGGATGTTGAACATTTTTTCAGGTGCTTCTCTGCCATTCGGTATTTCTCGGGTGAGAAATCATTGTTCAGTTCTGAGCCCCATTTTTTAATGGGGTTATTTGATTTTATAGGGTGTAATTTATTTGACTAGTGGCTCTGAGTCACCTAATTTGTGGAAGACTAGCAGATTTCATACTTTGGTTATGAGGCACCTCTTTTAAGTACATTCAACTCAAACTTCCTTTAAACTGATAGATAAAGCAAAGTACTTTTCCCTATTATTTAAATGTGTGTGTTTGTGTGTGTGTGTGTGTGTGTGTGTGTGTGTTTGTGTGTGTATGTGTTGGTACGTACATATGTATGTAAGGAAATGCACATGCCCACAGGTGCCAGAGGCCTCCTCAAGTTCAAGCTAAAGGTGACTGTAAGGTAACCAATGTGAGTCCTGTCCAAGAGCAATACTCACTCCTCATTACTGAACACTCTAAACTCAAAGTGCTTTTATTCCCTGGCAACATAATCACGCCACTAAGTATAACTCTTAAATTATTTTAGTTTGGAGAAATTCTTTTTATACTTTCTGGTACTGATAGACCTTGTACTTCTGATATTGCTCATGATTCAGTCTCCAAAGTACAGGATTCATAAAGATAAACTACTGGTTCCCCCGTAATTTCATATTTTCAGACAGGATGTCATATAGCCTAGGCTGGCTTCAAATTAGTATGTAAACAAGGATAGCTTGGAACTTCTAATCCTTCCAATACTAACTTGTTCCATGCAAACCATTCTATTTTTGAAAGCACCCATAGAGTAAATATTATTTTTTGACAAATTTCTCTTTATAAATGTTCAATTCAACTAAAGACTATGTCATGTATATTCGACCTCTTTTGTAATCATGTAAAGAATTATTTGACAAACTATATAAATCTGTTCCTGTGACAGTTAGGACCTCTATTCTATATCATGAAAGAAATATCTGTGTAGAGGGGTTTTACTTCACCAAAGTGGACAAATATAAATTTTATTAACTATCTTTTCAGAGTTATTTATTATCAGCTATCTTTGTCTGGGCATCTCTAAGGGCTAAAGTTTGATGTCTTGCTTTATCTATATATTATTCAGTAATTATGTTAGGGATATTATATACTTATTATAACTGACATACATTGTTCTGATAGATTAGAATAGAGCCTGGATAGCTATCTCAATATATTTCAAAAGCCCAAGTACACATATTTCAGGGATTCATATCTAGGGGCTACACAAATTAAGTACAGGACTGAAAAATATTATTTCTGATAATTAAATCAATGGAAAACATATTCTCACAAAAATATACTTACATATTTTTACTATATTTGTTTGTAATCGTTCTTAGCTAAAAGCAGGTGTTTTATCTGGGAATTGGTCAAAGAACTGGTGTGTCTAGTGCATAGATTATTTCTCAGCAATTAAAAAACAATGAGTACTCCCACCTTATCCTCTCTTTCTCCATTTATTGTTCTCCCTCTGATACACAGACACAAAATTTTCAATCAATAGGAACTCCTCTGGAAGTATCAGGAAAGTGCTACACACTACAAAACAAGCATTGGGTAATTTCCAGGCCAATACTCTCATTTTAATTTTGTAGGGAAAAGAAAACTCCCTTAGATACCTTAAAGAGGCAGAGACTCACCCCTTCTAAACATAGGTAGAATAATAGGTGACTGTTGATAAATATTCTGGAGCAAAGCAGCAAGTGAGAAATAGGAAGAGAAGGAAGAGGAGAAAGGAGAGAGAAAGAAAGAAAGAGAGAGAGAGAGAGAGAGAGAGAGACAGAGAGAGAGAGAGAGAGAGAGAGAGAGAGAGAGAGAATGTACTCAAAAGAAAGAAACCTTTAAAAGCCAGTGTTCATTTAGAATTTATTTATTTATTTATTTATTTATTTATTTATTTATTTATTTATTTATTTATTTATTTATTCATTCATTCATTCATTTATTTATCTTTTTTGATTTATTTAATCTTTTCTTCATACTCCAGGTGTTATACCCCTCTAGGTCCCCCCTCCGATTATTCCACATTCCATACCACTGCCGACCATTTCCACAAAATTGTCTTCAACCCCCACCTCACCAGAACTACCCAAGAGACTGTCTGTGGCCTCCAATCTCTTGAGGGTTTAGTGCATCTTCTCTGACTAAACCCAGACCTGGCAGTCCTCTGCTGTATGTGTGTTTGGGGCATCATGTCAGCTTGTATATTCTGCCTGATTGGTGGCTCAGTGTCAGAGAGGTCTTGGAGATCCAGGTTAAATGAGACAGCTGGTCCTCATATAGGGTTGCCCTCCTCCTCATCTTCTTCCAGCTTTTCCCTCATTGAACCAGAGGGATCAGCAGCTTCTGTCCATTGGTTGGGTGTAAATATCTGCACCTGACTCTTCCAGTTGCTTTTTGGGTCATTCGGGTACAGTCATAATAGGCCACATTTTGTGAGCACTTCATAGCCTCAGTAGTAGTGTAAGGCCTTGGGGCCTTTCCCCAAGCTGGGCCCCACCTTGATCCTTTCACTGGACCTCATTTCCATCAGGCTCTTCTCTGTTTTTGTTCTTGAAGTTCTTTTTGACAGGAATAGTTCTGGGTCAGAGCTTTTGACGTGGGATGGCAACCCCATCACTCACTTCATGCCTTCCTTATCTTTCTACTGGATGTGGATTCTACAAGTTCGTGCTCCCCATCTACAAGTTCATACTCCCCACTGTAGGGCATTTCATCTAAGATACCTCCATTTGAGTCCTGAGAGTCTCTCACCTCCCAGGGCTCTGGTACATTCTGGGAGGTCCCCAACCCCATACCTCCACAGTTTGCCTGTTTTCATTCTTTCTGCTGAACCTCAGGGCTTCAGTTTTTTTTTCTCTACCCAATACCTGATCATGTTCTTCTCTAGTACTCCTGGTCCCCATCCCCACTTGAGACCCTCCCACCACCCCCACCCACTCTGTGATTTCTTTCTTCTCCCTTCCAAGTGGGATTGAGGTGTCCTCACTTGGGACTTGTGGCTTGATAACTTTTTTAAGTTCTGCGGAATGAATACAGGGTGTTCTGCACTTTTTTGGTTAATATCCACTTATTAATGAGTATATACCATGCATGTCCTTTTGGTTCTGAGTTACCTTACTCAGAATGATATTTCCGAGTTACATCCATTTGCCTGAAAAACTCAGGATGTCTTTGTTTCTTAATAGCTGAGTAGTATTTCATTGTGTAAATGAACCACATTTTCTGTATCCATTCTTCTGTTTTGGGACATCTGGGTTATTTGCAGCTTCTAGCTATAATAAACAAGGCTGTTATGAACATAGAAAAACATGTGCCTTGGGGCATGGTGGGACATCTTTTTGGTATATGCCCAAGAGTGGTACATCTGGGTATTCAAGTAGACCTATTTCCAATGTTCTGAGGAATCTCCACACTGATTTCCAGAGAAGTTGTACCTGCTTCCGTCCCACCAGCAGTGGAGGAGTGTTCCTTTTTCTCCACATTTTCACGAACATGTGCTGTCATCTGAGGTTTTGATCTTAGCCAATTTGATTGGTGTAAAGTACAATCTCAGGGTTGTTTTGATTTGAATTAACCTGAGCACTAAGGACTTTAAACATATCTTTAAGTGTTCCTTAGACATTTTAGACTCTTCTGTCTTGACATCTCTATTTAAATACATACCCCATATTTGATTGGTTTATTTCGTTTCTTGAGTTCTTTATATATTTTGGATATTAGCCCTTTATCAGATGTGATGTTAGTTAAGATTTTTTTCTCCAGTCTGTAGGTTGATGATTAGTCCCATTGCCTATATGGTTTGCTTACAGAAGCTTTCCAGTTTCATGAGGTCACATTTATGAATTCATGATCTTAGAGCATGAGCCATGGGAGTAGTTTTTAGGACATTTCTTTCTCTGTGTCAATGAGTTTATCTTCTATTAGATTCAGTGGATCTTATTTTATGTTGATAATCTTGTTCAACTTGAAACTGAGCTTTGTGCAAGGTGATAAGTATGGATTTATTTTTATTTTTCAACATACAGACTGAAAATTAGAACAGCACTATTTATTGAAAATCCTTTCTTTTTTCCATCACATATATATATATTGCTTCTTTCCAAATATCAAGTGTCTATAAATGTGTGGTTTTCTTTCTGGTTCTTCAGTTCTAGTCCACTGATCCATCTGTCAGTCTCTGTATCAATACCATGTAGGTTTTTTTTTTTTTTTTTATCACTACTGCTCTATAGTAGAGTTTGAGGTCCAGGATTGCTCTGAGCCAGGATAGTAGTGGAGTCACAGAGTAGGACCCTGACAATGGCTTTAAACTCGAAGTGTCTCAGGGCTTTCTAGCTCTCAAATTGTACTGAAATGCTGATGATAACTTTTAAAAAGTACTTGGTTTTTCTGAGGGTAGGCTGGCTTAGGTGATTAACACCTGTAGCCTAACAGAGGAGGATTAATCAATGCATCTTTTTTCTACCTCAGCAGGAATTGCTGGGCTCTAACTTTGAGCCAAAAAGCCAGATGTCACTGGAAGAGAAGGAATTTAGAGAAGTGATTATAGAAGTTATTATTAAGTTATAAAAATATTTTTATGAAAGTTATATAAGTGCAAAAGCAGAAAGATCCTAAGTGCAGAAAGGGAAAAATTATTCTTAGTGGGTAAAAGGGAAAAAAAAAATAGTCTAAGTGGAGAAAGGCAAAAAAAAAAAAAAAAAAAAAAAAAAAAACCTTCTCTCTCGATTTTCCTCGTCTCTTTGTCCTCAGCACTTATACATATTTCAGAATACATGACCACATGTTACAAAGTTCATCAACTGTCTCAGGTCAACAGGTTCACTGAAGGTATCAAACCATAACTATGATATTAGAGAAGTTTTTTATAGGTAAACCCAATAAATATTTTATCTTTTACCCTAGAACCTATAATAAATCATTAGTTACGTTCTGATGACCTTTGGTTAATTGTTATCCAACCTCTTGGAATGTGCTCTGAGTAGGAGAAAGCCTAGTAAGTATCTAAGAACAATTAGCCAGTGACACTAGGAAAACTGGCAGTTCTCATTGCAGTTTTGACTATCAGAAAAGGACCTAATAGCCCTTTTATTTTGGGAAGAATTTTATTGAGTATTTTTGCATTGATATACCTAAGAGAAGTTGGTCTGAAGTTGCCTTAATCTAGAATCATTTCACCAATAAAAACAAATAGACTAACAGACTGGCTATATAAACAATACATTTTCTGCATAAAAGAAACCCACCTCAGGGACAAAACCAGATACTACCTCAGAGTAAAAGGCTGGAAAATAATTTTCTTAGCAAATGGTCTGAAGAAATAAGCTGGAGTAGCCATTCTAATATAGAATAAAATCAATTTCCAACCCAAAGTTATCAAAAAAGACAAGAAAGGACAGTTAATGATCATGAAAGGCAAAATCTTCCAAGATGAACCCACAATTCTGAATATCTATGTTCCAAATGCAATGGCATCCACATTCTTTAAAGAAACTTTAGTAAAACTCAAATCACTCATTGCACTGCACACCATAATAGTGGGAGACTTCACAACCTACTCTTATCTATAGAAAGATCTGGGAAAGAGAAACCAAACAGAGACACATTGAAGATAAAAGAATTTATGAAACAAATGGATTTAATAGATATCTACAGAACATTTTACCCTAAAACAAAAGGATATAACTTCTTCTCAGCACCTCATGGTACTTTCTCCACAATAGACCATATAATCAGTCACAAAACAGGACTCAACAAAAATATTGAAATTATCCCATACACCCTATCACATCACCATGGAGGAAGGCTGATCTTTAATAACAACATAAATAATAGGAAGCCAACATTCATGTGAAAGCTGAACAACACTCTACTCAATGATAACTTGGTCAAGGAAGAAATAAAGAAATAATTAAACACTTTTTAGAGTTTAATGTAGATGAAGGGACAATATACCCAAACTTATGGGACACAATGAATGTAGTCCCACAAAGAAAACCAACAGCTCTGAGTGCCACCAAAAAGAAACCAGAGAGAGCACACACTAAGAGCTTGACAGCACACCTAAAAGCTCTAGAACAAAAGGAGGCAAATTTACAAGGGGGTGTAGAGAGCAGAAAATAATCAAACTCAGTGCTGGAATCAACCAATTGGGCACAAAAAGAACTATTCAAAGTATCAACCAAACAAGGAGCCTGTTCTTTGAAAATAGTATCAAGATAGATACACCCTTAGCAAGACGAACTTGAGGGCACAGTGATAGTATCCTAATTAACAAAATCATAAATGAAAAGGGAGACATAAGACCAGAACCTGAGGAAATCCTAGGCATCATCACATCCTACAACAAAAGGCTATACTAAACAAAACTGGAAAACTTGTACAAAATGGACAATTTTTTAGACAGAAATCAGGTACCAAAGTTAAATCCAGATCAGAATATAGATCTAAACAACCCCATATCCCCTAAAGAAATAGAAGCAGTCACTAATAGTCTCCCAACCAAATAATGCCCAGGAACACCCACATGGGTTTAGTGCAGAGTTCTATCAGACCTTCAAAAAAGAACTAATTCCAACTGTTGTCAAACTATTTCACAAAATAGAAACAGAACGTACTCTATTCAATTCATTCTATAGAAGCCACAATTACTCTGATAACTAAACCATATAAAGTCCCAACATAATAGAGGACTTCAGACCATTTTCCCTTATGAATATTGATGCAAAAAATATTCAATAATGTCCATGCAAACTGAATCTAAGAACATATTACAAAGATCATCAATAATGATAAAGTAGGCTTCATCCCAGGGATGCAGGGATGGTTTAATATAAGGAAACACATCAACGTAATCCACTATATAAGCAAACTCCAAAACAAAAACCGCATGATCATCTCCTTAGATGCTGCGAAATTATTTAACGAAATCCAACACCCATTCATGATAAAAGTCATGGAAAGATCAGGAATTCAAGGCCCATACTTGAACATAATAAAAGCAGTATATAGCAAAACAGTAGTCATCATCAAACTAAATGAGGAGAAACTAAAACCAATCCCACTAAAATCAGGGACTAGACAAGGCTGCCCACTTTCTTCCTATCTATTCAATATAGCACTTGAAATACTAGCCAGAGCAATTGGACAACAGAAGTAGATCAAGGGAGCACCATGGTCCCTGGCCCCGGGGGATTCTGCAGACACCCGCAAGGACCCACACAGGATCCTCCACGGGATCCTAAGACCTCTGGTGAGTGGAACACAGCGCCTGGTCCAATCCAATTGAGCAGGACCCTAGACTGCACTTTATTATTATGTACATCAGATAGGCATGTGTGTGTGTGTGTGTGTGTGTGTGTGTGTGTGTGTGTGTGTGTTTGTGTGTGTATGTGTGTGTGTGTGTGTGTGTGTGTGTGTGTGTGTGTGTGTGTGTGTGTTCATATAAGCGTGTAGGTATATAGCACTTGTGACCAGAGGAATGCAATCATGAAGTATCTTTCTTTATGTCTCTCTGCCATTTTCCTATGATGCAGTGTGTTGATTAGAATATATTTTGCCCATGGGATGTGGCACTATTACAAGGTGTTGGCTTGTTTGAGGAAGTGTATCATTGTGTAGGCTTGCTTTTATGTAGTGCACAATCTCTGCCCAGTGACAAAAATTGATCCTCTTCCTTGCTAACTGTGGCCACAAGCTTCCTCATTGTTGCCTTCAGACTAAGATATAGACCAATTAGTTCCTTCCCCAGCACCTCCTCTTCCTGGATGCTGCCATTCTTCCTACCAAGATAATAATGTACTGACCCTCTGAATCTGTAAGACAACCTCAATTAAATTTTCCCTATAAGAGTTTCCTGAGTCATGATGTCTCTTCACATCAATGAAACCCTGTTGAACATAGGCAGTATGTTAGCCTGATTTTTAATGCTTACAAGATAATTGCAACCATCATGCAAGCACAAAGTAAAGATGATGAATGAGTTTCTGTATTCTTTGAACTTCTGAATTTTTGAATGAATGTGGGGATTGGGAAAATTAGAAAGTTATGTAAAGGAGAAAGAGAGGATGCAAAGACCTTTTGGGCTCCTGCCACTTGCTTTTGCATTCAATATTTCTATTTTAAAACAACACCAACAACTAAAACAACCAACGACAGGGCATCCATACAACAGATTTACAGAGAAGACACCAAAGGACATTACATTCTTGTAAATCATTTTTCAGCTAATGTCTGGTGTATTGAGCCTAAGGATTTTACTGTCAAACCCTGATGATTAGTCACTTGATTGTATCCCCTAACACAATGATGAATGACACTGTGGTCAATAGGACAGTTAACATGTATAAATACATTGCTTTTCACACAGTCAGTTTGAATTGTTACTATATTTCCCAGTTTTTTTTTTTTTTTGCATTTTATCTCCATTAGTGTGTTGTTTTCAGCCCTCACTTGCTACATAGAAAACGGAATCTTTTACAATATTTTTCATTTAGGGTGCACAATGGAACCTAAAGACTAATTCAGTAAATTTCAAAGTAGAGCTCTCTGTTCTCTTTACAAAATTGAAATTAAACTGTTTTCAAAAATATTTTGCAGTTGTGTGGCTTAGTTTAATTAAGATTGGGGGGGTATTTCTCCCACAGTCTCAGTTGTATCAAACTGGGAAAACTGTCTAGAAATGTTGTGGAACCTTTGTGACTGTGCCCTAGCAGAAGTAGATGCTTGGGGCAAGAAGGAGGGAGCTGGGTGGTTCTGAACTAAATCTTGGACTCTAAATCCAAACAAATGTGAGATGGGCACATTCAGGCTCTCAATGCCACAGATGAACTTGTTGTTTCCTCCTATGCTGTCTTTATCATGTCAGTCTGTCCCTGGTGAATGTTTGCCATATACATCTCTTCCTGAACATTGATTGTGTCAGGAGTTTTGACAACTTGACTTAAAAATAAGTATTGTAAGTGTACATCTGTCTCTCCACCTCTCCCCCTTCCCCCTCCGTCCCTCCGTCCCTCCGTCCCTCCGTCCCTCGGTCCCTCGGTCCCTCCGTCCCTCCGTCCCTCCGTCCCTCCGTCCCTCCGTCCCTCCGTCCCTCCGTCCCTCCGTCCCTCCGTCCCTCCCTCCCTCCCTCCCTCCGTCCTTCCCTCCCTCCCTCCCTCCCTCCCTCCCTCCCTCCGTCCCTCCCTCCGTCCCTCCCTCCCTCTCTCTCTCTCTCTCTCTCTCTCTCTCTCTCTCTCTCTCTCTCTCTCTCTCTCTCTCTCTCTCTCTCTCTCTGTGTGTGTGTGTGTGGGTGTGTGTAGGTGTGTGTGGGTGGCTGTGGTGTCAAATATATTGCTGTCAATTTTGCCTTCATGTATTTTTTTAATGTGTGTGTGTGGAATGATTTTTCACATTAAAAATTATTCTCACTTTTCATAAATTTCAGCGCAATCTTCACTTTTAGGGAGGTAAGCTTCCAAATGGCTTTTTCTCTGGAACTCAATAAATTGGAATGCTCCATAGCTTTATGACCTGGATGAGAATTGTCAATAGGTTCCCAGTGATGCTGTGGGGCCAAACTTAAGATCTATGCACCAGCTAGAGGAGCCTCTGTGTTCTTTGAGCCCTGCATTTGGAGAATAACTATGAATTGTTTGTACAGTTGGCTCTAGCATAGAGACTCTTTTTTTTTAAATTGTTTTCTCTTTTTCACTAGATGCCATTCACTAGAAAGTCCTTCCACATGGAAACTACTGACCATATTGAATGGTAGAGAAAGGAGATTCAGAGTAAATTATAAATGAAGAAAACAAAAGTTACAGCCCTATAACTGATACTCCCACAGCTAAAGCTGTGTGGAAGCATGGAGAATGTTGGAGGACTTGCAAAATTTGGTTGGATCTCATTCCTCCTCAATGCTCACATAATTTAGTACTTAATATCCTCATGATTTCATAGATATATTTTTCTAAATACTTCTTAATTAAGTTGTGTGAATGTGTGTAACTCTGTGAATGTCTCTGTGCATGTCTCTCTTTCCATGTATATTTTTCTCTGTCTCTGTGCCTACTTGTGTGTCTCTGTGTGAATGTTTATGTGCATGTTTCACTCTGTATGTCTAAGTTTCTCTTTCTTTCTGTTTCTGTCTGTCTATCTATGCCTCTCATCTCTTCTCATTTCTTCTCCTTGTTTACCTTCTTCTTCTATTTTTTTCTTCTTTGCCTTATCCTTCTCCTCCTTATTCTTTTCTCCTTCTGCTTCTCCTTTTCCTTCGCCTTCTCCTCTTACTCCTTTTTCTTCTTCTTCTTCTTCTTCTTCTTCTTCTTCTTCTTCTTCTTCTTCTTCTTCTTCTTCTTCTTCTTCTTCTTCCTCTTCTTCCTCTTCTTCTTCTTCTTTCTTATTCTTCTTCCTTCTTCCTTCTTGTTCTTGTTCATCTTGTTCTTGTTCTTCTTGATCTTGTCCTTCGTCTCCTTCTTCCTCCTTCTCCTCCTTCTCCTTCTCCTTCTCCTTCTCCTTCTCCTTCTCCTTCTCCTTCTCCTTCTCCTTCTCCTTCTCCTTCTCCTTCTCCTTCTCCTTCTCCTTCTCCTTCTCCTTCTCCTCCTTCTCCTTCTCCTTCTCCTTCTCCTTCTCCTTCTCCTTCTCCTTCTCCTTCTCCTTCTCCTTCTTCTTCTTCTTCTTCTTCTTCTTCTTCTTCTTCTTCTTCTTCTTCTTCTTCTTTGCCTTTGACTTTTCCTTCTTTCATTCTCCTTTTCTCCTTCTCTCCTCCTTATTTAACCTTCTCCTTTTCTACTTCTCCAAGTCCTCCTTCTTCCTTTTGCTCTTCCTCTTCCTCTTCTTTTGTTCTTCTTCCTTCTCCTTCTCCTCGTCGTTCTGCTCCACCCATTCCTCTTCCCTTCCTTCTTCTCCTCTTCCTCTCCATATTCTTCTCCTTCTCTTTCTTTTTCTCCTTCTACTTTTTCCACTATCTCACCCTCCCTCACTCCCTCCTACCCTTACCCTACCGTCCCTGATGCATTCACAGATTCTCCTCCTTTACTACTGGTCATTTGAATTTTGTCTTGCCAAGCTATGAAAACAAGGATGGTCTCCTGAGGCATCCCCTGTTGCTGGTCTTTTCCATATGTCTTTTCAATTGTACTTTCACTGTTTTCCCAATTTCTTCTAAGATCATTTTATCCCACCCCACCTCCATGCCTTGATTTCTTATGGTGGGTGTCTCCAGAGTTTCAAACTCACATCCTCTCTGCTGGTGTTCTGCCTGAGAAACCACAAAATCTGGAGGCTAGAGTTAAATTTGATCATTGAGCTTGAGGCATTGTGCTATGTACAAAATGCCTGGTCTCCAGTCATGCTGAAGTCCTTAAACCTGATGAAACCTAATGGGTCGTAATTTTCATCAACATGGGAAGGAATGCATTTCCTCAGTATTTGTGGAACCCTGGCTGCTGGAAAAGTTACCAAACCCACAAGCACTCCCGCCCAGCAGTGGCTAATGGCTAACAGTCACATACAAAATGACCAAAGGTTCTGATCTTCAGGTTAGATAACTTCCTGTTACCTAGCAACAGCAAGATAACAAGCCCAATATATGAGAGGCTACTTGGCCCTACATCAGTCTCTCCCTCCCTCCCTCCCTCTCTCTCTCTCTCTCTCTCTCTCTCTTCTCTCTCTCTCTCTCTCTCTCTCTCTCTCTCTCTCTCGCTCTCTCTCTAACTTTTACAATCCTTACTCTCTGTAAACTTTTACCTCTTTCTCTAAGTGTTCACCTTTCTTACTCTCTAACTTGCTTACTGTCCTTCCTTCTATGTCTTTCCCCATCTCTCCTTTTGGCCATGGCAAGTCTAACAATCTTTTTACTCTTTGTTTTTCTCCCTGCTGTCTAAAATAAAGCTCTAAAACATTAGACTGTCTATGTTTTTTAAGGCCCAATAAGGGATGCCAGAGACAAAGAATCTGGTACCATTGTCTTCCCCTAGTTCACGCCCATCGTGTAGTGTCAGTGGATTTACACAGCCAAATGCACAACCAGGGATGCATGGTAAGTATCCTTCACTCCTCCCATGTCAGCCTTCACAGAGCACAGAACCTTCTTCCGTCCATGTTCTCTCTCACCTCACCAACTTCCCCTACACACACAGTTTCACACTGGACACTTAACATTACTACGAATTTTTAAAATGTAACTGCATTTAAATTTAAAAATCATTTCCTCATTTGTGTTGGTAACAATCCAATGCTTAACAGATATTTGTTAGTAGTGCTTACCTGTTGGCATTAATATCATGAACTTCTTATTAATTCTGGTGCTATGTGATTTTTTTTTCCAAGCAAGATGAGGACTTGAACAATTTCTGAAATCATGTTTTTGGACTCACAGCACTTACGTGATGTAGTTCTAGTTTCCCAGAGACTTCCAGTATCTGTGATGAGCCATGAACTTGGGACATCTGCAGCATGACCCAGTGTTTCATTGGGCTGAGTAGAGAGATCCCAAGATTTGATTGCTTTTTCTGTCCAAAGTATATATATACGATTAATTTACAACTGCATAGTGGTTTTTATTACTCTGTGTTATTATCATTTCAAATCCTCTTAGTTCTTGGCTGAGTTGCTAAATGATACCTTGTTCTGTGAACCAGCTGCCACTTTTGTTCTAAAGAGATTTGATGGATCTTTTCAGCTTTCCTAGTTCCATTTACTTAGAAAGGTAACTTCTCTCTGAGGTTATGGTCTCAGATGTTGTTGGATGTTTCAAACCCTTCCATGGAATGTCTGGGACTCTGCAGAAAAGGAACTAAGACTTTTGAAACAAAAGTGAGGAACTACTTGGTGTCTTCTTCTTGTCTTGTGAAAATTCTGAGATCCATTCTTACAACTGGAAATATTCAAACACATTAAAAGTATTCTACAATGAGAAAATCAACTGCATTATAATCCTGATACTTACTGACACATGAGTTATAAGGATGTTCTTTATTAAAAAATCAATTAGTTCTTACACCCTTTATTTCGTTCTAGAACACATTTTCCCCCTTTTAACAGCTGAAAAATCTATTTTACTTCAATTTCATTTTTAAAAATCCATATTATTTTAAAAATTTTAGTGATAATTGTAATAAGTATCTATAAAGTGTGGCAGATGGATCATGCCCCCTCTTTCTGTGGCTAATGGAGTGTTATTTAAAAAAAATTCTTCCTAATGAACATCTATTCTTGTTGTTGTTTTTGTTGTTGTTGTTATTGATGTTGTTAGAGGTTATTACTTGACTTTAGGAATGTTTAATGCTAATGAGGGTCTTATTGTTCTCCAGATGTCTCCTTTCACGCTCCCCAATATATATAATATATATATATGTTTGTAAAAATGTGGTGAGTCCCTGTATGCACATTATCAAATGTTTCTGATTCAACTTGTGCACAAAGCAATCTAGATTCTGTCTTTTTACATTGGTGTTCCTTTGCAGGGAAATGAAATACCAAACCCTCTCTGAAAGTAAGGATTTTTCAAAAGTCTCATTTCCTTGGGAATTCTAAATAAAAGTTAATATTCATTTTGGAGAATGTATTATGAGCTTGTCAAGGGCATTTGAATATGAATTTCTTTCCTCTTATGTTTATTTTTCCTTGGTGACTTGAAGTGGAAACTACTCACAGGAAAAAAAAAAGAGGTATCTAAAACTACTTCTCATTATCTCACTTTCTTTAAATTGAGATTTCTGATGTTGAAGAGGAATGAAGTGAGTGTGCAGATTTTGTCCACATAACTCCTAAAACAAAGAGTCATGTTCCACAAACACATGTATTCGACACCAAAATGAAATTGCATGGGTCCTGGCTGAATCTAAAGTCCCTGTAAATGAATGTGTGTGTGTGTGTGTGTGTGTGTGTGTGTGTGTGTGTGTGTGTGTGTGTGTGTGTGTGTGTGAATGTTTCCATGTGTGTGTGTCAGTGACTCAGTATATCTAGGTGTATATGTACATGTGTGTGTTTGGATTTTATTGCTGTAAACAGACATACTTACCAATGCATGTTTTATTAGAAAACCATTTAATTGGGGCTGGCTTACAGGTTCAGAATTTCAGTCCATTATCATCAAGGTAAGAATATGGCAGGATCCAGGCAGGCATGGTTCATTTGGAGCTGAGAGTTCTACATCTTCTTCTGATAGCTGCTTGAAAATGAATAGCTTCCAGGCAGTAGGCAGAGGGCCTTAAAGTCTGTTCCCACAAAACATCAAATATGTTTTTGAGTGTTTATGTGAGTATTAGTATGGGTTTTATTGCCATGAAGTGTCACCAGCATCATAGTAAATCTTGAACACTTTGTAACTTCTTTTCAGAGGTTTACTCCATTATTGTCATGGCTGGAAACATGGTAGCCTTCAGACAGACAAAGTGCTGGAGAAGGAGATGAGTTTTAGGTCTTGATATACAGGAAGCAGATGGAGACTGTGTCAAACTGGGGATTGCTTAAGGACAGCAGAACTCCAAGCCTACCACCACATTGTTACATTTCTTCCAACAAGATCACACCAACTCAAAAAAAACACATATCCATCAGTGTCCCAACTACTCCACCAATGTCACACCTCATGAACCTATTTCACACCTCCTGAGAGTGCCACACCTATTGGCACTATTTATTTGGGCCCATTAACACTATTCTTAAAACTGTTCAATGGACAAAAGGTAACTTTAATGAAAGAAATAAAGAATGTTTCAAAAAATAAACAGGAGTATGTATGTCTTGGTTACTGTTCTATTGCTGTGAGAGACATCATGACCAAACCAAATTATAAGAGGAAACATTTAATTGTGTTATTAGACTTCCAGAGGGCAAGTCCAGGATATCATGCTAGACACCATGGCAACACAGAGGCAAAACATGTAGAGCAGTAGTTGAGAGCGAACAACTTATGATGGAGATGGCAGAGAGTAATGAAAGAGGGAGAGAGAGAGAGAGAGAGAGAGAGCCTGATGGGTTTTTGATATTTCAAGGCTCTGTGACAACTCACCTTTAATAATAAAACAACTCCTAATTCATTCTAAACAGCCCATCACCTGGAAAACTAACACATTTGAACGTGTGATCATTTGTGGCCCACAATTACATCTTCACTTTTTTATGAGAATGAGGTAACACATAAATTTAAGTCTGGAATTTCCAGGGAATACACAGGCTTAAATGGTACATAGGTATGTTGTGAGTCAGATGTTTGGAGGAGAGCCAGGGAACAGGCCATGGGGAACTTTTTTGATGGTCATCTGGGGCACTCAACAGAGACCTCCAAAGGATCACAGGATTCATCACAGGCAAGGAGTGCTCAGGGAAAGCACTCAGGATCCAAGCCCCACTCTATATTATCTCACAGTATACTCATTTTCTCTTTTAAATTACTCTTTGACCTGATCGGCTGGCTATTTGTTAAGAAACCAAAGAACCTAATGTGGATATGCCCAATTTAAACTATTTGCAGAAAATTTCTATTCTTCCTGTGTCTCCTGCTTCACATTTTGAGAACTTCATCTTAGAATTCATTTATCCCTCAGTGTCCTCTACTCCTTTTTGTGTCCTTTATTGTATTTAAAGGTAACCATCAATTTAATCTTTCTTAACTTCTTCCTGGTCTCTTTTCTGCATGTTAATATTGGATTTCTTAAAAAGATATCTTAATGAGAATAGAGAGATGACCATGTTGTCAAGAGCATTTTTGTATCGCAAAAAAACAGGATTTGTTTTCTTGAATTCATATCCAATGGTTAACAATCAGCTTTAATGCCAGCTCCATGGGATCTGACAACTCATGTCTCTGTGGTCACCTATACTCTCAAGCTCATGCCCTATTCCCACCCATATAAATAAAGATAATAAATCTTAAATGAGAGACAAGTTTCATTTGGTTTCATTATTCAAATGAAACCTTATTTTGTCTGATTTCTGAGTCTCTTTGGATCAGTTTTCTGGGTTGCACTTTGTGTAACAAGTCCACATTCCTTTTTCCTATCACTCTTTCCCCAACTTGTTGTTTCTCCCTCAGACTTCATACCAGAGATTCTATCTATGTCCTGTCTTTCTCCCCTTCTTCCTAAAAATCCATCTTTTGCTGCCATCCCTGCTCCTCTAAGTCATATCTCCAATTCCTTGCTCACTATGCAGACCACAGAAGCTAAGTCCTGTCCATTTTAGCCTGTGTGATATTAGATGTATGCACTGTTCACAGCCTGAGTTGCAACTTTCATCTTCCTTTGATCTTCTTTCCACCATAGTCCATCTCTTCCAACAAAGTGTTCACTAAAAGCATGTCATGTCACACGTACTAGTTTTTAGAACAAAACAAATTTTATTGACAAAGATACTGAGGTTGTCAAAGACCCATAGGTACCCAACACAGGAAAACAAACATTTTTTTTCAATCCTATAAGTTTACATTTCTGTACTTTGTGATTTTTTTCAATTTAAGTGATATTTGACACCAGAGTATAGACATAGATATGTAGGTCACCAAGAAATTTGATAAAGTACACGGTAGGATTGGCTAGATCTTTGTAAACAACCTTTCCGAACTTTTTGGATCCATCATCTCTGGTGTACTGCACCCAGGTACCTATTAAGAAGTCATTTTCATCACCTGATCTCGCCTCAGCCAGAGGGGTCTCTGGAATGATGTGGAGGTTACCTTCCTTGTATTCATCCAGGAGCTGATAAACGTAGAGGACCGGATCATTCTTGTAGGAAATGTAAAAATAGTCCTGTAAGAATGGCACCTGGGCTAGCACCATCCCACTCCAGTTGTCCTCAGAGCCATCTTTCCCCTCAAATTTGTGTTGTACCTTTCTGCCAACCAGGGCTCTGGCGAGGTGGACATCCCTCATCTGAGGAAAAACTACTTTGTGAGGCAAGACCTTAATATTTAAAATCCTCTCATCGCTGTGGAGCTCCTGTCCGTAGACACTGTCAATTCCGTCGTACTTCACCAAATAAAGAGAAGGGTTTGTTGGCAGTTGCCCTAGAATGATGGCCTTCCAATGGGTGACAGGCTCATTACCTTCCTTCCACCCGTGAGAAATTCTGCAGCCAACAATATTCCCCATGGCCTGGGAAGAAGGCTTCCTCCTACTCTTCTTCTTGAGTGATATCATGCTCAGACTCTTCAGAGGTGTTGTCTTCTACCTGGCTGTAGACCTGTTGTGCTAGATCACACTGTCTTGTGGCTTCCATTCTCTTCAAATATCATACTTGTCCATTGCCTGGGACTGAAGATCTTGCCTGTTTAAACCAGACACAGTGCTGTTGCCTCTGTCATATATATGAATTCCTGATGGTCAATGGATATGGGTTGGGAGTGAATGCTGGACCAAGACTCTTCTCTAAGAGAACTTCTGAGAAGGTGAAGAAGACTATGCTAAACAGTTTTGAGCTCCTAAAATTAATTTTATAAAAATAAGAAGTTAATAAGTCAGCCATGGTGGTACACACATTTAATCCCAGAACTCAGAAGTCAAGGACAGGCAGATTTCTAAATTAGAGACCAGACTGGTCTACAAAGTGAGTTCCAGGGCAGCCAGTGCTATAGAGAGGAACCCTGTCTCAACAACAACAACAACAACAACAACAAGTAAAAGAAAACAAACGAAAATAAAACGAAAAACAAACAAAACAGAAATACAAACAAAAAAATAATAAAACAAACAATCAAATGGAGAAGTTAATAGGAAGTGGTGGTGACCCATAACTTTAATCATAGTACTCAAGAGGCAGAGTGAGGCAGACCTTAGTGAGATAAAGGCTAGTCTGGTCTACACAGTGAGTTTCCTGACAGCCAAATCTAAACATACAGAAACTCAAATAAAATTAACCAAGCAAGCAAACAAACAAACAAAGAAACAAAGAAACAAGGGAAACAAGGCAATAAAAATAGTGTAATTAACAAGTAATTCTCTAGAGCTCAGAATAACATACTCAGATCAACATTTATTTCTTCAGCCCTGAGTTAATTTGCCTCTGATGAGTATCCTCTCCTTGAATTTCTATGTCAATTTAGGTTGTGCTATGACTATTACCCCCAATGATCAAGAAGAAGAGAAAAAAAAAAGGGCCAGAGGGGTCACCATGACTCTCTTGTACTTGTAAGCTCTGAGCTAAGTCCTTGTATTCAGAAATATCTTCCCAGGGACACAGCACACCACTGTCCTTCTTTATTGTTTCTCCTGACCCAGCTTCGGAATTATTTGATGAAGCCATTGCATCACTGAACTCAAGAACATCTCAACAAGTTGAGGCAATATCAGCCATTTAGCACTAATATTTTCTAACGTACACATGGACAAAGAGGAGCTTTGGCATTTTAGTGGAATTGTGATCTAGATATTGTTAGCAAGGATAATAAATTCAGGACATAAACTAACCTAGACCAATCATTTCCCTTGCTAATAAACATGGGGAAAGTAGAATGTACAGCAACTCACTGTAGGAGAGAAAATTTTTAGCTTTCTGTAGCTATGAGGGTCCAAATTACTTCATAAATGTACTTACCCATAGAAAAATATCCTAGATTTTATCTATCTCCTGATTCAGATTCTATCTCCTGATACAGACCAGGCACCAAAAGCCTGTGGGAAAAAAATGACCTTGCTTTGACACACCACTGTGAAGATAGTGAACTCACCTTCAATGGATTCTAGAGCCTCCAAGTGGAATAGATGCACAACCTTCAGCCAGTGCTCTGTGACATCACCCTAGTTCAGCTTACATCATAGAACATCAGGCTGGTTCCTTCCCTAGTTACACTCATAAACGTTCAGCATCTCGACTTTACCTTTTCATATGGCCTCCTAGAAATAATAAATGAAATCCCAACTGAAAGGCCTGATGATCTGAGTAATATTCTGCCAAAGAATTTCACCCTTGCATTGTTTTTATTGTTTGGTTGTTGGATTTTTATTTATTTGTTTGGTTTGTGTTTTGTTTTGTTTCATTTTTGTTTTTATTTTCGTTCTGAGAAAGTCTTCGGTTTCTGACTTGACAACATCCATGGTGGTTATTTTTCACGTTCCAACCTTTCCCTTGGTTATCTTTAAGCTGTGCTTCTTATCATAAATATTGCCTGACTCTTTGAGGCAGCACACTGGATAGCACACCAATTTTCACTTTATGAAAACCCACAGTTAGAGGAGGACTATTTTTATGCAAATAAAGCTGGAATTTGACAGGTTTAAATGACATGTATTGAAACCAATGGCAATCATGAATTATGGATTCTTTGGAAAGTAAGAGGACAACATAGATCTTGGGCATGCTTACTAAGTTGTGATAAAATTAAAACAAACCTGATATCTCCCAGTCATATTTTAAAGGTTTTTAAAATTTACCAGCACTTCTGATTATAAGGAATTTCATAGTTTAAATGCAGTAAAACAGGATGAAATAGATGAGGTAATTTTACTTTTGAAATATGTGTAGACAGAATACTGGACACAGGTACGTATAAAATTTACTTACAAATTAGAGGACACTTTAATTGTCCATGCCACATAGATCTTCAGTTCTTCAAAAAAAATCCTTTTCAGTACCTTCCACGGTCCCCACCACACCCTGTACATCATCTTCATAGGATATGATACTATCCATAAAGAGCTAGATCCTTCAACAACAGTCATCAAAAAAAAAAATCATTCCTTAAGGTGTGGCCACAGGCCAATGTGATGGGTGATCTTTATCTGAGATTCTATCTTCCCAGGATGATTTAAGTTCACAAAAAAAAAAATCTAAGAAGGACCACTACATATCCATATCATCAATTCATCAATATTGATTGCCTCACCGTATGAAACATACATGCTATGGAATGATTTTAGATGTCAACTACTGGATGAATGCCTTAAAAATGAGAGGCAGAAAGAGAGAGAGAGAGAGAGAGAGAGAGAGAGAGAGAGAGAGAGAGAGAGAGAGAGAGAGAGAGAGAGAAATATATTTCTCATCTATGTGTATTAGTGCAGGGCTTTGTTTAAAAAAAAAATGGATGGAACGGTAAAATACTATATATTAGGTTAGACAAGTAAAACTCAAAATGACAATTGTGAAAATATAAATTTCATAAGGGATATTAAAAAATAGGAGGTATTTTGGAAGAGTAAGCGCAGCAGCAGGGGGGAGATTTGATAGCAATGGAGGATAGTGGGGAGGATGAAGATGGTAAAAGGACACTATAAACCTGTGCAAAGGGTCACAGAAAAGGCCTGCGACTTGTACACTTAAAAAAACACTGGTATAAACTAAGAGAGTCCAAATAATATTTTGATTAAATTGGGGATTTTAGCTTCAAGACACTATAAAATGTATTTGTATTTTTCTACTCACGTGTGGTTCTTGCTATGTTGAACATGATATGGGTGACAGGATATGGTAAGGTGCTTCAATGTTTGTGTATCATTTATCATCAAATGCACATGTCACTCAGTGAGCTGCAAGGCTATCACAGGGAAGGAGGTATCTAAAGATCTTAAGTGTACTTGACGTAGGGAGAATAATGCCCCCACACTACTATAGATGTTGAAATAATCACATGTGTTTCCCAAAATAATTTTCTGAAGATTAATCCCCAGGTGTGAATATATTTGGAAGAAATTGAATGGGTCAGGAGGGATATGACCTACATATAAAAATAATTTAATAATGCTGTTATAGAAAAGGATTAATTATGAAAGGGAGTTTGGTTCCCTCTTTTCTCTTTCTAGCCCATTGGATTCCTCTGTGATGACATCATCTCACAAGAATTCACTCATTTGCTGATGGTGTGTTCATCTTTGAATATACAGACTCCTGAAAAGGGTCATACAAAATATGCTTCAGTATATACTAGACAATTAGTGTCATTTTGTTTGGCAATACAACATGTATGATTATACCTCAGAATCATGAGCAACTGGGCCATATGGGAAATATAATTAGTATATTTCTGCTGGCTGAAGATCAGATGGGTTGAGTGTTATCATGTGTGCTGTTCATGAGAGGAAGCAGGATAGATGGTGAGTATAGATCAGAGAGGAACATCCAAGGAGGACACTATGTAAGGAACCCTAGGAAGAGCACCATCACTGCTTTTAGCTAGTAGACATATTTTTAGAATCCCCACTTTCTAGGGTGGAAAAGAAAACGGTATTACTCTAATTTACTAAGTATGGTCATTTGATACATCAGTGATCATCACCAAGGTGAACAGGTGTTGACAGAAGTTTGGGGACTCAGGAGAAGCCTGTTCTGGGAAAACCCATTGCCTTCAAAGTACGGAGACTTCTGACCAGCAACACTGGATAAACAGTCTACATTGGCAGCAGTAGCCCCATTATGTCCAAATTAGTGGTTTTCAAACCATGGAATGTGACTCCTCTGAGTGTTCAAACAACTCTTTCACAAGTGTCACATATCATATATCTTGTTTATAAGATATATACTTTACAATTAATGACTATAGCAAAATTATATTTATGAAGTTGCAATGAAGTAATATTATTGTTGTGGAGCTGTATATTAAAGATTCACAACATTTTGAAGATTGAGGACCACTATTCCTGACTTCTCTAAATCATGCCTGTCACTATGGGCTGGAGGAATAATCCCCTTTATTCAATCAGTCAAACGTAGAAAAATCAAAACACTACCCAATAGTTATGAAAGTTAAACATTTATTGTACCACAGTCTATAAGCAGGGCATGCTGGCATCTTAGACAAATGAAATCAAAATGAAAATCACTGTGACCAAATGAGAAGCAGAGGAGAATAACCAGTACCCTAGTGGTGACATAAGTGGGTATTAGCCCAGACACTTAGAATATCCAAAATACAAGTTACAATCTTCAAAACATATGAAACTTAAGGAGATTGAAGACCAAAATGCTGACACTGTGCCCCTTCTTAGAATTGGGAACAAAACACCCATGGAAGGAGTTACAGGGACAACCTTTGGAGATGAGTCAAAAGGATGGACCATCTAGAGACTGCCATTCCTAGGGATCCATCCCATAATCAGCCTCCAAACACTGACACCATTGCATACACTGGCAAGATTTTGCTGGAAGGACCCAGATTTAGGTGTCTCTTGTGAGGCTATGCCATGGCCTAGCAAACACAGAAGTGGATGCTCACAGTCAGCTATTGGATGAATCACAGAGACCGAAATGGAGGAGGTAGAGAAGGTACCCAAGGAGCTAAAGGGGTCTGCAATCCCATAAGGGGAACAACACTATGAACTAAAGAACCCCCCCAGAGCTTATTTTTCTAGCAGCATATCAGAACTCATGTTTCTAGCTGCAGTTGTATCAGAAGATGGACTAGTTGGTTATCATTGGAAAGAGAGGCCCATCAGTCTTGCAAATTTTATATGTCTTAATTCAGGGGTATGCCAGGGTCAAGATGTGGTGGTGGTGATGGGGGTGTGGTTGAGGTGGGTATGGGGGGACTTTTGGGATAGTATTGGAAATGTAAATGAAAAAATACCTAATTAAAAAAAAATGAGGAAACTTTGTCAGAACCACCAGCAAGAATTTTAAATAACTGCCCTAAAGTCTGGATTTAGGATTCCTCGAGAATCTTCCAAAACAAAAGGCAACGCAGAATCTTGCTGAAGTAATTGGAGAAACAAGAAAAAAGCAAAGGAGAATTCATCACTTAAAAAAAGACAGAAGAAGTAGGAATTAAAGACATATTTGGGCAAGATGCATAGTGAAGTAGAGATTAGAGCAAGCAGAAAGGACTGAGGAGATAGCTCACTGCTTAGGCCCACTGATAGCTTTTGCACAGGACCAGGGTTCAATTTTTAACACCCACATGGTTGTTCACAACCACCTGCAATTCTAGTTCTAGACGATCTGATGACCTCTTTGGACAACACACACACACACACACACAGAGAGACACACAAACACACACATCACACACATATACTCACCCACAGAGAAAAAAAATCATTTAGAAAACAATTACAAAAACAAAAAGGAGTCAAGTATAATTTTATTCCCCTTTTTCACCAGCACTCAGAAGCAGGCTAAACTCTGTAAGTTGAATGACTGCCTAACTGATAGGTGTGTTTTCAGAATTTTATTCTTTTTTTTTTTTTTGGATTTTAGGACTATTTCAGTATTTGTTTAAAGATTCTAGATTTTTTTTTATTTACTTTTTCTAATGTTTTAGGATTTTTTCGGCTTTTTAGTATTTTACAGTTTTCAGGTTTTTTTTTTTTGGGGGGGGTGCAGGAGGGTAAAGCCCTTTGGGTTATTTAGAGTTTTAGGGTTTTAATGGTTTTAAATTTGGGAGGTTGTTTTGTCCTTACAAGTTTTTTGTTTGTTTGTTTGTTTGTTTTTGGTAGGGTTGAGGTTTATTTTTATTTATTTATTTATTTATTTATTTATTTATTCATTCTTTATTTATTTATTTATTTATTTATTTATTCATTATTTATTTATTTATTTATTTATTTATTTATTCATTATTTATTTATTTATTTATTTATTTATTTATTTATTTATTTATTTATTTATTTATTTATTTATTTTGGCTCTTGATTTCTCCTAGAAATTTAAGGTATTTCAGGGTTTTAGTGCTTTTTAGTGATTATAAATAATGTTAGTATAATTGTACTTTTTTGTGTATTTGTTCTTCTTTTTGTTTTGATTTGTTTTGTTTTTGTTTCTTTTTATACTTTTAGTGTTTTATAGGGTTTTAGGATTTTGTAAGGGTTTTTTTGTTTTCTTGTGTGTGTGTTTGCTTTTTTTTAATGGGTTTAGGATAACTTTTATATCTTAGGATTTTAGTTAATGTTTCAGGGTTTTGTAGGTATTTGGGGGGGGTTAGGATTGTTTTTATAGTCTCAGGATTTTAGTTAGGGTTTCAGGGTATTGTACGTTTTTTGTTGTTGTTGTTTGTTTGTTTGTTTGTTTTTGCTTTTTTTGAGCGGGTTTTCAAGTTTTTTTTTTTTTGAGTTTCAGAGTTTTGATGTGTTTTTAGAACTTTTTAAAGGAACTTTTTTTAGGGTTTTACAGTTCTTTTGGGTCTTTTTCCTGTTGTTGAGATTGTTTTAGAATTTTACGGTTTTTCTTTATTTTTTAGTTTTGTTTTGATTTGTTTTTTAATTTAATTAAGGAATTTTTAAAAATTGTTTTAAGCATTTTTTTAATAAGGTTTGTAAAATGATTTTCTTTTCCAGTGTTTTTGGCGATTTTTTAAGGCAGTAAAATTTGTAGTTGTTGGGGTGGTGGTTTTGTACCTTTTCATTTTCTTTTTTTTTTTTTTTAATTGTTTTTTTATTGTCTCATTAGGGATCTAGACTTGTAGAGTTTTTGGATTTTTTTTACGGTTTTATAATTTTTTTACGGTCGTTTTAGAGTTCTTCTGTTTTCTTATATAGAATTTTAGGGTTTTAAAAATGTTTATTAAGAATTAAAAAAATAGCTTTTTTGGGTCATTTAGTGTTTGTTTAATAATTATAGGGTTGTTAGGGTTTTAGGTTTTGCTTTATTGTTTTAGGGTTTTTTTTTTACGTTTTTTAAATGATTTTAGGGTTGTTTTCAGTGTATTTGGCGAGATTTTTTTAAGGCTTAGTGTGGTTATTGTTGTTCTTTCCTTGTTTGTTTGTTTTTTTGTGGTAATGCTTTTATGTTTTTTTGGTCTTTGTAGACATCTAGAATTTTTTTGTTGATTTTTTTGTTTGTTTTTCTTTAGGGTTTTAGGCTCTATTAGTTTTATTTTTTCAAAAATTTTATGTTTTTTTTTTGTTTGTTTGTTTGGTTTTTTAGGGTTTTTTTGTTTATTTAAACCTTCAAGTTAATTTTCTTTTCTCTTCTTTTTTCTTTTTTATTTTTTAGAGTTTTTAGGGTCTTAAGGTTCTGTCTCTAAGAACATAGAAACTGAACCTATTGCTTTTAGATTATTTATAAAATGTATTCCATTCTGAAAATAAGAAACACTATGAAGTCATGTTTGTTCATTTGAGTGTATGTCCCCAGGAGCTATAGATTATGTGTGCCTATTGCAGAGCGCTACAATATGTCCTGACCATACAGATTTAATTGTCACATCATGAAAGTTCAAGAACTATAATATAAAGCTGTATCTATGTATCCTAGTTTATTCATCTTTCAAACAAATATAGTAGAAATGTCACAGAGGGCAGAATTTATTGATCATGATTTCGAAAAAGGACCTCAAAAGTCATTATATCAAGTATCTTATACAAGCCAAACTCTACCCATCTATCCAGTTCACTCCTGTAAGAATAATTGCACCTGGGTTTTGGTTAATTCTTATTAAATTCTCCAGTTAAAAAAGGTCTTTATTAGCCCCCTTCCAGCTTAGTGAAAAACTCCATTCACTCTCCTTCTGAAAGCAAAAGCATTTTTCTTTCACACACTATGTTAATTTTACAACATTTGCCCCTTGATGGTTTCCATTTCCACAGTTGTGTTTGCCATGACTCAATATTTCATCTCTATTCAGACAACTCTTCTCATATACCACAGGTTAATACACAAAGGCTCATTTGTGAGTCATGCCAAGAAAGCGGGAATGAACTTGGGGGATACAGAAGAGGGAAAGACACAAGAGCAACAGAAGTATAATTAAGCTGGATACTACTCTAGAATACTGCATGCTATTCATGTATCCTGGGAATCCAGAAATTCATCTAGACTGGACCCTAGTTATCCATTGAAAGGATGTAGTCGGAAGCTTAGCCTATTAACTGGCAGCTCCCATAGCTTTGAACCGATCCAATGATTTTTATCTTCCACACACCACCCAGTCGTATCCAAGCTACATTCCCTGTCACAGGCAAAAGTCCGGAAAAAGAATAGAAAGCACTGTACTGTGTGCTAGGGTAGTGCTCATAGAAGGTATTGGCAATCTGCACTGAATCTATTACCACAACTGCAAAGGTATGTTGCACAGGCAATCCAAGGATCACCATGCTTCCCATTTTATCTCTCCAGTCTATATATCCACTCCCAACTCTACACACAATGCTCCTAATCCTAGGGATCATTTAGAGGTCTCATAAATACCACCATGTATAACCCCAGAAGATGAGAGAAGTTTGAAGCACATCGATAGAATTTAAGTCTGATAATTTTTGATGTCATCAAAACAATTTTCTGAGCTGTGTTGTGCTTTTGTCAAACGATGGGGCTAGAATGGCCCTGCCAAGATCTAAAGCAGAAATAATAGTTTTTTTGTTTGTTTGTTTGTTTGTTTGTTTTTCTATTATTATATTGGAACATGTCATTATCAATTGCACTTCCTCAGACTAAAAAAACAGGTGATACTTAGAGTTATTTGCTGCCATCTCTAAAGTCTGGGCAAGGCAACTCCTGTGATTCTCCAAGCCTTGCTTCTTACCAGTTCTGGGCTATATGCTGTCAGGATAATGTTCTAAACAGGGAACTCTATGGATATCCAGATTTCAATAGTTTTCCCTTCAAAAATATAGTAAAAAAATTCAAATTATACATTTATTTTAGTATTTCTGGTCAAAATTTTCCTACTGAAGTGACAGAAATATTTACTATTTTTATATCTTTATACTAACATTATATTTCTGTTTGATTTGTAGGGGACAGGTTTATTTGAGACAGTCCTACATTACTCATGCTGAACTCATACTCACTATGTAGCTATGGACAGTCAAAGGCCTTGATACTCCTAAATTCAACTGCCCATTGCTGGGATTACAGATTACAGTACCATAGCTATTAAACGATTTTCTATGACTGATAAAAGAGGTGAGGATTTGACTTTAGGATTTCGGTATTTTTCTAATTGTAGTCATAGTTTATATTGAATAGTCATTATGTAAACGGTAACAGAGATTCTGGTCTTTCAGATTTCTACTCATTAGTAGATCAGTTAATACATTTAAATATCTGCTAAAAATGTCATGACATACAGGAGAACAGTAGTTTAAGATCTTGCCTAATGTGGTTTCTGATTTTTAAAAGATTCAGAAAATAAGAGTAGATTTATGAGTTTAAAATGAATGAGCATGTCTTATCTAATTTGCCAATGTTATACATAATACTAGAAAACATAAATTTTAAGTTTTTAGAATTATTTTCCTCAAAACATATATATTTTTGACCAAATGAGCTAGAATTACTCATAACAAATATTTAATATTATAAAAAGCCTAAATTTTTGTTGAAATAAATTGAAACTTATTCTGTTGAATTTATTGTAGTCTGTTATTTTGATAAGTATTTCTGAGGTTTTAAGAGATCTAAAGACAAAATATTCAGTGTATTTTTTTATGATAATTTCCAAGTAAGTTAGTATACTGTGACTAGGCTGGTAAGACCAATGCCCACACTACAAAGAGGTTCTAGCTTTTGGTCTGTAAATGACTACAGTGTTTTTTGCCATGCTATGAAAGGTTTAAAAATTGCCTTCATTTGGAGTATTTATTTAATTTTTATCTGTAGTCCCTATCTCTTTCCTGAACTGACTCATAATGGCAGCACCCTCCACGTTGTTCACAGGCAGGAAATGATCTCCTGTTCATTTCAAATTGAATACCCCCCAAACAATTAACCAACCAAATTAAAAAATAAAAAATGGTTAATATGGTAATTTCCTCAGAACTTTCTTGGAAACCATTGATGACTACAGTGATTGTTATATTAATGGGGAGATGATCTATAATAGTTTGGTGATATTCTTCCACAGGAATATTTTGCCAGGGTTGTTAGGAAAGTTGTTTCCATACACTTTTTTTTTTACTAAATAGGGACTAAGTTTAGGATTGTAAAAACTAATTTGCTAGTTTGAGTTGGTTTTCTAAAATAAACGACAGAGTCCTGATGACAACAGTAAGTAATCTTTGTATATCTTTCAACTATACTTCAGGCTGACATATTCTAAAAACTGGTAATCCTCTCTTCATCTCTCAGCAAATGTCTGCCTCTTGGAAATTTATGATCTCGTCTCCATTAAAATTCTTAGTGGTTTTCATTTGTATAGTATGTAACCATACCTCTCTGATTTACAATTCAGTAGGACTAAAACAGAACCAAGGATAGTTAGATAGTGAGACTTAATTTAGTTTCATGTGTCAAACACAAGACTGGTTTCTCCATTCCTAATTAATACATAGGTATACGAGGTTAATTATAAAGTCATTTATTATACCAACCACTGTTTTTACTTGTTCTTTATTGAATTTCTGTACACACATACAACATCTGAAACATATTTTTATACTGCTCATATAATTTGTTGTTGATTATGTCCCTGTAAAGTAAAGTAATGAAAGCAGTCAAATTTATACAAATAGGAAAAGAACGCTCAAAAAAATTAAATTGTTCTTTTCATACTATAAAAAGAAAAATAGCAGTAAAAAATCATCAAATGGGAAGTAATTACAGATTTTTTTTCCTAAGAGATTATCAGAGAAGTTTTATTTCATGTTTTAGATTTTCAAAATTAAAGTTTACAGACAGATAAATAGATAGATAGATAGATAGATAGATAGATAGATAGATAGATAGATAGATAGATAGATAGAAAATAGATAGATGATAGATAGATAGATAGATAGATAGATAGATAGATAGATAGATAGATAGATAGATAGATAGATAGATAGATAATCTTTTTTAGAAAATTAATTGTATTTCAGAATAGGGTTTTATTCTGTTCTACCGAATAGAAGGTCTAATTTTTTTTCCTATATTGACTCAGTTAAGACTTAGTGTAAAACATAATTCAATTAAAATATACAAATTGCCTGTTTATGTAACTGATTCTTTTCCATACTGTTAAACATAATAAACCATAAAGTACATTTCTAAATCTTTGTGGAAAACTTCTGAATTTCCACAACAAATGTAAATCAAAATTTAAAATCTTATTAACATTTACTTAAAGTAGAAAATACCTTTCTATTACTCGCACCAAGCAAGTGAAAGATCTGTGTGACAAGAACTTCAAGTCTCTGAAGAAAGAAATTGAAAATCTCAGAAGATGGAAAGACCTCCCATGCTCATAGATTGGTACAATTAATTCAGTAAAAATGGTCATCTTGCCAAAAGCAATCTATACATCCAGTGAAATCGCAATCAAAATTCAAACTCAATTATTCATAAAGATAGAAAGAACAATTTACAAAATCATCTGGAATTAAAAAAATCCAGGATACGGAAAAACTATTCTCAACAATAAAAGAACTTCAGGGGGAATCATCCTCGACCTCAAGCTGTAGAATAGAGCAATAGAGATAAAAATATATGCTAATGACAAAAGGACAATGACTTCATTAAATACACAGGCAAATGGAAGGATATAAAATATATCATCCTGTGTGAGGTAACCCATTCCCAAAATTACAAACATGGCACACACTCACTGATGAAGGGATGTTATTCTAAAACTTCAGAATATCCAAAATGTAATTCACAGACCACATGAAGGTCAAGCAGAAAGAAGATGAGAGTGTGGGAGTTTCAATCCCTCTTAGAATGGGGAACACAATACTCCTTGGAAAAAATATGGAGACAAAATGCAGAGCAGAGACTGAAGAAATAACTATCCATTGTCTTCCCAACCTGTGGATCCATCCCATATACAGACACCAAACCCAGTCACTGTTGTGGATACCAACACGTGCTTGCTGACAGGAGCCAAATATGTCTATCTCCTGAGAAACTCAGCTATTTCTTGGCAAGAAAAGAGGCTGATGCTCAAAGACAACTATCAGACTGATCATGGCGTCCCCAGTAGACAAGTTACAGGAAGAACTGAAGGAGCTGAATGGGTTTGCAACCTTATAGGAAGAACAACAATATGAACCAACCAGACTGTCCAGAGCACCCAGGGACTAAGCACCAACACATGGTTCCAGCTGCATATATAGCAGAGTATGACCTTGTCAGACATCAGTGGGAGGAGAGTTTCTTGGTCCTGTGAAGGCTTGATTCTCCAGTGTAAGCATGTACCAGGGTGGGGAGGGTAAAATGGGTGGATGGAGGAAGACCCTCGTAGAAACACAGAGAGGGTAAAAGGAATAGGAATTATCTGGGGTGAAACAAAGAAAGGACTAATATTTGAAATGTAAAGAAAGATAATATCTAGAAAAAATAAATAAATAAATAAATAAATAAAATAAAAATAGTTACTAAACACTACATATAAAAAGAATAATTCACTATGATGTCATAAAGTATATTAACTAATATTTCCTAATATAGAAATTATGCTAATACTATATAGTTTTAAAAAATTATATATCCAAAAATGTACCTTCAAATATTCCCAGAAGATTTTGTACTGGAAATCTATAAAGAAATTAAAGTTTTAAAAAGTAAGAATGCAGATGTTAGAGTTTGATGGCTCAGCTTTTGACCTACACGCATGACAATGAGAGTTTGACCCACACCGCTATACCCTCCAAGAAAATCAATAAAATTAAATATTAATCATTCAGAATTATTGTTTGGAATATACATCATATGCAAAATAGTAATATAGATTACTTGCTATTAAATCAATTATACTTTCATTGAAATACGTACACTAAGAAGGAAATAATAAGTTTGAACATATTACAGTGTATATCCAATTACTTCTTCAGAATTTGCATTCTAATTATCATTAGTTACTGGAGATTCTGTTCTTGGTTGGTAATACAACAAGATATATAAAAAATTTTTTTTTTTTGCAAATATTAATGAAATACTTTTCGCCTGACTGGACTTATATTTTAATGCTACACAAAGAAGCTCTGCATTCAATCTTCAACAATGAAAAAATAAATAAATAAAAAATAAAATTTATATATAAAAAATATAGAAGACATGTTTCCTTAGGCCCCAGTAAATTTGTAAGGCTGAGTACATCATTTTCAAGGACAATCCACACTGCACATGTGCTTTGAGATAATACTGAAATATAGAGTTAGAGCTTACCTTCCTATACCAAAACAATACATACATAAACACAGCCTTCCCTGAATTATGTCTGAAGTACCAGCTCTTCTGAGGTTGAGAGGAGCCTCTGGATTTGGAAGCACTTTGGCGCCTATATATACAAATTTTGGAAATCTGGTCTTTCAAAACCAGGTAAAGGAAAATGAAGACTGGTCTTTAGTTTGTTTTTAATGAATTCCTGGTGGGCAGCAGCAGCACAGAAAAGGATCTAGTCTGTTTCCACCACTAACTGACCCCCAGTTTACTCAAAACTCACATCCCCAGGCCCCAAGAATACTTTTAGGATCTCCAATTCCCTAGCCTTCCTGGTTTCTGCTAGGTGATAATTTGTTCAATCTCCTGCCCATAGCGAAAAAGTTTTCTGTTTTTCTTGGGTAAAGTGGATTGTGAACCCAGAAGCATTAACCGCAGGAGTCCAATGAGGGTCACCTGCTCTCCTTTCTCCTTTAGTAACACCTCCATCCCTCCACCATCATCCCACTGGGACCCCCAGCTGAACCAGGATTAAACATCTTTCAACAGTTCACTGACTCCCTCTACAAAGACTTCTCCCTACCATGCTTCCTCAAGAACTTTACTTCCTCAGGAACTCAGCTTCCTGGCCACCACAAAGCATACTGAGTAACAGGGTTTGGACAGCAGGAAAACAATCTTAGCCAAGCCCATTGCTGATTTGCCCTGTTTACACATTCCTACCAAGGGTGAGAGCGGATTTATCAGTCATCTGTCATCACAGTAGCAAAAAGGAGGTAGTATTTTAGCTTCCACTACTACTAAGAGTTTTTCCATTTTTCAAGTTTGCAATACTAACTTGAAAGTAAGAAAAAAAACAAAACAAAACAAAACAAAACACCAAAGAAGTCTCTCCTACTTAGTTTTGGTTGAAGGGACTGTCATGTGTAATTCTAAATTGTTTTATTTATTTACCTAACATGTTTTTGCACATTTGTATTTTTACAACATGCATGTCTGGTGTTTATACAACATTCATGTCTGGTGCTCTTAGAAACTAGAATAGGATGGCAAAATTCCCTGGTTCTTGAATTAAAAATTGTTGTGAGCCATTATGTGGGTCCTAAGAACTAAACATTGGTTCTGTCCAAGAGCAACAAGTGTTCTTAATGTCTAAGTCATCTTTCTTTTTTTTTTCCATTTTTATTAGGTATTTAGCTCATTTACATTTCCAATGCTATACCAAAAGACCCCATACCCACCCACACCCACTCCCCTACCCACCCACTCCCCCTTTTTGGCCCTTGCATTCCCCTGTACTGGAGCATATAAAGTTTGCAAGTCCAATGGGCCTCTCTCTCCAGTGATAGCCGACTAGGCCATCTTTTGATACATATGCAGCTAGAGTCAAGAGCTCCGGGGTACTGGTTAGTTCATAATGTTGTTCCACCTATAGTGTTGCAGATCCCTTTAGCTCCTTGGCTACTTTCTCTAGCTCCTCCATTGGGAGCCCTGTGATCCATCCATTAGCTGACTGTGAGCATCCACATCTGTTTTTGCTAGGCCCCGGCATAGTCTCACAAGAGACAGCTACATCTGGGTCCTTTCAATAATATCTTGATAGTGTATGCAATGGTGTCAGCGTTTGGATGCTGATTATGGGGTGGATCCCTGGATATGGCAGTCTCTATATGGTCCATCCATTCATCTCAGCTCCAAACTTTGTCTCTGTAACTCCTTCCATGAGTGTTTTGTTTTCAATTCTAAGGAGGGGCATAGTGTCCACACTTCAGTCTTCATTTTTCTTTAGTTTCATGTATTTAGGAAATTGTATCTTATATCTCGGGTATCCTAGGTTTTGGGCTAATATCCACTTATCAGTGAGTACATATTGTGTGAGTTCCTTTGTGAATGTGTTACCTCACTCAGGATGATGCCCAACAGGTCCATCCATTTGGCTAGTAATTTCATAAATTCATTCTTTTTAATAGCTGAGTAGTACTCCATTGTGTAGATGTACTACATTTTCTGTATCCATTCCTCTGTTGAGGGGCATCTGGGTTCTTTCCAGGTTCTGGCTATTATAATTAATGCTGCTATGAACATAGTGGAGCATGTGTCCGTCTTACCAGTTGGGGCATCTTCTGGTCATATGCCCAGGTCCTCCATTGTTGTTGGGATTTCAGTCGTGTCCAACCACTCTGGAAATCAGTCTGGCAGTTCCTAAGTCATCTTTCATTCCCTGCTCTGTGTGTGTGTTTTAAAGTATGTTGGATCATTTCTCTCGATAGATGTTTAATTTTACTATCCAGTGGAGATAATAAAAATATGACACTTTCTTAATAGTTTCTATTTCCAGAAAAGAAATAAAAACACCATAATTTGAATAGATTGTGTAAATCGTAAAAAGAGTTTCAGCAAAAAACGATATGTATACATTTCAGGGTATGTGTGCATAAGGAGGTCAGAAATAGACAACTGTTTTATCCTAAATTATATTCCAACTATTTTATTTTTTTTTAAGAGACAAGGTTTCTCTGTATAGATCTGTTTGTCCTGGAACTCACCCTTTATACCAGGGTGGCCACAAACTCAGAAATTTCCCTGCTTTTTCCTCAAAACTGCAGGTATTAAGGCATGTGCCACCACTGTCTGACACAACTTAAAAGTTGAGACAGGATATCTCTGAATCTGAAGCTCACAAAAACCACTAGGCTACCTAGCCAGCCATCTGTCTCCACCTACTCAGCACTGGCCTGCAGAATGTACTTTTAACGTGGATTCTAGACCCCCATCTTAATTCCATACAGTTTCACGGAAAGCAATTTACCAAAATAACCACCTCTCTAGCCCCCTTGTGAGATTTGTTCTGCTGTAGTCACTACCACTATTATTATTTTTTTCTATTGCTCTAATCATACCTAAGTTTAGGCTCCTAAAGTGTTTAATGATGGTTTTGTTTGTTTCCTTACAATAGAAAATTGGTTTTCTTGCTCAGTTTACATTATACAGTTAATTAGGTAAACTTGTCAGACTCATATTTCATTTGTGAGACTTGTTGCTTAGTTTTGTTTGTTTGTTAGGTTTTTTTGTTTGTTTGTTTGTTTGTTTGTTTGTTTTTAATTTGGTGGGTTTGTTGAATTTTTTTGTTTGCTTGATTATTTGGTTGCTTTTTGTTTTTTTAATTTTGGTTTTTTTTTTGTTTGTTTTATTTATTGTTTTGTTTTGTTTTGATTTTTCCACAACTGAAGATGAAACTCATAACTGTTACTTGGTTCTTTACCACTGAGCTACATCTCCAGGTAAACATTAGTTCTAAATGTTGGGTGAAAAGTCATCTGTATGTGTTTTAAGGATAACTATGATTTCTGTGAAACCTAAAATTATTCCCCTATGCTATAGTGTCTGTAGAGATGTAATGCCCTCTTCTGGCCTCTTCAAAAAACAGTCAAATATCTCCAAAAACACAAGAGGTTTTATTATCAGCAAGCTGAGGATGAAGTCCCTCCACCATGCAGGGCAGAGGAGTTTGACCCTGATCAGTGACAGTAGAGGGCTTTTAACAGCTAGCTGAGGAATTATGAGGAGTTGCGAAGAGAGTTGGTAGAAGTTGGGAAGAGTTGGGAGGTGTTAGGAGGAGAGTTCTTTTCTTCTGGGTGTCCTTGCTGAAATTTACAGGGCAGGAGTGGGGAGTGAGATTTTTCTGAATTTTTATCTTATTGTCCTTGGCACAGGAAAGGAGGCATCTCTGGTTGTAAAGTATAGAAACAAAAAACCTTTTTGCTGGCTATAGAGAAAAAGAGGTTCTTTCTGGCTGTATTTTCAGAGATCAGGGAAAACAAGCTTCGGGAACATCTAGAGGCTTTACCTTCCTGGGAGAAACACTTTAAGTTGGGGTCACACATTCCCCACTCCTTCTAGTATAGAGTTCTTATCTTAGAACAGGGAAAATTAAACATCTGGCCCAGGTGTCAAATAAGGCCAACATAAGTTTGCATCTTTAGGATTTGTAACATTGAGAGCCCCAGAAGCCCCTCAAATGAGACTAGAGAATCTCTCGTCAGTGGTAGCAGGGAGGGAAGAGGTTCCTCTGCAGTGTCTTCAGAGTGTGAGCAGGGCCAGGCTAGTGGACCTCGGTATGGTCAGGATGGGTAACCAGGCACATGCTGGAGGAGCAGCTGGACTTGTATCTGGGATCAAGGTTCCTGGAACAATGATGCCAGACCAGGACAGGGTCCACTACTTGACTTTTATGTGTCACTGTGTTCAGTTCCTGGTTCGTTCCTTTTTTTTTTTTTTTCAGCAATTTCCAGGTGTCCTTTCCAACCAGTTCTAAGGCCTTCAAGGGAGCTAGAAGGGTTTGGGAAAAAAGGAACATCAGGGTCACACATTCTCCCTGCTTCTGTTAAGGGGGGCAGTCCCCCATGGTGAATTTCAAAGGGTGTAAGTTTAAATTTTCCTTGGGTGTTCTGTACTTGGAACAAAGTGAAGGGAAGGAGAGTTGTCCAATCTTTTCTTCAGTCTCTAAAGCCAATTTATTCAAGGTTTCTTTTAATGTTCTATTCATCTGCCCTTCCTGTCCTGAACTCTGGTGTCTATAAACACAATGTAACTTCTGATTGATCCACAATTGTCTGGCTAACTCTTGACTTAATTGGGTAACGAAGGAGGGGCCACTGTCTGAGGAAAGTACATTAGGGATGCTGAATCTTGGAAAAATTTCCTCTAATATCTTCTTTGCCATGATATTGGAGGTCTCTTTCTTATTGGGAAAGGCTTTACTCAACTTGAAAAAGTGTCTATAAAAACTGATAGATATTTATTACTGTACTTGGCTGGTTTAACTTCAGTAAAATCTAATTTTCAGTATGTCTCTGGACAGTTACAGCTTAGCCACCTTCCAGGGGTGTTTTTGTTGTGTCTGGCATTGATGAGAACACATGCTTGGCATTTATTAGCACTATCTTGAGCAATGTCAGATATTTTTATAACATAGTAGTTTGAGCTCTTAACAGTTTCTTTGAGCTTCTTATTTCCCAAATGTGTGAGCCTGTGCAGACTGGCTACATATTGTTGCCCTTTTCTGGTGGGCAGATAATATCAACCATCTTGGGTCTTAGCTACTTTCTGAGGAGTGTACCCACATATGTCAGGTATTTTGCCAATTAGTTCCTGATCTTCTGAGTTCAATCAAAGCCTGTGTCTATGAGTTTATAATGGTCTTTAAGTTCTTTATTTTTCTCTTTGAGCCACCTGTTTTTCAGCCAGGTAAGCCATCTGATTTCCTTTCCCTCTGGCATCAAGGCCTTTCTGGTGACCAGGACAATGTATGGTGTCTAGTTTTGTTGTTGTTGTTGTTGTTGTTGTTGTTTTATTTTGTTTTGTTTGTTTTGTTTTTTTTTTGTTGTTGTTTTATTTCGTTTTTTGTTTTGTTCTTGTTTTGTTTTGTTTTGTTATGTTTTGTTTGTTTTTTTTTTTCGTTTTTGTTTTTTTAATTTACTTTCAAGTTTTGGCTTCTAATAAGCTCAATTTTTTTTATTATTAATATCTTTCCCAGCAGAAGTGAGTAGCTCCCGTTGCCTATAGATTGTACCACATATGTGAGTGGTGGTGAAAACTTACCTGCTGTCTGTGTAGATATTGTTGTTTTTTCTCTTTGGCCAGCTACAAAACTTGTGTGAGTGCAATTAGCTCTGCTCTCTGGGTTATTGTCCGTTCAGGCAAGGTGCTGGTGCAGATGGTTTGTTTTCCATTGCCCAGTGCTGCCTCTGCCTTTTGCTTACCTTTAACCAAAAACCTGCTATCATCCGTGCACCAGTTGGGGCAGTCTGGCCATGGCTGATCAGTGAGGTCTTTCTTAGTTCTGGTTTCTTCTGCCAGGATGCACATACACTGGTGCTCTTGTAGGGATTTGTAAGCTTCTGACAGCAAGGTGGCAGTATTCAGGATAGCAGGGTGTACAAACTGCACTCTCTCAGTCAGTAAGAGGTTCTGATAATGGGTCATGTGAGATTTAGGCATCCAGCGATCAGGCGGTGGTCTAATGCTGATTTCTAAGGCACGGGTCTACCACTATCATTCATTGACCTAGAATCAGTTTATCAGCATCTTTGAGAAATAGGGCCAAAGCATCGATAGCTTTTAAGCAAAATGGCCATCCACTGGACACTGGGTCTAGTTTTTTTTTTTTGTTTGTTTGTTTAGTTTTTGTTTTTTGTTTTTTGTTTTTTGTTTTTTTGTTTTTTTTTTGTTTTTTTTTTGTTTGTTTGTTTTGTTTTTTGGTTTTTTACCAGTATTCCACAGGTTGTTTTTATGGCCCCAGAGCTTAGATCAGAACCCCACTTTCTTTTCCTGCTCATTCCTCTATATAGAGTGACAGGCTTAGTCAGGTCTTGCAGGGCTAGGGCTGGTGCACTAAGAAAGGACTTTTTAATCTCTTTAAAGGCCTACTGGTGTATGGGGGTCCATGAGAAAGTCCCAGTCTCTTTAGTAAAGGGGTAGAGTGTGGATGACAGAGTGGCAAAGCTTGGAATCTAGAATATACAAAACCCAGGCATTCCCACAAATTCTCTCACCTGCTTTAAGTATGATGGGATTGGGATTTGAGTTACAGTCTTTTTCCAAGCTTCTGTCAGCCACCATTTCCTTTCCCTGAGACTATAACCCAAATAGATTACTTCTGTCTGGCAATTCTGGGCTTTCTTAGCAGATGCCTTGTATCCCAACTCCCTCAATTCTGCCAGTAATTTTTCAGTTCCCAGTCTGCACCATTTTTCGGTGGTGGCAGCAAGAAGCAGGTCTTAAACATAATGAAGAAGAAAAACTTCGGGGATTTCTGACCTGAACAGTGCCAAGTCCTAGTGGAAGGCTTCATCAAAGAGAATAGGAGAGTTCTTGAATTTTTGAGGTAAATGTGTCATAGTTAGTTTGTCCAGCCTATCCCTAAAATGGGTCTCTCCACTTGAAAGCAAAGATTACCTGACTCATGAGATGTAGTTTTAGGCAGAAGAATGTGTCCTTCAGGTGCAGGACTATATAACAAAGTTTGTCAGGGTGGAGAGAACTAAGTAGATTGTAGGAGTTAGGGACAGTAGGATGAATATTTCATACTCTTTCGTTTACTTTTACTAAGTCTTGAACTGGCAGATAAACATTAGTGCCTGGCTTTTTAACTGGTAGTAATGGAGTATTCCAGGCATATTGACAAGGGACCAAAGCACCTAGTTTTATGAGCCTTTGAATGTGAGGTCTGATGCCCTCTTGGGCCTCTCTGCTCACGGGGTATTGTTGTACCCCAATAGAAGTCACACCAGTTTTCAGCTTCACAATGATGGGGGGCACAATGTTTGCCTCTCCCATACCTTCCATCTCTGCCCAGGCGTGAAGTTAATCTCTCTAACCAGGTCCATTCTAGACCCTTTCTTGATGTGACTTGATGCTCATATAATCTATATACTTCTTCTAATTTTGAAACTAAAATTATAGAGAGAGGGGCTTATCAAGAGACTGAAGTTCCTTCCAAAGAGAAGCTTATTTGGGCTTTTAATGTGATAGTAAGTCTCTACCCAACAATGGGGTTGGCATTCAAGAATGTTGAGGAAGCAATGAGTTACTTGGCTTCTTCTAAAATTAACTTTCTTATCAGTTGTTCAAGAGTATGGATTCTGATCAGTAGCCACAATTACTACGTTTTTTTTTTTGTTTTGTTTTGTTTTGTTCTTTTGTTTGTTTGTTTGTTTTTGTTTTGTTTTGCTTTTTTGTTGTTGTTGTTGTTGTTGTCTTGTTGTTGTTCTTCAATTTATCCAGTGCCTCTTTCAGGACTGAAATTTCTGCTCTAGTATCAATAATGAATTCTGTGGGTGTCCCCTCCACAGTTAGGATTGCCCTAGGCTTGGGGAGTTGTCTGAGCCCTGACTCTCCTAGTCATCATCTTTTAGGGGAGAAACCTTGAGCTGTCTTGTATTTGTTTCTTTTTTGGGGCAGTCTATTGCACAGTGTTCCTTTTCTTTATGGTATGCACATCGGTCCTTATCTAGAGGTCATGGAGGTCCTCTGGAGTTCTGAGGTCTTCTCAGCCCTGTGTTACCCAGTTAGTCTTTCTGCCTACTTTGTCTACCTTTTCTATAAACTTCTTTATCACCTGTGAATACAGCCACAAACCTAGTTACATTTTTTCAAGGCGTCTATCTCGTCTATTTTCTCTTTCCTCAGCCATTCTCTTTTTTCATTGTCTTTTTTCTTCTTCAGTCTCAATCTCTTTTTAATGTATTTTATTAGGTATTTTCCTCATTTACATTTCCAACACTATCCCAAAAGTCCCCCATACCCTCCCCCTCCCCCACTACCCTACCCACTCACTACCACTTTTTGACCCTGGCATTCCCCTGTACTGGGGCATAATTAGTGTGCATGCACAATCGGGCTCTCTTTCCAGTGATGGCCTACTAGGCAATCTTTTGATACATATGCAGCTACACTCAAGAGCTTTGGGGTACTGGTTAGTTCATAATGTTGTTACACAATAGCATTGCAGATCCCTTTAGCTGCTTGGATATTTTCTCTAGCTCCTCCATTGGGGGCCCTGTGATCCATCCAATAGCTTACTGTGAGCATCGACTTCTTTGTTTGCTAGGCCCTGGCATAATCTCACAAGAGACAGCTATATCAGGGTCCATTCAGCAAAACCTTGCAAGTGTATGGAGTGGTGTCAGTGTTTGGAGACTAATTAGGGGATGGATCCGTGCATATATCAATCTCTAGATGGTCCATATTTTTGTCTAAACTCCAAACTTTGTCTCTGTAACTCCTTTAATGGGTGTTTTGTTTCCAATCCTAAGAAGGGGCAAAGTGTCCACACTTTGGTCTTAGTTCTTCTTGAGTTTCATGTGTTTGGCAAATTGTATCTTATATCTTGGAGGTATTCTAGGTTTCAGGGCTAATATCCACTTATTAGTGAGTACATATCATTAGCATTCTTTTGTGATTGAGTTACCTCACTCAGGATGATGCTCTCCAGGTCCATCCATTTGCCTATAAATTTCATAAACTCATTCTTTTTAATAGCTGTACTATTAGTAGTAGTACTCCATTGTGTAAATGTACCACAATTTTGTAACCATTTTCTGTTGACAGGCATCTGGATTCTTTCCAGGTTCTGGCTATTATAAATAAGGATGCTATGAACATAGTGGAGCATGTGTCTTACTAGTTGGAACAGCTTCTGCATATATGCCCAGGAGAGGTATTGTGAGATCCTATGGTAGTACAATGTCCAATTTTCTGAAGAACCGCCAGACTGATTTCCAGAGTTGATTTAAAACTTGCAATTCCACCAACAATGGAGGAGTTTTCTGCTTTCTCCACATCCTTGCCAGCATCTGCTGTTATCTGAATATTTGATCTTAGCCATTCTGACTGGTGTGAGATGGAATCTCAGGGTTGTTTTGATTTACATTTCACTGCTGATTAAGGATGGTGAACATTGTTTCAGGTGCTTCTTAGCCATTCAGTATTCCTCAGGTGAGAATTCTTTCTTTAGCTCTGAGCCCCATTTTTAATGTGGTTATTTGATTTTCTGGAGTCCACCTTCTTGAGTTCTTTATATATATTTGATATTAGTCCCCTATCTGATTTAGGATAGTGAAAGATCCTTTCACAATCTGTTTGTGGCCTTTTTGTCTTATTGAAGGTGTCTTTTGCCTTACAAAAGATGTGCAGCTTTATGAGGTCCCATTTGTCAATTCTAAATCTTACAACACAAGCCATTTGTCTTCTATTCAGGAATTTTCCCCTGTTCTCATATCTTTGAGGCTTTTCCCCACTTTCTCCTCTACAAGTTTCAGTGTCTCTGATTTTATGTGGAGCTCCTTGATCCACTTACATTTGACCTCAGTACAAGGAAATAGGAATAGATTGATTCACATTCTTCTACATGATAACCACCAATTGTGCCAGCACCATTTGTTGAAAATGCAGTCTTTTTTTCCACTGGATGCTTTTAGCTCCCTTGTAGATGAACAATTGACAATAGGTGTGTTGGTTCACTTCTGGGTCTTCAGTTCTATTTCATTGGTCTACTTGTCTGTCACTATATCAGTACCATGCATTTTTTTATCTCAATTGCTCTGTAGTACAGCTTTGGTGAGGCATGGTGATTGCACCAGAGGTTCTTTTATCCATGAGAATACTTTTTCTATCCTAAGTTTTATTTATTCCCAAAGTATTTGCAGATTGCCCTTTCTAATTCATTGAAGAATTGAGTTGGAATTTTAATGGGGATTTTATTGAATCTGTAGATTTCTTTTGGCAAAATGGCCATTTTTACAATGTTGATACTGCCAATCCATGATAATGGACGATCTATCCATCCTCTGAGATCTTCTTTAAGTTCTTTCTTCAGAGACTTGAAATTCTTATCATACAGACCTTTCACTTCCTTTGTTAGAATCACGCCTAATTATTTTATATTATTTGTGACTATTGAGACGGGAGATGTTTCTCTAATTTCATTCTTAGCCTGTTTATTCTTTGTGAAGAGAAAGGCCATTGACATGTTTGGTTAATTTTATACCCAGCTAAATCACCAACGTTGTTTTTCAAGTTTAGGTTTTCTCTGGTGGAATTTTTAGGTTCACTTATATATGCTATCATATCATCTGCAAAAAGTGATATTTTGAATTCTTCTTTTCCAATTTGTATCCCCTTGGTCTCCTTTCATTGTCAAATTGCTCTGTCTAGGACTTCAAGAACAATGTTGAATAGGTAGGGAGAAAGTGGGCAGCCTTGTCTAGTCACTGATTTTAGTGAGATTGCTTCCAGCTTCATACCATTTCATTTGATGTTGGGTACTGGTTTACTGTAAATTGCATTTATCCTTTTTATGTATGGGCCTTGAATTCCTGATCCTTCCAAGACTTTTATCATGAATGGGTTTTGGATATACTTAAATGATTTCTTTGCATATAATGAGATGATCATGTGGTTTTGTAATTGAGGTTGTTTATATAATGGATTATGTTGATGGATTGCCATATATTAAACAATCCCTGTATCCCTTGTATAAAACCTACTTGGTAAGGATGAATGAAATTGTTAATGTGTTCTTGGATATGATTTGGGATAATTTTACTGAGTATTTTTGTTTCAATATTCATAAGGGCCATTGTTCTGAAGTTCTTTATCTTTGTTGGATCTTTCTGTGGTATAGGTATCAGAGGAATTTTGGCTTCATAAAATGAGTTGGGTAGAGTACCTTCTACTGATATTTTTTGGAATTGTTTGTGCAGAACTGGAATTAGATATCCTTTGAAGGTCTGATAGAACTCTGCATTAAACCCATGTGTTCCTGGGCTTTTTTTTTTTTTTTTTTTTTTTTTGGTTGGGAGACTATTAATGCCTGCTTCTGCTTCTATTTTTTTAGGTTACATGAGACTGATTAGATCATTAACTTGATCCTGTTTTAACTTTGGTACCTGTTATCTCTCTAGAAATTTATTCATTTTGTCCAGGTTATCCTGTTCTATTGAGTATAGCCTGTTGTAGAAAGATCTGATGGTTTTTTGGATTTCTTCAGGTTCTGTTTTTATGTCTGCCTTTTCAATTCTGATTTTGTTAATTAGGATGCTGTCTCTGTGCCTTAAAGGATTCTAGCTAAGGGTTTATCTATCTTGTTGATTTTCTAAAAGAACCAGCTTCTCTCTGGCTAATTCTTTAAGTAGTTCTTCTTGTTTCCACTTGGTTAATTTCAACCCTGAGTTTGATTATTTCCTTCCATCTACTCCTCTTGAGTGAATTTGCTTCCTTTATTCTGGAGATTTTTCATGTGTTTTCAAGATGCTTGTATGTGCTCTCTCTGGTTTCTTTTTTGAGCCACTCAAATCTATGAGTTTCCCTCTTAGTAATGATTTCATTGAGTCTCATAAGTTAGGGAATGTTGTGGCTTTATTTTCATTAAACTCTAAAATGTCTTTAATTTCCTTCTTTATTCCTTCCTTGACCAAGTTATCACTGAAAAGACTGTTGTTCATTTTCAACGTAAATGTTGGCTTTCCATTATTTATGTTGTTATGGAAGATCAATCATCCTTAGTCCTTGGTGGTCTGATAGGATTCTTTGGACAATTGCAATATTTTTTATCAGTTGAGGCCTGTTTTCTGACCAATTATATGGTCAATTTTGTAAAAGGTACCATGATGTGCTGAGAAAAAGTTATATCCTTTTGTTTCAGGATAAAATGTTCTATAGATATCTTTTAAGTCCATTTGTTTAATAACTTCTGTTAGTTTCACTGTGTCCCTGTTTGTCCTTCTTTGTCTTTTTTGATAACTTTAGGTTGGAATTCAATTTTAATCAATAGTTGAATGGTTACTCCAGCTGATTTCTTTTTTTTTTCTTTCCATTTTTATTAGGTATTTAGCTCATTTACATTTCCAATGCTATACCAAAAGTCCCCCATACCCACCCACCCCCACTTCCCTACCCGACAACTCCCCCTTTTTGGACCTGGCATTCCCCTGTTTTGTGGCATATAAAGTTTGCGTGTCCAATGGGCCTCTCTTTCCAGTGATGGCCGACTAGGCCATCTTTTGATACATATGCAGCTAGAGTCAAGAGCTCCGGGGTACTGGTTAGTTCATAATGTTGATCCACCTAAAGGGTTGCAGATCCCTTTAGCTCCTTGGGTACTTTCTCTAGCTCCTCCATTGGGAGCATGTGATCCATCCATTAGCTGACTGTGAGCATCCACTTCTGTGTTTGCTAGGCCCTGGCATAGTCTCACAAGAGACAGCTACATCTGGGTCCTTTCGATAAAATCTTGCTAGTGTATGCAATGGTGTCAGCGTTTGGATGCTGATTATGGGGTGGATCCCTGGATATGGCAGTCTCTACATGGTCCATCCTTTCGTCTCAGCTCCAAACTTTGTCTCTCTAACTCCTTCCAAGGGTGTTTTGTTCCCACTTCTAAGGAGGGGCATAGTGTCCACACTTCAGTCTTCATTTTTCTTGAGTTTCATGTGTTTAGGAAATTGTATCTTATATCTTGGGTATCCTAGGTTTTGGGCTAATATCCACTTATCAGTGAGTACATATTGTGTGAGTTCCTTTGTGAATGTGTTACCTCACTCAGGATGATGCCCTCCAGGTCCATCCATTTGGCTAGTAATTTCATAAATTCATTCTTTTTAATAGCTGAGTAGTACTCCATTGTGTAGATATACCACATTTTCTGTATCCATTCCTCTGTTGAGGGGTATCTGGGTCTTTCCAGCTTCTGGCTATTATAAATAAGGCTGCTATGAACATAGTGGAGCATGTGTTCTTCTTACCAGTTGGGGCATCTTCTGGATATATGCCCAGGAGAGTTATTGTTGGATCCTCCGGTAGTACTATGTCCAGTTTTCTGAGGAACCTCCAGACGGATTTCCAGAGTGGTTGTACAAGCCTGCAATCCCACCAACAATGGAGGAGTGTTCCTCTTTCTCCACATCCTCGCCAGCATCTGCTGTCACCTGAATTTTTGATCTTAGCCATTCTGACTGGTGTGAGGTGGAATCTCAGGGTTGTTTTGATTTGCATTTCCCTGATGATTAAGGATGTTGAACATATTTTCAGGTGCTTCTCTGCCATTCGGTATTCTTCAGGTGAGAATTATTTGTTCAGTTCTGAGCCCCATTTTTTAATGGGGTTATTTGATTTTCTTAAGTCCACCTTCTTGAGTTCTTTATATATGTTGGATATTAGTCCCCTATCTGATTTAGGATAGGTAAAGATCCTTTCCCAATCTGTTGGTGGTCTTTTTGTCTTATTGAAGGTGTCTTTTGCCTTGCATAATCTTTGCAGTTTCATGAGGTCCCATTTGTCAATCCTAGATCTTAAAGCACAAGCCATTGCTGTTCTATTCAGGAATTTTTCCCCTGTGCCCATATCTTCAAGGCTTTCCCCCACTTACTCCTCTATAAGTTTCAGTGTCTCTGGTTTTATGTGAAGTTCCTTGATCCACTTAGATTTGACCATAGTACAAGGAGATAAGTATGGATCGATTCACATTCTTCTACATGATAACAACCAGTTGTGCCAGCACCAATTGTTGAAAAAGCTGTCTTTTTCCACTGGATGGGTTTAGCTCCCTTGTCGAAGATCAAGTGACCATAGGTGTGTGGGTTCATTTTTGGGTCTTCAATTCTATTCCATTTGTCTACTTGTCTGTCTCTATACCAGTACCATGCATTTTTATCACAATTTCTTTGTAGCAAAACTTTAGGTCAGGTATGGTGATTCCACCAGAGGTTCTTTTATCCTTGAGAAGAGTTTTTGCTATCCTAGGTTTTTTGTTATTCCAGATGAATTTGCAAATTGCTCCTTCTAATTCGTTGAAGAATTGAGTTGGAATTTTGATGGGGATTGCATTGAATCTGTAGATTGCTTTTGGCAAGATAGCCATTTTTACATTGTCGATCCTGCCAATCCATGAGCATGGGAGATCTTTCCATCTTCTGAGATCTTCTTTAATTTCTTTCTTCAGGGACTTGAAGTTTTTATCATACAGATCTTTCACTTCCTTAGTTAGAGTCACGCCGAGATATTTTATATTATTTGTGACTATTGAGAAGGGTGTTGTTTCCCTAATTTCTTTCTCAGCCTGTTTATTCTTTGTGTAGAGAAAGTCCATTGACTTGTTTGAGTTAATTTTATATCCAGCTACTTCAACGAAGCTGTTTATCAGGTTTAGGAGTTCTCTGGTGGAATTTTTAGGGTCACTTATATATACTATCATATCATCTGCAAAAAGTGATATTTTGACTTCCTCTTTTCCAATTTGTATCCCCTTGATCTCCTTTTGTTGTCGAATTGCTCTGGCTAATACTTCAAGTACTATGTTGAAAAGGTAGGGTGAAAGTGGGCAGCCTTGTCTAGTCCCTGATTTTAGTGGGATTGCTTCCAGCTTCTCTCCATTTACTTTGATGTTGGGTACTGGTTTGCTGTAGATTGCTTTTATCATGTTTAGGTATGGGCCTTGAATTCCTGATCTTTCCAGAACTTTTATCATGAATGGGTGTTGGATCTTGTCAAATGCTTTTTTTTTTTTCCTAACGAGATGATCATGTGGTTTTTGTCTTTGAGTTTGTTTATATAGTGGATTACATTGATGGATTTTCGTATATTAAACCATCCCTGCATCCCTGGAATAAAACCTAGTTGGTCAGAATGGATGATTGCTTTAATGTGTTCTTGGATTTGGTTATCGAGAATTTTATTGAGGATTTTTGCATCGATATTCATAAGAGAAATTGGTCTGAAGTTCTCTATCTTTGTTGGATCTTTCTGTGGTTTAGGTATCAGAGTAATAGCGGCTTCAAAAAATGAGTTGGGTAGAGTACCTTCTACTTCTATCTTGTGAAATAGTTTGTGCAGAACTGGAATTATATCTTCTTTGAAGGTCTGATAGAACTCTGCGCTAAACCCGTCTGGTCCTGGGCTTTTTTTGGCTGGGAGACTATTTATAACTGCTTCTATTTCTTTAGGGGATATGGGACTGTTTAGAAGGTCAACTTGATCCTGATTCCACTTTGGTACCTGGTATCTGTCCAGAAATTTGTCCATTTCGTCCAGGTTTTCCAGTTTTGTTGAGTATAGCCTTTTGTAGAAGTATCTGATGGTGTTTTGGATTTTTTCAGGATATGTTGTTATGTCTCCCTTTTCAGTTCTTATTTTGTTAATTAGGATTTTGTCTCTGTGCTCTCTAGTGAGTCTAGCTAAGGGTTTATCTATCTTGTTGATTTTCTCAAAGAACCAACTCCTCATTTGGTTAATTCTTTGAATAGTTCTTCTTGTTTCCACTTGGTTGATTTCAACCCTGAGTTTGATTATTTCCTGCCGTCTAGTCCTCTTGGGTGAATTTGCTTCCTTTTTTTCTAGAGCTTTTAGATGTGTTGTCAAGCTGCTAGTATGTGCTCTCTCCTGTTTCTTCTTAGAGGCACTCAGAGCTATGAGTTTCCCTCATAGAAATGCTTTCATTGTGTCCCAAAGGTTTGGGTACGTTGGGGCTTCATTTTCATTAAACTCTAAAAAGTCTTTAATTTCTTTCTTTATTCCTTCCTTGACCAAGGTATCATTGAGAAGAGTGTTGTTCAGTTTCCATGTGAGTGTTGGCTTTCTGTTATTTTTTTTGTTATTGAAGATCAGCCTTAGCACATGGTGATCTGATAGTATACATGGGACAATTTCAATATTTTTGAATCTGTTGAGACCTGTTTTGTGACTTATTATGTGGTCAATTTTGGAGAAGGTACCATGAGGTGCTGAGAAGAAGGTATATCTTTTTGTTTTAGGATAAAATGTTCTGTAGATATCTGTCAGATCCATTTGCTTCATCACTTCTGTTAGTTTCAGTGTGTCCCTGTTTAGTTTCTGTTTCAATGATCTGTCCATTGGTGAAAGTGGTGTGTTGAAGTCTCCCACTATTATTGTGTGAGGTGCAATGTGTGCTTTGAGCTTTACTAAAGCTTCTTTAATGAATGTGGCTGCCCTTGTATTTGGAGCATAGATATTCAGAATTGGTAGTTCCTCTTGGATGATTTTACCTTTGATGAGAATGAAGTGCCCCTCCTTGTCTTTTTTGATGACTTTGGGTTGGAAGTCAATCTTATCAGATATTAGGATAGCTACTCCAGCTTGTTTCTTCATACCATTTGCTTGGAAAATTGTTTTCCATCCTTTTATTCTGAGGTAGTGTATATCTTTTTCTCTGAGATGTGTCTCCTGTAAACAGCAAAATGTTGGGTCTTGTTTGTGTAGCCAGTTTGTTAGTCTATGTGTTTTTATTGGGGAGTTGAGACCATTGATGTTAAGAGATATTAGGGAAAAGTAATTGTTGCTTCCTGTTATTTTTGTTGTTAAAGTTGGCATTCTGTTCTTGTGGCTCTCTTCTTTTAGGTTTGTTGAGGGATTACCTTCTTGTTTTTTCTAGGGCATTGTTCCCGTTCTTGTATTGGTTTTTTTCTGTTATTAACCAGGATTCGTGGAGAGATAATGTGTGAATTTGGTTTTGTCGTGGAATACTTTGGTTTCTCCATCTATAATAATTGAGAGTTTGGCCAGGTATAGTAGCCTGGGCTGGAATTTGTGTTCTCTTAGTGTCTGTATAACATCTGTCCAGGCTCTTCTGGCTTTCATAGTCTCTGGTGAAAAATCTGGTGTAATTCTGATAGGCTTGCCTTTGTATGTTACTTGACCTTTTTCCCTTACTGCTTTTAGTAGTCTATCTTTATTTAGTGCATTTGTTGTTCTGATTATTATGTGTCGGGAGGAATTTCTTTTCTGGTCCAGTCTATTTGGAGTTCTGTAGGCTGATTTCTTTATACCATTTGCTTGGAAAATTATTTTCCAGCCTTTCAATCTGAGATAGTGTCTGTCTTTTTCCCTGAGATGGGTTTCCTGTAAGCAGCAGACTATTGGTCCTGTATTTTATTAGCCACACTGTCAGTCTATGTCTTTTTATTGGAAAACTGAATCCATTGATATTAATAGATATTAAGGAAAAGTAACTGTTGCTTCCTATTATTTTTGTTGTTAGAGTTTGCATTATGTTCTTGTGGCTGTCTTCTTTTTGGTTTGTTGAGGGATTACTTTCTTGCTTTTTCTAGGGTGTGGTTTCTGTCCTTGTATTGTTATATTTTTCTGTTATTATTCTTTGAAGTGCTGGATTCATGGAAAGTTAATTTGTGAATTTGTTTTTTATCATGAAATACTTTGGTATCTCCATCTATGGTAATTGAGAGTTTGGCTGGGTATAGTAGCCTGGGCTGGAATTTGTGTTCTCTTAGTGTCTGTATAACATCTGTCCAGGCTCTTCTGGCTTTCATAGTCTCTGGTGAAAAATCTGGTGTAATTCTGATAGGTTTGCCTTTGTATGTTACTTGACCTTTTTCCCTTACTGCTTTTAGTAGTCTATCTTTATTTAGTGCTTTTGTTGTTCTGATTATTATGTGTCGGGAGGAATTTCTTTTCTGGTCCAGTCTATTTGGAGTTCTGTAGGCTGATTTCTTTATACCATTTGCTTGGATATTTATTTTCCAGCCTTTCAATCTGAGATAGTGTCTGTCTTTTTCCCTGAGATGGGTTTCCTGTAAGCAGCAGACTATTGGTCCTGTATTTTTTTTAGCCACTCTGTCAGTCTCTGTCTTTTTATTGGAAAACTGAATCCATTGATATTAATAGATATTAAGGAAAAGTAACTGTTGCTTCCTATTATTTTTGTTGTTAGAGTTTGCATTATGTTCTTGTGGCTGTCTTCTTTTTGGTTTGTTGAGGGATTACTTTCTTGCTTTTTCTAGGGTGTGGTTTCTGTCCTTGTATTGTTATATTTTTCTGTTATTATTCTTTGAAGGGCTGGATTAATGGAAAGTTAATGTGTGAATTTGTTTTTTATCATGAAATACTTTGGTTTCTCCATCTATGGTAATTGAGAGTTTGGCTGGGTATAGTAGCCTGGGCTGGAATTTGTGTTCTCTTAGTGTCTGTATAACATCTGTCCATGCTCTTCTGGCTTTCATAGTCTCTGGTGAAAAATCTGGTATAATTCTGATAGGCTTGCCTTTGTATGTTACTTGACTTTTTTCCCTTACTGCTTTTAGTAGTCTATCTTTATTTAGTGCATTTGTTGTTCTGATTATTATGTGTCGGGAGGAATTTCTTTTCTGGTCCAGTCTATTTGGAGTTCTGTAGGCTGATTTCTTTATACCATTTGTTTGGAAAATTATTTTCCAGCCTTTCAATCTGAGATAGTGTCTGTCTTTTTCCCTGAGATGGGTTTCCTGTAAGCAGCAGACTATTGGTCCTGTATTTTTTTAGCCACTCTGTCAGTCTCTGTCTTTTTATTGGAAAACTGAATCCATTGATATTAATAGATATTAAGGAAAAGTAACTGTTGCTTCCTATTATTTTTGTTGTTAGAGTTTGCATTATGTTCTTGTGGCTGTCTTCTTTTTGGTTTGTTGAGGGATTACTTTCTTGCTTTTTCTAGGGTGTGGTTTCTGTCCTTGTATTGTTATATTTTTCTGTTATTATTCTTTGAAGGGCTGGATTAATGGAAAGTTAATGTGTGAATTTGTTTTTTATCATGAAATACTTTGGTTTCTCCATCTATGGTAATTGAGAGTTTGGCTGGGTATAGTAGCCTGGGCTGGAATTTGTGTTCTCTTAGTGTCTGTATAACATCTGTCCATGCTCTTCTGGCTTTCATAGTCTCTGGTGAAAAATCTGGTGTAATTCTGATAGCCCTGCCTTTATATGTTACCTGAAGTTTTTCCCTTACTACTTTTAACAGTATATCTCTATTTAGTGCATTTCTTCTTCTGATTATTATGTGTCGGGAGGAATTTCTTTTCTGGTCCAGTCTATATGGAATTCTGTAGGCTTCTTTTATGTTCATGGGCATGTCTTTCTTTAGGTTTGACAAGTTTTCTTCTATAATTTTTTGAAGATATTTGCTGGCCCTTTAATTTGAAAATCTTCATTCTCATCTATTCCTAGTACCCGTAGGTTTGGACTTCACATTGTGTCCTGGATTTCCTGGATGTTTGAGATATGGTCTTTTGCACTTTGTATTTTATTTGATTGTTGTTCCAATGTTCTCTATGGAATCTTCTGCGCCTGACATTCTCTCTTCCATCTCCTGTATTCTGGTGCTGATGCTCGCATCTATGGTTCAAGATTTCTTGTATAGGCATTCTATCTCCAGCGTTGCCTCACTTTGGGGTTTCTTTATTGTGTCTACTTCACTTTTTAGGTCTTGGATGGTTTTATTCAATTCCATCACCTGTTTGGTCGTGTTTTCCTGCAATTTTTAAGGGATTTTTTGTGCTTCCTCTTAAGTTCTTCTACCTATTTTGCAGTGTTCTCCTGTATTTCTTTAAGTGAGTTATTAAAGTCCTTCTTGATGTCCTCTACCATCAAACTGAGATATGCTTTTAAATGTGGGACTACCTTTTCAGGTGTTTTGGCATTTCCAGGACTGGGTGAGGTGGGAGTGCTGTAATTCTGATGATGGTGAGTGGTCTTTGTTTCTGTTAGTAAGATTCTTATGTTTGCCTTTCATCATCTGGTAATCTCTGGAGTTAGTTGTTATAATTGTCTCTGGTTATATCTTGTTCCTCAGGTGATTATGTTAGCCTCTATCAGCAGACCTGGGAGACTAGTTTTCTTTTGAGTTTCAGTGTTCAGAGTACTCTCTGCAGGCAAGATCTTCTCTTGCAGAGAAGGGGCCCAGATATCTGGTGTTCAAACTTTCCTTCTGGCAAATGTTGTTATCCACTCACTAGAGGTTCTAAGATCCCTTGGAGAGTCCTGTCGGGACCTTTGGGGTGTCCACAGACTCTGCCCCCAAGGTGCCCAGTGCTGTCATGGACTGGAAAAGACGTGTGACCCTGGTCAGACCGGTTTCTCTGCTTCCCTAATTAATGCAGTCTCAGGTCCTGTATGATAGGGTTGGAGCAGAAGTTGTTTTCCACTCACCAAAGGTCTTAAGATCTTGTGGATGTTTCTGTGAGGACCTTGGGGCTGTCCTCAGACTCTGCCCAAAATGTTGCCCAGGTGCTGGCACACACCAGAGGGACTTGTGACCATTGTCAGACCAGTTTTTCTGCTTCCCTAATTAATGCAGTCTCAGATCCTGTGAGATTGGATTGGAGCAGAGGTTGTGTTCCATTCACCAGAGGTCTTATGATCCTGTTGAGGGTCTTGTGGGGACCTTAGGGGTGCCTGCAGAATCTGAGCCCAATGTGCCCTGGTGCTGGCTTGTCAGTCTCTCTCTTATGGTACACTTTCTCTGCATCCTTAAATAGATGTTGTAAAGATAGTGTTTTCAGACTCTCTAGATGCTGTAACCTTTTCCTAATGTCAGAAGAAGACTGCCCTATAGAAGCCATGACACCTGTCTCCTGCTGGCACGCTGAAGTAGGGTCAAAGGTAGTGTAACACTTCTATACCTTTAAGAGGTACTCTAAAAACACTGATTGGGACTCTTTTTCTCTTGTAGGATCTCTCTTACCTTGGCCAAATTGGTGGGGCACCTGCCAGCTCCTTTCAGTCCTATTATCAGAGCCCAGCAGAAAATTGTCAATTGCTCCATATGGTCAGTCCTGTCAGGACATGTCAGAGGGAAGCCTGCATCTATTTCATTCAGAAGTTTTATTGGTAGTCATTTGGCCCCCAGCATGCTCTTTCTTTCCTCTGAGAATCATCTCCTTCTCCTCTGTGGTGAAAGAACCTGTAAAAGCTGCTGACAGTCATCTCAAGTAGGCTGAAGAGTGAATATGAGAGATTTTATTAGATTAGCAAGGCTAGAGGGGTCTTCAATGAAGGGGTGTGTGATTTGCCTTCCAGTTATAGAGATCAGAGGAGTAAAAAGGACATTACTGAAGGGGCTGCAGTTGTCTGGGGTCTGCTGGAGGAGGGTCATAAGTACATAAAGGCAGTGCAATGGTTGAGTCTGGTCACTCTGGCCTTGAGCTCGCTGGCCTTGGGTTTAGCAACGTGTCCCTCCCCAAATATCAAGTGGTTCCCTGTTCAGAGTTCTTGGAGGGGACCAGTTGGGAATATGGGGGTGGGGTGCTATGCCATTTTGGAGGTTCTTCTACCTCTGGATAGATCTTGGGAGAAACCGAGGGCTGCAGTTCAACATGTACCAGTTTTAACCCAGTTTCCCTCTGGGAGGCAGAGGGCCAGGACTGGGGAGCCTGTATTATTCTTTTGAACCCAAGGCTTTAAACAGGATGGGAGAGGGGGGATCCTGTGCTAATTTTTTCTAAATGAGAATGTAGGGCACTCAATCTGGCTGAGACCTTGGTCCCCTTTGTAAAACAACTTTAAGAGCTGAAAAGAGAACCAAACCAAGAGTGCCCTCTAGTGGCCAACTAACATCAAAGCTGGCCATTCCGTAGGGCAGAAAGTTATCTAAAATCTATTTCAGACATCCACAGAGAGAATGTGAGTCTTAGTTTTAATTTCAGTCCAGTGCTCATGGGTCAGTTCAAGGGGCATGCTAATAGTTGGTCCCATCATCAGAGTTACATACAGGGGAAAAAACCAATATATACACATAAAAAGATTACAATAACCAAGACCAGGCCCCAATAAGATGGCTGAGAGAGCACACACTCACTTGGTACCCAGTAACAGAAACAGACAGCCGAGTGAGCACACTCTCACTTGGCACCCTGATAGGAGATCTCCAGTTATCCCTGGAACTCCCTCAGAATTCCTGGGATGTCCCACAGGGTGGCAGCCGGTTTCTCCTGACATGTCTTTCAGTAACCCTCTTCCATCTGGTAAAGGGAGTTCGTTGCTCTCACGAGCATGTACAACTGCAAACCGAGAATGGTGAATCAAACAGAGCTGACACACAAAGATAGAGACAAAGATAGAGGAATGTTATACAAAAAGATAGAGACAAAGATACAGACAAAGATAGAATACTACCTCCAAGCAGGGTCTCTAAGAATTGGGGTAGGCCACAAATCCTGGTGGAGAAGCCCCCAAATGTAAGACCTCAGAAGCTAGGCCTCCTCTAAAGTCCCGGGCTGAGCTGGCCAGCACCCCTGTGACCCAAGAGAAAACCACAACTGATGCAAAATGCAAGAGTTTTTACTACTAGCTAGCTGAGGACAAAGTCCCTCTGCCTAGCAGGGCAGGGGAGTTTGACACCAAGCTGTGACAGTAAGGGGCTTTTAACAGCTAGCTGAGGAATTGGGAGGAGTTGGAGGAGAGTTGGGAGGAGTTGAGAAATGTTGGCAGGAGAGTTCTTCTCTTCCTGGTGTTCTTTGTAAAATTTACAAGGCAGGAGTGGGGAGTGAGTTCTTTCTGGATTTTTATCTCCTTGTCCTTGGCACAGGAAGTCAGGCATCACTGATTGTAAAGTATAGAAACAAAAAGCTTTTTTTTTTCTGGCTATAGAGAACAAAGAGCTTCTTCCTAGCTGTATTTTCAGAGATCAGGGAAAACAAGCTTGGGGAACATCTAGGGGCTTTACCTTCCTGGGAGATATACTTTAAGTTGGAGTCTCACAGTAAGACATTTTTTCTACCACACACAAAACTTTACACAAAAAAAATTATTTTAATTATTTTTAATAAATATATAATATTTGGTTTGAACCAAATGTCATATCCATATAAAATACATGGTAGATTTCCAAAAAAACTTGTAATATTTACTTTAAACAATTCATACATTTACACCCCACAGCACTTCTTCATAACTGTACTACCCTTGCTGAGATCCTTCTTCTTCCCAAATGGTCCCTCTCTTATTTTTATAATGGTTCTCCTTTTTGTGTGTGTGTGTGTATATATGGGAACATCTCATGCAGGGGGTTGTATTGTACTAATTGCTATGTTTTTGTGATCACAAAGTTTAAAGAACCACATACTGGTCTTGAACTACACATATAAGAGCATCTGACCCTGAATTGCTCTTTTTCCTGAATCTACTTCTCCAGTCAAGGGATCACAAACACCACTTTTGAAGTACTCTATTGAAATGGGAAAAAATTGAAAATATTACACCGTATCCTCATCTGTTTCTACCTGAGGTGATATATTTTCATCTTTGTCAAATGCTGGGCTCTGTACTATATGGAAAACAGAAAATGGAAACATAATATGCTATATTAGTAAAAGGGAATAAAGTAAGAATGATTTGAATTTCTCAGGAAATACTGCCCATGTGAAATTTTGAAACAGCTTTTAGAAATGACATAATTACATACATGAAATCCGGTATATGTATAGATGAGAAGTAAGGTTTTCAAATTATAGGGCCATTGAATATCTTTACCAATATTATAGAAAAAAAAAACTTCCGTAACTTAAAGAAAGATATGCTCATGAATTTACAAGAAGCCTACAGAACGCCAAATGATTTGGACCAGAAAAAAAAAATCCTGCCATCATATAATAGTCAAAACACCAAATGCACAAAACATAGAAAGAATATTAAAAGCAGTAAGGGAAAATGGTCAAATGGTCAAGTAATATATAAAGCAAGAGCTATCAGGATAAAACAAAACTTCTCCCCTGAGACTATGAAAGCCAGAAAATCTAGGGCAGATGTCATACAGAATGTAAGAGAGCAGAAATGCCAGCCAAGACTACTATATGAAGCAAAACTCTTTTAACATATCTTGAGAAAACAAGATATACTGTGACAAAACCATATTTACACAATATCAAACAATGCATCCAGCACTTCAAACGATAATAAAGGGACAATTTCAATATAAAGAGGGAAATTACACTCGAGAAAAAGCAAGAAATTAAACTTGAAGGAAACCTAAAAAAGATAGCTACATGAACAAAATTCCAACTCTAATAACAAAAATAACAAGAATCAACAAGTACTTTTCCTTAGTATCTCTTAATATCAGTGGACTCAGTTCACCAGTAAAAAGGCATAGAATAACAAGATGGATGTGTAAGCAATATTCAGCACACCAGAAACAAACACCAAGGACAAAGTAAGAAATTACCTCAGACTAAAAGTCTGGAAAAGAACTTTCCAAGCAAATGATCCCAATAAATAAGCTGTAGCAGCCATTCTAATATCAAATAAAATTGACTTTCAACCTAAAGTTATTAAAAAAGGCAAGGAGGGAAACTTCATATTCATTAAAGTTAATATTTACCAAAATGGACTCCCAAATCCTAACATTTATACTCCAAATGCAATGACATCCACATTGATAAAAGAAATTTTAGTAAGCTCAAAACACACATTGTACCACACACAATAATATTGGAAGACTTCAACACCCCTCCCTAATTAATGGAAAGATCCTGGAAAATAAAACTAAAAAGATACACGGTGAAACTCACAGAATTTATGAAACAAATACATTTAGTTCATATCTATAGAACATTTTATCCTAAAACAAACGAATGTCCCTTCTTCTCATCACCTCACGATGCCTTCTCCAAAATTGACCATACACTCAGCCACAAAACATGCCTCAACAGATATAAAATTATTGAAATAATGTCATGCTTCCTATCAGATCACCACAGACTAAGGCTGATCTTCAACAATAATATGAATAATTGAAAACCTGCATACACGTGGAATGGGTATAAAAATCTAGTCAGTGACAAAAGAGTCAAGGAAGAAATAGTGAACTAAATTAAAGACTTTTGAAAGTTTAATGAAAATGTTTACAACATACTGCAAGTTATGGGACACAATGAAAATAGCCCTAAGAGGGACTCTCATGGCTCCCTCTGAATGGCTCTAAAAAGAAACTGGAGCGAGGATATAGGAGTAGGTTGACAACCCACCTTAACACTATAAAACAAAAGGAAGCAAATTCACCCAAAAAGAGTTTAAGTCAGGAAATAATCAAATTCAGTGCTAAAATCAACCGAGTGGAAACAAAGGAACAAAACAAAAATAATCAAACAAACTCAAAATTGAGAATGTACTTTGAGAAAATCAACAAGATAGATAAACCATTAGACAGACTAAATACAGAACACAACAGTATCCAATTTAGGAAAACAAGAAATCAAAAGGGAGAAATAACAACAGAAATTTAGTAAATTTGAAATATCATCAGATCCTACTATACAAGGGTGTACTCAACAAAACTGAAAAATCTGAATAAAATGGTCACTTATCTAGACAGATATCAGGTACCAAATTCAAATCAGGATCAGATAAACCCTGTAATTACTTCTACCACTGTGAGGAGCCGTCCTCAAGGTCGCCATTACAAGATGGCGCTGACAAAACCATTTTCACCATTGCTCATGGTGAGTGCGCTCGGGCGTCAGGATATCTTTCCATTACCTGAGCCCTGCCTCTCCCATGGAGTCATCAGGCTGATGGTGGGCATCCAATCCCGGTGGTGCACGTCCCCAACTGTACTTCTAACCATACTTCGCAGCCTATATAAGGGAGGGGTTTTCTGCTTTCTGGGTCTCCTGCCTGAAGCTGTTCATCTATATCTGGAGATGTATTAAAGCTTTACTACAGAAAGATCTGAGTGTCCTGCATGTGTTCTTGCTGGCAAGATGGTAGCGTGGGTCATCTGGTGCCAGAAACCCAGGATCAACATCGCTGGCATTGAGGAGAACCCCTGGAGAAGGGGTGGATTCAGAACTGCAGGGAAAAGGTAAGTTCGGAGAGGTATGTCTGATCATGAACCTCTTATCCCTTTTGATTTCGGTCTTAATCTAGATGCAACCTAGGAAGGGGCAGTAGAAGCTCTAGTTTTGGTTGCCCTGGCCCTCATTCTGTTTCTTATTCCTTCCATCGAGCCTGGTGCTGAAATTTGAGGTCCATCGCGGCTGGTGCTGAAAAATGAGGTGTTGTCATTCCGACATAGATAAGTGGCAGCACTGAGGTATCTTCTCAGCCTTCCATAAATAAGGGAGCAGAGTGCTGTGTTTACTTTCACTTTGCTTAAGGAGCACTATAAATCAGGTGTAGATCAGCCACAGGCACTCACTCTATCATGGGCTCCTCACAGTCAGTGATCACCGCATTACAGGTAGTGCTAAAGCAAAGCGACCTGCAGGTTGCCTCCCATATGCTGCAGAGCTTTGTTAAGGAGGTGGATCGCATTTCTCCCTGGTATGCCTGTTTGGGTCTCTAACTGTAGCCTTATGAAAAAAGCTAGGAAGGGACCTTGACCATAAGCAAGAAGAGGGAGACTTACGCCTGGGCACCAAGGCAATTTGGAAGCTGATGAAAAATTGTCTAGAGGATGAAACCTACCAACCAGCTAATGTGGAGGGACAGGGAATACTAGAAGAGGTTCAGGACAGTATGTCAGAAACCTAACAGAATGAGAGAATGGGAGCTCGAAAAAAGAAAGACATGTCTAAGAAAAAGGGCCCTCCCCAGGATTCAGAAGGAAGGGGAGAGAGAAAAGAGGGCAGTAAAACTGATCCCTCTACTAAGAAAAAGCCTCACATGGAATTCAACATTGCCTTGAAGCTTGGAGTACTTGGGGACAACCCAAATTTCTTAGAACAGATAATGGACTGGCCTACACCTCTCAATAATTTCAACAGTTCTGTCTCCAGATGAATGTAACTTATTTAACTGGTTTGCCATACAGGGACAAGGCATTGTGGAACATGCCCACCACACTCTTATAACCTACCTTATCAAACAGAAAAGGTGAATCGATGAGGCCCTGCCCTTAACACTGAGAGTGACCATCTCCATGGTACACTTTACTCTTAATTTTTTGAATATTGATGAACAAGGCCACACTGTGGCTGATCATCACTGTCCAGAACCAAACAGATCTAGAGAAATGATCAATTGTAAAGATGCCTTAACCAGAAAATGAAGAGGCCCGGATCCTATTTTAATAAGATCCTGGGGAGTTATTGGTGTCTTTCCACAGGAAGATGACAATCCTCTTTGGGTTCCAGAATGTCTCATCTAAAGGATCTCCCCTTCAGAAGATGGCGACAAAAGAGGGAACACTGAAGCAACGATGGATACTGACCCTTCTACTGGAGATCCTGGTTCCTAGTATATCGGGGGAATTGTGTTGGGGTATTATGTCCACCTTTCCCCTGCCCATGCCTGTCATGCACAGTGCACAAGTGGTTCCACATTTCTTTACTACTGATAGGGAGCTGGGACTTGCCTTTTTACCATTAGATGGGCAAATTTAGACTCTGATGGAAAACAGAACTTTTTCCCTCAAAAGTTGCATATGTAGCAGAGGATGGACTAGTAAGTCATCAATGGGAGGAGAGACACTTGTTCTTGTAAATTTCCTATGACCAAGTTTTGGGAATGCCTGGGACAGGAATTGGGAGTAGGTGTGTTGGAGAGCAGAGAGAGGGGAGAGGATTGGGATTTTTGGAGGGGAAAATAGAAAAGGGAATAACATTTGAAATGTAAAAAATAAATAAATAAATAAATAAATAAATAAATAAATAATAAAAAAAGAATGAAATAAATTATTTGTAGTATTCTTGAAATAAATTCAAGTTTTGCAAACATATTATTATAACAATGTTCAGGTATTTTCTGGTAGCAAAATAATAACAATTTTTTTTAATCAACATATTGTGACTACAGTTCCAAGAGTAGTTACATGTATTGCTAAAACTCGGGTATAGTAATATATATAAAATTTCAAATGAAGTATATAAAAACTCTTAGAAAAGACTTCTTCCATTTCAGGTGACTAGGTAAAAGTCTAGTGAACTGCAGGACACGCAATTAATACCCAACCCTGAATATGCAATAACCTTCAAAAATTGACTCCTCTGAAATATTTATGTCATATTTTTCATCATCAAAGTCCAAAAGTAATAAGTAATCTTCCTTTGGAATCACCATCATTTTCTTAAGAACCATTCTTCTCTTAAAAACTATAATGTCTTCTTAGTTAAAAAAAATGGAAAAAAAAAGAACAAAAATCTTAGTAATCTGAATCCAAAGGTATCATTTAAATAGTCAAAAATATCAAAAATGAAATAATTACATACACTTCCATTTCCAGTTCCTCCATGTATCCCATTTATCATGTCCCTCTCCCTCACAACATTGTTTTAAAATCTTCTTTAGCTTACTTCTTTAAAAAACTCCTTTAGAACCAGAGTTAACAATATGTCAGATCTCAGTTTAAATAAGGGGAAAAAGGCCAGCCTTGAATATGTGAGACTTCTTAACTACCCAAAGACAATGAGCAAAATGTATTTGCATTTAACTTCTGAGTCATCTGAATCTTGTTCCTATTTCCCACAGATTCTTTTTAAACAAAACATTAGCAATTTTGTTTATCAGTGTGTCTCAGTCTTTAAATGAACTCACACTACTATCAAGTCAGATAATGAATATGGTAACTGCATATTCATTTGAGAAGACCCAAAGCTCCCTCTTCAATAAACACCCACCAGCACCAGCACCCACATAGAAAGACCTCATATTGGAGAAAGCAGGGATATGGGGAAGCGTAGGTTTTCAAATATCTGGAGATTGTAAGTCCACGGCCAGCCAAAACCAAGACAGACTGAGCTACAAACGAAGAACCCATCCTACAGAAGGAAAACTGAGAGTAAAGGCTGATCTCCATGGTGCAAGTCTTTAATAGAAATACTTGGGGAATTAGAGGGGAGGATCTGTGATCAGAATCCATCTTAGATGACTTATGAATCTTCTGCATTGTCTGCTCTCATTCTTTTCATTTATTCTTCCTATGCCACTCCCCTTTCTGCAGTATCCATACAGTCTCTACCAAAGGAATACACACTAGAGAAGACAGTGAGGGTAGAGGAATCCTCAGTGTGTTTCTAATAGATTTTGGACTACACACAGGACAAGTGCCAATTTTGACCCTAAGACCTCTTACAGCACATAGGACAATCGCCAAGACTCCTCACCAATGGCACCCTGATCCCCTGACCCCCAGTCCTGCAGCCTCTGATCCTCCCCCTAGGCCCCAAGCTTGTGTCTTCCAAGGGTTTACAATCCTATAAGCCCCTGGCCTTTTCAATCCTGTGCAATGAATATGATCCTCCTCCTTCATTTAACCCTCAGAAGCCATAGGAAATGCTGATCGGGAGGCTTTTCCTCACATAATGGCCTCCTGGGACTGAGATTTTCCACCAGTCACACATCCTTTAATAGTCCAATTACCCTGATCAAAGCTGGTATTCAGTTCCAGGTCATTCAGAAATGAACTTATTCACAACCGCACCCTTCCTTGCTTGATTGCTCAATGAAAAAAACAAAAAACAAAAAAAACCCAAAAACACACACAAAAAAAAAAACAAAAACAAAAACAAAAACAAAAACAGCAAAAAAAAACATAACAAAAAACAAAACAAATAAAAAACAAAACAAAACAAAACAAAAAGAAAAATAAAAACAAAACAAAACAAAACAAAACGAAACAAACAGTCAAACAAACAAACAACACGTTATCAGGAGAGACCCAGATGGAGTACCCTGAGGACCCTTTGTGATGCCAGATGGAGAAAACAGGTCTCATCCAGGGATTTCACTGTTTGCCTGAATATGCCCTGTGTATGCTGTCATGGAGTACCAGGCACCATTGATTGGAAGGGAGTTCTCAGGAGGTGGAAATAAGCTACCATCTTTAAGACAAATGATTTCCATTTTCTAGGTTGATAAGCATTTGCAGACTTGAAAAACATGAACAAATGTGTAACATGAAAGCAGTGAAAATGGCACTACTAATTTCAACTGTAATATTTTTTGTTATTTATTTATGTGCATAAAAATTAAAATGTGTGCACTTTTTCTGTATGTACATATCCACAACAAAAGAGTCCATGCTGTCCTAATAGATCAGAAGAGAACATCCAGATTACCTACAATCCCTGATAAACTCCCACCTCGACCTACCTAGTACTGAGCTTGATTACAAGAGCGTGCTAGGATGTGCAGGCCCTTTCTCCCTCACTTATGTGCTAGGCTGCCCAGCCCCTTTTTCTCCCTTATGTGCTAGAGTGCTCATACCCTCTCTCTCATTTATGCCTCTATGGCCTACAGAGGCTGAAAGAGAGCAGTGATTCTCTAAAACTGTGGCTGTGCATAAATTGTAAGCCACTATGAGGGTGCATTGGACCCGGTCCTCTTCATAGAACAGGTGCTTTTTGTTTGTTTGTTTGTTTGTTTTATTATTTTTTGAGAGAGGGTTTCTCTGTGTAGACCTGGCTGTCCTGGAACTCACTCCTTTTACCAAGCTGGTCTCGGACTCACAAATTCTTGGCCTCTGCCACAAAAGTGATGGGATTAAAGGCATAAGCCACCACTGCCCAAACAACAGTTGCTCTTATCACCTAATTTTTCCATTTTTTAAATAATCTAGTGTGTACTTCATGTATCTTTAGGGCATTTCTCCCATTTACTTTCAAGGTGGAGGGTGTTTCCACTGGAACAGGGATCCAAAGTGGGATCCGTGCCACCATGGCACGGGTGTTCTTTGTTACATCCCAACATTGAGAAATCCAAAAAGAATCATTGGAACAGACTTCAAATGAATCACTTGAAAGAATATAAACAAGAAATGTGGGTAAACACAGACTGGGGTAGATGTACAAATAATCTGGTTTACCAAAGTTTTATTGAACCCAGTGATCTCTACACTGATATTAGTATGTCCATAAGAGTCCTGGGAAGCATCATGTATTCCCCAATGCTGAGTAAATCTTGAGATGCCAGTAAAAGAAGCCTTTACAACTGCTCCTCCCTGGATAAAATTCAAAAGATTTAGTACTGTACAACTGGCATTGGCTCCACAAAGCACCCAATATGAAAGGGATGCATTCTAAAGTCCAGTATGAAAAATCTCTTTTTCATAACAAATTCCTTCTCTGGGTCATCTGTCATGTTGGAAGAAAAGGTAAAGGTTTTACTCTGATCTGCCCAACAAGTGATGGAGGATCGACAATCAGACCAAGGCAGGATCAGCCCTTCATCTTCCAAGATACAATGAGGGGATATTTTTGTTTGGTGGGGATGTTCTTTGTCTGAAAAGTTAGGTGGTAGAAATGTACCATAACCCAAATTGCCAAATGCCAAAAGGTCCGATTTGTAAAGGTTATATCTACATCGGAAGTATCTTGGGTTGTGCTCACCCAACCTCCTTGGTGCTCATTAAAATTCCCTAAATCTCGGGCTGGGAGGTTGATACAATTTTCTTGGTCCATTAATTTGAAAACATAAAGAACCCTGTTCTAGTAAGGAGTGATTTTCTCTTAATGGTGCTCGGGTGGGATCATAGGGTAAATATGGCAAATCCACTGTTTTATTATTAGTAAAGAATTTTGGAAAAACTATAGCATCATGGCGAACTGACATTGGTTTAGAGAAAGTCGAGAGAATAGCCCATCTCTGTTCACCCATTATACAGGAACCTGAGACAAGTTCAGCATTGTCAGGATCAGGAACAGTCCTCAGGAGGTCAGCATCTTCTGCACCATCCTTGATGAATATCCTGCGGGTGAGTCATTCCGGCAGCCAAAATGGGTTGTCTTCACTCTGTGGAAAAACACAAACAGCTCCCCAGGATCTGATTAAGATAGGATCCAGGCCTTTCCACAGACCAGTTAAAACATCCTTCTGTTTGACCATTTCTTTTGTCTATCAGAGTTTGAGCTATGTTGCTCAGCTGCAGAAAGTCCCTGCTCGTCGAGATTCAAAAAATTAAGTGTGAAGAGTGACATAGATACCACTACTCTTGGCACTGAGGGTAGAGTCTCATCAACTCCCCCTTTTGTTTTATAAGATAAGACTTGAGTGTGTGGTGGTCACATTCCAAAATGCCTTGTCCTTGAGGATTTTAAGGAAGGCCAGTCAAGTGGCTAACATCCATTTGATGACAAAATTGTTGAAATTTAGTAGAAGTATATGCTGCCCCATTATCCGTTTTAAGAATTGTGGACTTGCCCCAAGCACTCCACACTTCTAGGCAGTGCTGTATAACATGAGAGGCTTTTTCCCCTGTTAAAGATGTGGCAAACATTACACCATTGCAGGTGTCAATGGAAACATGTAAATACTGATTTATAATGGCGATTGCACGTGGCATGCACGGCTCTTCTCAGCGATTGATCGGGGCATGGCATTACACAGCCGTCTATACAAAAATGAAAATGTAATTAAGGATAAAATTGATACAGGAGAAATGGGGAACAATTCAAGGAAGAGAAGATAGGGATGAATTTGCTAAAACTCATTTATGTGTATGCAGATCGTTCTTACCCAACAAATTTAAAACAATGTAAGTAAGTAAGTAACTAAGTAAGTAAGCAAGCAAGTAAATAAATAGACAAATATATTTGTATGCACTTGCATATCCGATAGGCATGTGTGAGTGTGTGTGTGTGTGTGTGTGTGTGCATATAAGGGTGTAGGTATGTAGCACCTGTGACTAGAGGAATGCAATCATGCAGTATCTTTCTTTATGCCCTATGATGCAGTGTGTTGATTAGAATATCTATTGCCCATGGGATGTGGCACAATTATGATCTTTAAGTGCCACTATTATTATCTTTAAGTGCTCCTTAGCCATTTTAGACTCTTCTGTATTGACATCTCTATTTAGATATATACCCCATATTTGATTGGTTTATTTCCTTTCTTGAATTCTTCATATATTTTGTATATTAGCCCTTTATTGTATGTGAGGTTAGTTAAGAATTTTTTTTCTCCCGTCTGTAGGTTGATGATTAGTCTCATTGCTTATATGCTTTGCTTACAGAAGCTTTCCAGTTTCATGAGGTCACATTTATGAATTGTTGATCTTAGAGCATGAACCATGGGAGATGTGTTTAGGACATTTCCCTCTCTGTGTCAATGAGTTTATCTTCTATTAGATTCAGTGTATCTTATTTTATGTTGATAATCGTGTTCAACTTGAAACTGAGCTTTGTGCAAGGTGATAAGTATGGATTTATTTTTATTTTTCAATATACAGACTGCAAATTAGAACAGCACTATTCATTGAAAATCCTTTCTTTTTTTCCATCGTATTTTTTTTTTTTTTGGTTCTTTGTCAAAAATCAAGTGTCCATAAATATTTGGTTTTCTTTCTGGATCTTCAGTTCTAGTCCACTGATTCAATACCATGTAGTTTTTTTTTTCACTTCTTCTCTATAGTAGTGTTTGAGGTCCAGGATTGCTCTGAGCCAGGATAGCAGTGGAGTCACAGAGTAGGACCCTGGCAATGGCTTTAAAATCTAAGTGTCCCAGGGCTTTCTAGCTTTCTCATTGTACTGAAATGCTGATGATAACTTCTAAAAAGTACTAGGTCTTTCTGAGGGTAGGCTGGCTTAGGTGATTAACACCTGTAGCCTAACAGAGGAGGATTAACAATGCAGCCTTTTTTCTAGCTCAACAGGAATTGCTGGGCTCTAATTTTGAGCCTACTAGCCAGATGTCACTGGAAGAGAAGGAATTTAGAGAAGTGATTATAGAAGTTATTACTAAGTTATAAAAAAATTCCTATGAAAGTTATATAAGGGGAAAAGCATAAAGATCCTAAGTGGGGAAAGGGAAAAATTCTTCTAAGTGGGCAAAAGGAAAAAAAAATAGTCTAAGTGGAGAAAGGCAAAAAAAAAATCTTCTCTCTTGATTTTCCTCGTCTCTTTGTCCTCAGCACTTATCCATATTTCAGAATACATGACCACATGCTACAAATTTCATCAAATGTCTCAGATCAACAGGTTCACTGAAGGTATCAAACCATAACTAAGATGTTAGTGAAGTTTTGTATAGGTAAACCCAATCCATATCTTATCTTTTACCCTAGAACCTATAATAAATCATTAGTTCCCTTCTGATGACCTTTGTTTAATTGTTATACAACCTCTTGTAATGTCCTCTGAGTAGGAGAAAGACCAGTTACTATCTAAGAGCAATTAGTCAGTGACACTTGGAAAACTGGCAGTTCTCATTCCAGTTTTGACTATCAGAAAAGGACCTAATAGACGTTTTAGTTTGGGCAGAATTTTATTTAGTATTTTTGCATTGATATTCATAAGAGAAGTTGGTCTGAAGTTGCCTTAATGTGGAATCATTTCACCAATAAAAACAAATAGACTAACAGACTGGCTATATAAACAATACACAGCATTTTGCTGCATAAAAGAAACCCACCTCAGGGACAAAACCAGATTCTACCTCATAGTAAAAGGCTGGAAAACAATTTTCCAAGAAAATGGTCTCGACTGCATCTGGATCTTACTACATCACTACAGGTGTCACCATCATCTTTGAGATCTGAGCAAGGAACTCTGGGACCTTTTTCATCTGAAGAATGTCATCTAGAAGTGATGAAATCTAAAGAAACAAATCTAGAGTTTTCCACATCTGCTCAGGGCACTGAGGGGAAATTTTTATCTGCAGAAGCCACAGTAGGAACGTCCCTGTCTGCAAAGGAGACTGTGGGAACTTTGCTTCCCACTCCAGGATATCTGGCGTCTCCCCAAAATACTCCATTGCTACCAGAATCTGTGTCATCTGATCAGATGCCTCTGGGAATTTGTTTATCTTCACAAGGAACCCTAGGTTCACAGGGAACCCTAGGCTCTTCATTTTCCAAAGAGGCTTTTGGACATTTCTGTTCTGCCCAAGGGTCTCTAAAACTTCCCATTTCTAAACAGGGGCATACACAAAGTGTTTCATTTGCTCAAGATACTTTGCATCATCCAACTTCTTGTCAGACAGATGTAGGATTTTCTCCAACTGCCCATCATTTTGCACAAAGATCCCCAGCTTTCCCAAGGGACACTGGAACTTCCTTACTTAGCCAGAAATCTCAAGAAACCTTTTATCCTTCACCATCAGATATAGGACATTGCCCACCTGTACTGGGTGTTCAGGAGCATCTTGTACCTACTCCAGTGGTTCTAGAAACTTTGTCATCTTTTCAAAAGCCAAAGGTACTTTTCAGGGCAGAAGAGGGAACTTTGCCCATGCAAAGTTCTTTTATCCCCAACCACAGAAATCTGGAAAATTCAACAGATGCCACAGGGATATTGGCACAATATGAAGAGTCACAGAGTGCTTTAGGCCTTTTTCCACAAGTGAGGCAGGCTGTAGCATCTTCTCAGTCTACTTCGGCGACTCTAGGTACTTTGCCACCATCACCTCCTACACTTGGTAGACATTCTGTTTCTACCCAAGGAGGTGCAGAGACTTTCCCATTTGCCCAAGGGTATCTAGCACCTTTGCAATCTGCCCAGGGGCCTCTGAAACTTTCTATCTCAGCCCAGGCAATGATGAATACATCACAATGTTCTGAATGTTCTCATAATACTGTGGGTCTTTCCTCCTCAGAACAAGGGACTCCAGCATCTTCTGATCCTGCTCATGAAGGTGTGAGTCCCGGTCTCTCTGCACAGGGTACTGTACATCTGTCCCCATGTCCACAAAGGTCTACCCAACATTCTACATCTTCCAAAAGGTTTTTCAAGTCCTTCTTTACATACACAAGTTATAGGAACTCAGTCCACATCTACACACTACACAGTAGCAGACTCACCATCTTTCCCAGTGTGTCAGGGATATATGCACCCTGCTCAAAATACAGCAAGGACTTTGAGATCTGACCAGGGATCTCTGAGGATTTCAGCAACTACACAAGGCTCTGTAGAACCTTTGCCACCTCCACAGGGGACTCTAGGATATTCATCATTTGCATCAGGTGCACAAAAATTTTCAACAGTTGCCCCAGGACATGTGATATCCAATGACTCACCTCTGGAACTTGCAATTTCTGCCCAACTTAGTTCCTCATTTTCTTCCCTAAGCCTTTTGGATCCTTCCCTTTCCACAGAAGAGCCTTTAGATCTCTCTAAACCTACAGAGGGACTTTTAACTTCATTCCAGGGACCAAATGAGTCTTTGAATTCTCCACAAAGGGTTCAACAAACAGATCCATCTGCTTCAGATCCTTCAGGATCTATGCATTCTTCCAAAGGACCCATGGTAATTTCTTTATCTGGACGAGGAACACTAGGATCTGTATTATCTGCCCTAGAGCCTTTGACAATGTCCCTATCTGCTCAAGTGAATCCAGGAGCTTTGTTATCTGCTGGAGGCCCTTGCCTGTCTTTACAGGGGAATCTGGAATGTTGTACCTGTACACATGGCAAGCCAGTAATGTCCAATGCTTCACCAGGAGCTTTGGATATTTCAGCCTCTACCATAGTGAGTCTAGGACCTTCTCCATCTGTCCAATTGGATTTGAAAGTGTCACATACTGTCTTAATGTCTCGGAGACCTTCCCTATCTGCCCAAGGTGTACTAGAAACATCAATATCTTACCAAGGGCTTACAGAAAATTCCTTGTTACCTGAAGAGCTTCCAGGATCCTGTTTGGAAAAAAAGGCTTTAGGATATTCACCATCCCATCCAGAAGATCTTGGACTTTCTGATTCTTCCCAGGACACACTAGAAACACGGCCATGTATGCAAAATAGTGCAGAAATACCACCTGTCACCCAAGAGGTCATAGAAACTTTGTCAGCCACACAAGATTCTCCCAAATTACCAGCTCCTTCACCACTTAGTCCAGAGGCAGAAGAACCTCTGACATATACACAATCCATTTCTAAGAGTTCAGAATCTGTGCCAGGGACTCCAGAAGCTTTGACATCTTTGTTAGGGTCTCTGTGTCTTTTGAAACCCAATGAAGGTGCTATGGGCCCTTTAGTATGTGAACAAGGGATCCTGAGAACAACAGTATTTCCCCAGAAAAGTCTAGAACTTTCACAACCAGCCAAGGGGCCGCTAAAACCTTTGCCATCTCCCCAAGAGTCCGTGGGTAATTCCTTTTCAACAGAGTTTAAGGGACTGTCCCTTTGTGTTGAAGGGGACATTATTCCTACCCCTTCTCATGAAGATGGCCGGAGAAATTCCTCTTATCTCAAGAAGAGCCCTAGACATTTCAAATCTAACCAAAGGATATTGAAACATGTCCCATTTCCTGAAGGGGATATGAGATACTGCCTTTCAGAACTTGATGCCTTAAAATGTATCTCTTCTGCTGAAAGTGGCCTCACATCTTCCAAGTATGCAGAAAAGAAATCCAGTCCTACCTCTACTTCTCAAAGGAGCATCTCCCCCTTAAAATCATCACAATTGAGTTTCAGATATAGTATCCTTTGTAAAAAAGGTCTCAGTCATTCTCCTGCTCCAGGAGATAGCCCCACACCTTCTAAATTTCGGAAAACAAGACCAAGCCCTTCCTGTGTAGATTCAAGAGGGCCTGAAATCTGCATGCTCAAAACATGAGGGCTGGAAACACTGCCATTCTTCCAAAATGTGGGTCAGAGATTCCAAATCTCAGAAAAGAGGTGTAAAGCTTAAAACTGTGACTAACATAAACTTCGCCACTTCTGATTCTGCTAAAGGAGCCTGCAGATGCTCACCATCTCATGAGATGGGCCTCCGAAGTCCCCTATCAACCCAAGGCATTCACAGACCATCCAAGTCTACTGAAACCCCATCAGAAAAAGCCCCTTCTGACCAATGGGACACCCAAGCTTCCAATTCAGAGCATGAGGTTGACAAGCCATCCTCCATCCTTACAGAAATGTGCATGCAAACCACTCTTTCTCATGAAGACAGCCTCAGGCATCCCACCTGTCCTCATGAGATTCCCAGACACGCTACTTCTACCAGAAGGAAACAGAGGAAAGCCTCTGCTACCCATGGAGCCCTGCAAACTTCCCCTACAGATCAAGAATGCATTGATTCATCTCCAGATGGAGACAGTCCCCGAAGAGGTGTGAAACTCTCATCATCACCCCAAGAGGATATCAGGCACCCTGTTTCTACTAAGGAGGGCTCAAAACATATTCCTAATGTCCAAGAGGGAGAGAAACCTTCCAGAAGTGCCAAACAGGAGCCCATAGCTTTGGTGCCTATCCTATGGGGATTTATACCTCCAAAAGGGAGTAAAACATTCCCTTTTGGAACATTCCCTGTTATGTGAAGATATTACAGACGTACAATACTTCAAGCAGAGGATGTGGTACATGCCCTCTCCTGTCCTTGGAGAGACCCGTCATTACAATATGAATTTGGGTTCCCCCTTTGTGACCATTCTGTCCTAGGAGGCCACAAATATACACGTCATATGAAAATCAATCTCAATAGGATTGCAAGGCAAAAGGGGAGTTTTTGTTCTTTCCTCTCTCCTAAAGGAGGTGTCGGACCTTCTCAATCAGACCAATGTGGACTCACACTTTCCAGTTCTCACCAGAGGGACTCTGGCTATGTGATCCCTATTTCAGAAAGGCTCAGAATGTTTCAGGCTGAAAGGGGTGGCCTCTCAAATGCCCCATTTAAGAAACTGTGCCTCACAGATACGTTTTATGACAAAAGAGATATCGAAAATGCTCTAGGAGGCTTACGACTTACTCCTTGCTTCCGACTTACCCCTTCTGCCCAGGGACGCACCAGAGCTTCCCAGCCTGCCAAATGGAACCTGTTAGGCAGTCTATCTCAAGAGGGTGACCTGGGCCCTACTCTCTCTTACCCTGGCATTTTCAGTTCTTTTTTCATCCAGAAGCTGCCCTCATATTTTCCCTTTCTGTGCCCCTTATGAGCAACATGAATTTAGAACTTTTTCTTTTCATCAACACTCTATCAAACTTACAATTTCCACTCCTAGCTGCCTCAGATGCACATTGAAGCATCATCTATGCCCCTGTGACTAAAAGCAGGACAAGAATCCCCTTTCTGATTAAGAGTAGCTCACAATTTTAGCCAGAAGTATGTGCTATATAATTTTCACCTCATGGAGAGTATTATGTGATTCTTCTGATCATTGAGGACCTAGACCTATCTACTAGATCTGGTCTAGTCCATGACAAATCAACTCCCTTGATCTAAGGTGCACCAAGTGCTTCTTATTCTGATCCTCTGACCTAATTACTCTGTCCAAGGATCAGGACACGGGTGCCTGAAGTCTCAGAGCTTAAGAGTAGCCAGCAAGTTCATAAACCCAGGACATAGACATTAAGTTGGCCAGCAGAAACGAGAAAGCCTTGCCATTTTCAGAAGTAGTCAGCAGATTTATCAGGAGAACTAGCTGGGAAGTGCCTCCTAGCATACTGGAGATTGATTAAGCTGTTGCATGGACTGCATGATATGCTTGTTCTAGGTTCCCAGGAAGCCTCGATAATGAAATATTCAGGCCTTCTTTCCTCTCCAAATCGACCCTTGATCTTGTACAGATACAAGAGTCTTTGGCATTTCTACTTTCCCCAATATGTTGTGAACCTTTCTGCCTCTAAAGGATGGCATCCTTTATAGATTGTTTGTGGATACATCAACATTATCACTCTGTCAATGGGTCCTCCAAGTCCTGTTTCTGACACAGAAACCTCAGAATTAGTCCTTCAGCAAAAAGAAGACTCACACGTTCCCCCCATGCTTGAAGTGGAGCTTAAATCACTCTCAGTGGCTCAAGGAGTCATCAGGTACACTTTGTCTAAATTAGGAATTCAAAAACACTCCAGGCATTCTTCTCTGGTAAGGTTCAGACCTACAGCTTAAGAACCACAGATCTTCTAAACTACTGTATGTACCAAGGGGACTTCTGATTTGCCCATTCTGAACCAGGGATCCTCAGATCATCCCCAATAGCCTAAGTGAACTTCAACTTAACTGTTTAGAACCAATGTGCTGGGGTTGGAGAGATGGCTCAGCAGTTAAAAACACTGACTGCTCTACCACAGGTCCTGAGTTCAATTCTCAGTAACCACGTGTTGTCTCACAACCATCTGTCATGGGACCCGATGCCACCTTATGGTGTGTCTGAAGACAATATCAGTATACCCACACACATGAAAAATAACCGATGTGACTCACAACTTCCACCAATAACTCAAGGGGGTTTCAGATGTAACCCCTGAAATCAAATTGTTAGAAACTCCCCAGTATTGAAGGCAGCATTAACATATGAGAACCAGAAACCTCAGAAATTCTTTAATTCCCCTCAGAATTACCTCTTAAGAACAAAGGTGTCACATAGGTCCTCAATAACTGAAGATGCCCTGATCCATATGACATGATAAACAAAGGACTTCAGACCTCAACAACATTTTAAGAAGGCCACGAAGATGGCTCTTTTACTATCAGCATGCAATAGCATTGATGAAGTTACAATGGGGACTCAGATGTACCCTGCTAGACCCAGGATAATTTATACCTCCAGCATAAATATCAACTCCATCACGTCAGGCCCCCTCAGATGTAAAGTATCCCATAACTTCAAGGGGGCTGACACCCAGTTGGTTTATCTTTTGAAGAGCACCTAAACCTTGCTTCCTCTAATCATAGTATCCCCTGACATTATGTGTGTGCCAAAGGGGTCAGCTGACCTTGAGTAAAACTCTTTATTCTTCCTCCTTCTGCACTGGAAGGGTCTGAGACATGCCTCTCTGATGAAGCAAGGTATAGAACTGACCTTGTGAGTGAGAAGTTTATCTCAAATATTCAGGCTCAGCTCTAGTGTGCTTCAGGCTAATTCGTTGGTATCAAGAATACACAAGAGTTTCAGTCTTTGTTCATGGTGGAATCAGGTCTACCACTCAACTAAGAGCTTCTCCCTCAGACCTTATTGTTTAGGGAATACACTTTTGACCACCAAAAACAAACAAACAAACAAAAAAAACCTCACAGAACTCCAGAGTCAAGTCCCATGGCCAATGTATAAAAACCTCAGCCTGGATTCAAGGCTCTCTTTAAGCTGGTCATCAGAAAGGTAACTGTACACTACACCCACACCTGTGTGCTTTGTTGTAAGTTTAATAGACAACAAATCCAGGGACTTTGAGCCAACTTGTCAGAAGAAACCTCAGATTGCTGTCAAATCTTCATGGAGTCCTAAGAGATAAGAATTTTTTAGAGTTCTCTGAAGATGTGGAGGCCTGGAGTGCCTGGAACAAACTCCTCTACAGAAGGTGAACAGGGCAACTCCCCTACTGTCCAACAGGGTTGAGGGACTTTCCAACTTTCCAAACTTATAGTATTTTCCTTCCTGTGATGATCAAGGTCATAAAATGTACACCTTTGATGCAATGGGCAATCATAAAAATCCCTTCCGTTCAGGAACCCATGGGATATTTTACCTCTGACCAAGGAGAATTGCTCCCTCTGCTCAAAGTTCACAGAAATCAAGAGGAGGAGGCCAATCCTGGAACCTTATGCCACTTTCTTGAGTATAGTCACATGACATTGTGTGAAATCATCATTATAACTCAGTTCTGGTTGGTTGAACATAATTCTTAGGAGGCAATCATGCTGAGGATACAATCCGAAGCTTTTCATGAATCATGGTATCTATATTTGGTGCCTTGCTAATTCAGCTAAGGATATGGATACCCCAGGCTGTGAAGAACTGTCAGAAGTTGTGGCAATGCTAGGACCTCATGAGCTAAGGTAAGCAATTTAATTTTTGCTCAAAATATTATGGGGAATTTTATACTCTGATCATCTCTCCTGTTACAAGGATATCAGCAACTCCTTTCTCCTCAGGGCTACTCACTCCATCTACCTTTACTTAAGGAGGCATCACATATTCCCACTGAAGCAAAGGGAGCCTCAGATCATACCAGTTTGTCCAAAGCAGGCTTGGACATACATTTAGGTTGAGGAATCCCACAGAGCTTGCTGATATTATGGACTGAACCTTAGATGTTTTTCCTAATGTTTCTGAGACTTTTCCTTCAGTTCAAGGTAAACTCTAGATTCAAAAAGGTTTCAATGAAGAATCTTTGACATAGATACTCTGTCAAGGAAGAATCTTTGATTTTATCTTTGAATTAGGGAAATATAGACTCACCCTTAAATTTGACCGGGGATTAATACAAATTCTGCTGCTTATGGAGCCTACAGAAAAGCCACTGACATGAAAAACTCAAGCCAATGTTCTTTTTTATTTTTTTTCCTCAAGGAAACTTTAAATCAATTTCTTTTGACTATGCTTACCTCAGAAAATACCACTTTTATCCATAGAACCATGAGGTCTATTCCTCTAGCAGGTCCTAAAGTTTCCGTTCAGACCTGGATGGCCAGGCATGCTCAAATAAAAGAAGGGATGCCAAACACTCTGAAATGATGTCCTGGGACATGACAGTAATTATATGAACCCTAATCTAATTTTTAATTTTAAGCCTGTCACTTGAAATGGAGCAATTCCATTTTGGTGCCTATGCCTGGGATGCTGCTGTACAGCTTATGGAGAACATAGAGCTAGAGTTTACCAAACAATTTGTAAGAAAAATGCTCTGATTGTTAGCAAGCAAAACTCAAAGTCTCAGAACACATGGGTATTCTGGACTATGAGGACATTTGCACTTGATAAGTTATTTTTGACATCTTCCAATTCCCAAGGTAAACTTTTGCATGAGGGATTCTGTGACCTTCCTGCTCTTCCTTATCCACCCAACATGTTCTCTTTCTCAAAAATGACATTCACATATATGAAGTATATATGTGAATGTATACTTCAAAGTAGGTTTATACCTAGCTGATCAGCCATATTTCCAAAAGTGACTCCTTCTGTAAACAAGGTACCCTAGTCCACTCTGGTTTGGGGTCCCATAGTCCAAGTTACAAATCAGAGCAAAGTACCTGTGCCATCTGCCTTTAGGCAAGTCAATAGAAATGTAATAACTTCATTAATTCTGCCTAGACCTGGATAGATGAACAAAGTCATCAAAAGTCATTCAAAGACTTTGGAAGAAAAAAAAATATGTTGCTGCCTTGTCTCTCCTGAATGAACACAAACTATGAAAATACAAAACTCTGAATAAGAATTGGAAACTTATGATCATTGCTGGAAACATTCTCCACTCTATAAGGTACCAGGGACCTTTACCTTTGACAGAAGTGTATACGGCAATTTCACATTCTGCCTCAAGAGGATTCTGCCCTCCTCTTTCAGTAGGGCCTTCGAGATTTCCTCTCTTACATGGAGCACACATTTCCCCATGGTAACTCATTTTTTTCTCACTACACTGAATAGAATGTCAGAACTCTCCTAGGGCTAACATTGCCTTAGACCCTATTGGTCAAATGTCGCCTAAAACATGTATTATGCCTTATAAGGAATATTCCTAATCCTACCAAGTAGCTTTGAATCAGTTTTCCTTAAAGGGATGTCAGACCATAGGAGACTTATACCACTCATTCTACATAAAAGAGAATCTAACATTCCCTTTCTTCCCAGTAGGAATCTGGGCCTATTGTCTACTTCAATTCACCAAGTGGATTTTAGAACTTCAGTTTCTGCAAAGGGGGTCCTGGGAAATCAAAGACTATTGAAAGGACTCTCAGAACTAGCTCCTGTGTCAAAGGGGCGTTTCAGACCTCTACTCTCTGTATTAGGACACTTCAGGTCCATCTGTGCAATTATTGAATCACCAGAGATTCTCTTCTGGCTTTGCCTCACAAATACCCCTATTAATTAAGTTTGCTTTAAACATATCCATACAATACATACGCGACCAATGACACCTCACATTTTCTATCCTTTTAGTTCATGGGACAGAAAATGGAAATCAGAAATTGCCTCTCATATCCTGTGCCTCAAAAATGGTCATCAAAATGAACCATTCCTATCTCTTATTCACAGATGTGTGCAGCTGAACACAGCCTCGAGGAAACATCAATGCTTGCATAACTACTTATGTTGGGAGATTGTTGTGACCACTGACTGGACTCTCAAAGATGTTACACAGGGTATGCATATGGGGGAAATACTTGGAAGCTAGTGAGGCAGAGGCTGAACATTCCTCCAGTACCCAATGAAGCCTAGAAACTTCCCCTGCTGACCATGGGTGAACTGGATATTTCTGACCTGCAAAATATGACTTGGGTAGCTCTACTTTAGGAACTAAGACATTCATGATTTCTCCTCTGTTGAAGGTGGTCTTAGAACTTACCATTCTGAGAATAGGTTCTCAGAACTCCTCTGTTACCCAGGTTCTCTCACACTCCTTGTTTTTTAAAGTAGCCAAGAGAACTAACCTGGGTGAGGCTGAGTGAAGTTCAGTCTTTTCCTTCCACCAAAATATGGCCTTGGATCTTGTTCACTTTTGCAAGGGAGGGGAGCGTTAACCACTGTGTTTGACCAAAGGAAGGTCACACTTTTCTTTATTCCAAAAATGCCATTAGATATGCTCTTTTGAATAATAGTGCATGGTGCCTTGTATCCTCAAGTATTCACTTATGACTTTGAACTATATCAAATGTATATTCTCTAATTAAGTAAGATTCAAGCCTTTCCCTTTTATAAGGATGGCAGGGGAAATATAGTTTTTCTCTGGTTTGTGGTCCCAGGACCTATATATAAAATTATTGACTGGATCCTGTGTTATGCTTTGCAATACAATTGAATTGTTGTTGCCTATATATGTACATATTAAGACAAACTGAAGGAGGCAACCTAGCCAGGGACAGATATCCAGGCTGATTGAAAAGGCTTGGACTGTTGTCTGAACTCCCCCAGACTAAACACAGGATGTGGAACTTTTACCAACTAAGGAAGATTTGGAAGCTGAAGAGCAGTGGAGGGACTTCCTTTACTGATCAAGGTAAAAGGGACATTCATGCATAAAAGCATGTTGCATGGCACTTACCCCCTCTCCAAGTTTTTTCTAATGCATACGATTGTACAACCAGGTCTCATTATTTTCTCTTACTCCTAAGTTCACAGTACTTCCTCTCTTCCCAAGTTAACTCAGTCCTTTGTTTTGTTTTGTTTTTCACTGAAGAGAATGTCAGACATTCCTCCTATGACTAAGCCTCCTGCAGACCTTCTCTATTTGCCCAAGATTGTCTAAAGTACTCACTTAGTGAAAAAACCCTCAAACTTTCAGTTTCGTTGAAAGTGGGACTCAGTCATTTCTCTTTTGACAAAAAATGCCCCAAACCACTGCCTGCCAAATACAGAAGTGGATGCTCACAGTCATCCATTGGACAGAGCATAAGGTCCCCACTGAAGGAGCCAGAGAAATACCCAGGGACCTGAAGGGGACTGAAGCCCCATAGAAGGAATATCAATATGAACTAACTAGTACCCCCCAGAGCTCCTTGGAACTATGCCACCAATCAAAGAAAACACATGGTGGAACTTGTGGCTCTAACCACAAGTGTAGCATAGGATGGCCTAGTAGGTCATCAATGGGAAGAGAGGTCCTTGGTCCTGTGAAGGCTCTATGCCCCATTATAGGCAAATGCCAGGGTCAGGAAGCAGGAGTAGGTAGGTTGGGGAGCAGGGGAAGGCATAGGGGATTTTCAGAGGGCAATCTAGGAAAGTAGATAATATTTGAAATGTAAATAAAGAAAGTGTCTAATTAAAAAAAAAGATGCCCCAGACCAAGTAATCTTCATGCCATTCCCACTGAAAAAGGTAGAATGATGTCCACTCACATGCAGTTCATTGTAGTACAAAAGGGGGCTATAATTTCCTCCTTCAACCTCAAGGAACATAGACATCTAATTGTTGGCCAATAGTGTATGTGCCATTAAGCAATGATGACAGAGACCTCAGGTTTGGATCCTATGGCCAAGAGGGTCTCATTTATTCTACCTGTAGTCATAGGAGCTTCAGATATAGCCTCTTGGGATGCCCAAGAGTATTCATTCCAAGGGCACCTGAAACTTGACTTAAAGTCATATTACCTCAGTGCCACTCTCTATTAGAAAGATTGCAAGGCAAACACAATTGCAAATTCACAGTAGGCTCTCACATGTTTCTGAGTGTAGGGCAGAGGGCAGAACATAGAAAGGAAAAGTAATATACATCCGATCTTCTTAGAGTTAGTTGTTAGAAATGCCTTGTTCCTGTCTCTCAGTTATAGATAGGTTCAGACAAATACAACCTCAGGTCAGACAACCACTCTCCCTGTTGGACGAGTGTGCTGATTGTTCCTTGTATTCTTCCCAACAGTATATACAATATATGGATAATGGAAGGTGGGGAGACTAGATGGAAGCAAACTATGCACTACCAATCTATTCTCTTTCTACCCAAGATAAACTAGATTTTTCCCTTTTGCACAGTGAGGTGACTTGTTCCTGCTATTTGGTTAATCATGGCTTGAAACTCACTTTCTTTCTCTCTCTTTCTTTCTCTCTTTCTTTCTTTCTTTCTTTCTTTCTTTCTTTCTTTCTTTCTTTCTTTCTTTCTTTCTTTCTTTCTTTCTTTCTCTCTCTCTCTCTTTCTTTCTCTCTCTACCTCTCTTTCTTTCTTTCTTTCTTTCTTTTTCTTTCTTTCTTTCTCTCTCTCTTTCTTACTTTCTGTCTTTCTTACTTTCTTTCTTCCCTCCCTCCTTTCTTACTTTCTTTCTTTCTTTCTTTCTTTCTTTCTCTCTCTCTCACTTTCTGACTCTTTCTTTCTATCTCTCTCTCTCTTTCTCTTTCTCACTCCCTCCTTCTCTCTCTCCTTCTTTCTTTCTCTCTCTTTCTTTCTTTCTCTTTCTTTCTCTTTCTTTCTTTCTTTCTTTCTTTCTTTCTTTCTTTCTTTCTTTCTTTTTTCTTTCTTCTTTCCTTCCTTCTTTCTTCCCTCCTTAATTTCTTTCTCTTCTTTCCTTCTTTCCTTCTTTCCTTCATTTCTTTCCTTCTTTCCTTCTTTCCTTCTTTCCTTCCTTCCTTCCTTCCTTCCTCCCTTCCTTCCTTCCTTCGTTCCTTTCTTTTTTAAGTATTTATTTATTTATTTATTTATTTATTTATTTATTTATTTATTTATTTATTATATATACAGTGTTCTCTATGCATGTGTGCCTGCATATTAGAAGAGGGCACTGGATACCATTACAGATGTTTGTGAACTCAGGAGCACTGGGAGAGCCGTCAGTGTTCTTAACCACTGAATCATCTCTCCAGCCCCAGGTTCTTTCTTTTTAAGCAAAACGGGTCTGGAAGGTCATAGAATTTGTAGGTATGAACACATGCTACTCAACCTGTTTTCAAGGTATCTCATACCATCACCTTTGGATGAAGGGTCATCAGAATTTCACTTGGGATAGGTGGCCTTCATGACCTACTGCTGTTACCAACAATACCCAAAACCTTCCATTTCTGCCCAAGGTCAGTTATAATTATGACTGTAGTTTACTATTGGAATCTCAGAATTTTCATTTTTCCCAAGGGTACCAAAATCCAGGTATCCTAAGAGCATCCTTACATACATATGAGCCTCAAATATAACACTCCAATCATGAGCTTTAGATCATTTCCCTCCAACGATGGTCTCTAGGAAATTATACTTCACTTAATTCTGCCCTGCATTAACAGAGCCTGAAACTTAGGTCATCTATCCTTCGTACCATCCTTCATGAAAACACCCATATAACTGATGATAAGCTTCAAGAGTGCTTAGAGACTTACAGTCATGCCTGATGCATAATGCTTGTATTGCTGCCAGGCTTACCAAGGTGTATGTGAAGATGGGAATCTTCTAAGATTTGAAGCAGTCCTACCTCTCCTGCTTAAGGTAGGCTAGGTCACTCCCTTAACCCTAAAGAGGTTGGGGACATTAAGCAGACTCTAATTCTGCTTTAATCTTCTACTCCTAAACATCAATACTTAGACCACTAATTTGTGTCCATTATATATCAAATGCACCCTTTGTATACATGAGGGTCCAATATCTGTCTTGTAAGCCTGACGGGCCTGAGATCATCTCTACCTGCCCCAGGCCCCAAACTTCACTTCCAGTCCAAAAGGTCTTCAATAATTACTCTCTCTGACCAGAAAAAATTACAAACTATTCTCTATCTTATGGAGGGCAAAAATTTCCATTTAACTGTGTCTCACATCAGATGCCTCATTTGAAAGGGGCACCAGAATGAATCTTTTTGTTCCAGCAGTTCTCAAATTCACATCCTCTGTCGAAGAGGTCTATAAATGTCATCCAGTCATACCAGGGCTTCAGTGCCTCTCCCTCTCCCTATGGGAGACTCAGACACACCACATCTAGTCATACATATTTCCTGTTCTCCCTCTGTCTATTGGGCAACAAAGCCTTCTCAAATGCCCATATTGGAATGAAATATTTCCATTTATTTTCAGTGGTGGACTCATATCTACCCTCTCTTGTAAAGTGTAAATAGATCTTGTCGTATTGACTATGTGTGCCTGCTATATCCCAACTGTCTAAGATTACTTCCAAACTTCTTCCTGCTACAAATATTCGGGGACATTCCCCCATTCAAGAAAAGTGGCCTTGCTCTTATGTCATCTGACTAAAGGTTTCATAGACCAAAGATAACCATCCAACCTGTTGGAATACTGAAACAATTGCTGCCTGCTGTCCACACACCACATAAAATATGTGGATTTCCTAAATTCTGCAAAAAAGATTTGGAAGCTGATCAAGCAATACTGGAACTCCCTCTTCTCCAGAAGGTATTTGCATTTTCTCCAATGTGAAATGGTCTTTCTTATTTATTGAAAGTAGCCAGAGATTTTACCCCTCTTACAAGTAGGTTTAGAATTTCACATTTGCAAAGTGTCACAGAAATGCTGCTTATGACCAGAGTGCTTAAACTTCCTTATTCTCATGAAGTTTGCCACATTACCTCTTTGATGAACGGCACAACCATCCTACTTCTATGCAAAACTGCCCAAGCTCCTCCCCTATCTTACTTAGAAGATTTAGACATTCACAACAGAGAGTGCTTCAACCTGTGTGGAGCACAGTGTGTTTGAGGAAATCCCCCAGATTCACCATCTTCCCAGTGTATGTCCTACCTATAACTTCTAATTTCCATGGTCTGGGAAGCACTGTTCTGACCTAAGAGATTTCAGAACACTCTGGACTGAAATCTCAAACAGAAGTGTATCAAGGTAAAGGTAAATCAGATTACTATCTTTGTTTTGTTCCCTTAGACAGAGACATCCTGGCCTCCATGCAGAGGAATGTGTGGATGGACATATATTTAAGGAAGACACTAAACCAGAAACTACTACATTACACCCTCTTAGAAGACTTCTAAGATTGTTGTCATGCCTACCACAGACATTCAGATGATGTGTATTCTTGATTGTGATTTCATGTTTGGAGCTGATGAAGGAGTAAGTACCTGGAATGTCCTATAATTCTCAAGGTATCAATCAGGGTTCAATTTCTGCTCAATAGTGCTGCAGACATAGGAATAACAGGATAAAACTATAATATACAATCCTATGAAGCTCCTATCACCATCCTCCTATTTTAGAGAATCTTAGATCTATCACTAATCCTGAGATGGGCAGAAACAATTCTTCTCCTGCACATAGGGATACTGCATATCTCTCCCCTTTCCCAAAGTATTCAACTCACTGTCTTTTACTGAATTGGCTTTTAGACTATACCTGAAATATTCCACTTTTCACCAAAGGATCTACCAGCCCTCCCTGTTCTAATAGAGATCTACAGTCCACCAATATCCAAAGGGTTCTCAGACATTCTAAATATGCCCCTGTGGGAGTAAACTTACTAAGTCTATTATTTGGGCCTCAGATCCTTCTGCTTTGACCAAAAGGATTTCAATCTACTGACTCTGAGTTACCAGGGGCCTCAGATCTCATTTTCCCCAAGTGGTCATCAAATATGCCTTTCTGACCAATAATGACCTTGCAATGTTCTCCTCTGATGCAGACACTTAGACACCCCCCCTCCAATTTTTACTCCCAAATGGACCTCCAGACCACCTAAGCTTAAAGTACCTGAGCCGAACATTAAGAAGTACAGCCCAGAACAAAAGCTCATTTCCTCAAGGCAGAAACTAAAATGATGTACTCCTCACCATTCATACCTAGACCCATGAGATGAACATATGCCTGAGAAGAAGGACTCGTGTGGAACTGTCAGTCAGGTTTTTGATGAGTGGTCAGACTGCTTCCTGATACGGCACCACATTTACTACAGTGGACAGATGCTCTAGTCTCTGATGAGGAGTTGCTAGCTGTTAGGAAGAACCTGGAATGGGCTCCACTGCATGAGGTAGGCTGTGTCTTTGATCTCATGTCAAGGAAAGAACATGCAAATTTGAACTCTACCCAACCAAACATACTAGTTTACCTGTACAAAGGGGTTTTAGATTTCCAATTTCTCACAAAGATTCCCTCGTGTATTTACCCTCTGACCATTGATGTCCTATCTATTTTTCATGGCTCATAGGGTCTCATTTCTTCCCAATGTCCAATACCTGCTCACTTCTGACCACTAGCCATACATCTCTGATTAGTGTTGGGGGTGTTCTAGGTATGACACTAAGGCCAACAGTAGTGCCTACATGCCATTTTTGAATAATTGGATCTTAAATTCCACCTCTGTCCAAGGGTACTTCAGAAAGACCTTTCTCATTACATGGGGTCTCTATAGTAGCATCTTTATTCAACAGGCCTCTGGTTGTACCTTCTGGCCAAGCAGGTCTTACACTTCACTTAAAGAGGTGCCATATTTACACAATGTAGACAAAAAGGATTTGAGCATTCTCATACTCATCAATATAACATTCCTCCCCTCAGGTTTGAAGTCTCCAGAGCAGCAAGGGGAGTGAGGAGTAGAACTCATCATCTTTAGGTCACTCATCATCGATGGATTGTTTCCAACCTTAGTATACAGACATGGATGGTTGAACACAAACCTGTCAGGCTGATGAAGAACTAGACATCTACTAACGTCCTTGGAACAATGTTCAGATTGCTGCACATCCTCCTGAAGATTCCATGGATGACATGGTTCCTTGTGATTGTTCTTCTCTTCTTGTTGTTGCTGTTTTCTTTTAACTTTTGAAGAGGATGCTTTATTAGTCTCTTGCTATGTTAGTCATCTCCTGGCATTAGAAACCAACATCCCACTGTTTCAATGTTTTACATTTCCTACTCTTTTTGGAAAACACAATGTATGCGCATCATTTTTCCTATTGCTTCAAAGACATACCACTATGTAATTCAACTTTACAATTGTAATCATTTTGACCAATATTCACATGAATATAAATTTTATGTGTAAAATTCTTCCTGTGCTGTGTATTTTCCACCAGGTGACAGTTTCATTTGTGGTCAATTGGAAGATCGTTCCTTACTATGTGTCTTTAAAAGATATATTTTGGAGCTGAGGGGTATGGCTGAATATCTTCAGCACAATAAACAACTTCTGTAACATTACTATCTAGTGGATTATAAGTATCAGGTTGTACACAGTAGTTACTAAAATAATGGACAAGTTTGAGAAAGATTTTAGGGTGTAATCTCTCATAATATACAGAAAAAAAGGAAGTCCTAGATATTAATCAAATATATGCACACCAAATGAACATTGTGGGTTTTGTGGGTTAGTTTTATATGTCTTTGTAGTTCCAATGTCCAACCTTTATGTCTTAATTGAGGATTGTAAACAATGCTCAGGGTGTGTGTGTGTGAATTAAAGGGCACCATATCTTTAGTGTTTAGATTAATTTCACATATAATTATCTGTCTATCCGTCATCTATATATGTATGTATGTATGTATGTATGTATGTATGTATGTATGTATGTATGTATGAAGTAATTATTGAATGTATTTATGTAGATATGTATGCAACTATTTCTCTATCATCTACCTATCACTCTCTCTCTTTCTATTTCTCTCACCCTCTTTCTCTGTTTATCTCTTATGCATGAATATATGCATGCATGTAGCTAGGTAGGTGTGGTAGTTTTAATGTGACTGGTTCCCATTTGCCTATAGGCTGTATTAGGATGAGTAACCTTGTTGGACTAGGTGTTTCCTTGTTGGAGGAAGGGTGTCACTGGAGGAGGTGGGTGGTCTCACACATGTTCAAGTTATGCCCAGTAGGGTTCTGTGTGTTTGCTGTCTCTCTGTCTTTCCAAGAGTAGCTGTGAGAGAGTGTTCAATGATTCAAGGAGGGGATATTGGTTATGTGGCATATAAAGCAGGCAAGACACATTTACATACATGGTAGAAGAAGCAAGCTTTAAGAAGCACAAACAATCACACACACATACACACACACACACAGCAAGCTTTAAGAAGCACAAACAATCACACACACAAACACACACACACACACACACACACACATTTGTTGGACAGTGCAAACTTCAAACACTTTCCATATATACTCACATTTGGTGGATGGAACAAAGCACCAAATTTATTTTTCTCACACTGCTTATATATCTCTGCACAATCTTTCAATTAGTATAAAATTTATACTGGTTACTTTCTATTTTCTTCTAGTGAATAATTATGAGAATATATAAGGAAAAGCATCTTCTCACTATACTTTTATGATGAGCTATTTATAAATTATGTTTATAAATATCCAATATTATCTCCAAGAACCAACACACATTTCTAACTAAAAAACTTGTTATAGATTAACAAGTTGTCAGCAAGTAAGGTATTTTTTTCAGCCAGTTTCTCTTACTGGTAGACTGAAATTTGCTGTTATACATAAAGGATTAGTTTTTGTCTATCTCAAAAATTAGTCCTTCAAAAATCTTAAAAGAATCAGAAAACTAAACTTTTATGTAAAAACCTATCATCCATTTCTACTTTGAATCCTCAGGGTGCACATCTGTTCATTAACCATGTTTTTCTTAAATCATATCAGGAATCAGAGGGAGGAAATAGGTACAAGGAAATAATAATCATCTGAACACCAGCCTGACTTTTGAAAAAAAAAAAAAAAGGAATGCTTTTCATAGTAATTCTTTCCAAGATCGTGGTTGAAGTATTAATCTGCATCTGCTGCAATCCTTGAGAAAGTTAGATCTAACTAACACTGTGGGCGGCAATGATATTGCCCAGTGAGGGGCTGGAACCCCCCTTAAATTTTCATACAATCCATAGATTATGAGGGATGTGATGTGAGGGCAGCAAGTAGAGAGAAACTCTACAACAGCATGAGTGGTAACAGAGTGGTACCAGCTTTTAAGTGTTTAAGAGTGGTAAGAGCTTTTAAGTTTTTCACCTCACCAAGAATCCATCAAAGCCCAGTAATTTGGAGGTAAAATGTACATTCCTGGGAGCCCCTCTGCCATGCTTAATATTCTAGTAAAATTAAAAATAATATTAATTTCTCATTTAATAGACCCTGCTTAGAGTCCCCCCAAATTTTACTCCCCACGGTTCTTTTACTACCTCACATCCTCTCATTTTCAGTTCCTCCCCCTTTCAGTCATCACTCATCTAATACTTCTATTTCAAATATCTCTTCCTGCATTTCCTTATTCAACCACATCTCCCTCCACTATGCCACCTGATCTTCTCTTTCTTGTCCACCTTTGTCCACTAATAAAATCCATTCTATATCCCCATACCATGGGCTTCCATGTATGCACCCAAGTCCTTCCTCTATATTTAACTTCACTAGATCTACAGATTGTAGACAGGCCATCACATATGTAATGTTGAATTTCTTAATGTTTCTATTGCTGTCACCAAAAACTGTAACCCAAGCACAAGTTGAGGAGGGTAGCACTTATTTGGTTTACACTTCTTCATTGCTATTCATCATCTGAAGACAGACAGAAGAGGAACTGAAATGGGCCAGGAACCTAGAGGCAGGAGCTGATACAGAGACCATGGATTGGTGCAGCTGCCACGCACACCAGTCGAGTCAGCTTGACAGGCCTAGAGGCCTGGAAGTGCTCATGAGGCAAAGAGTTTCATGGAAGCTCACCTTCTGGAGTTTTGGAGTTCTCATTAACCCATATACTCATACCCTATTCCAGCGTTAGTCTGGTGTATGGATCCACATGCTCTCTTTTAGTGTTATCTTATTATAAGTGCTTTTAAAGATTGAATTCTGATATAGCTAAGCTTTCGCCAGTGATCCAATGTCCTAGAAAGTCCTTGAGTTGACCATGGGCTTGGAATTCAGTAAGAATGGTGCCTATTCAGTGACATTCAGAATTGCCTCTGGTATTATACTACCACTTTGAATAAAAGTTAAGTCACTGCCCTACACAGGAATTTATCATCATCTAGGAAGAAGGAAGTTTGAGACCTAAGGAGGAAGCAGAGTACATACTTAGAACTATAGATTGCTGAGTTCCACACATATACGCATATTTACAATGGCCTAAGGGGAAGGTGGACTATACAATAGACTAAAATAGGAACTATAGCAAGGGCATGAAGCCATTGACCCTGGCTTCTAAGATTAAGTGGATCTTTGGTGGAGCTCTTTTTGATCCCAGTTGTTAACAATGAATTGTATCCCAGGTGTTTCCTGCCAGACCTTCTGTGTTTGTATTCCTCCGTTTTCTGTAAGAATCCAGTAACCTCTTTGTACCTTGCTTGTGTGTCACCCAACTTTCCTATTCTCTTCTGTATAAAAAGTTTGATGCTCAATTTGACACTTTACATTCAGATTCTACACAACCTCTCCTGTGTGTATCTGTCTATCATTTCATCCAACGCTTTGCCCACCTGTGACTAGAGATCCGTTCCACGCAGACAAAGGGGCCCAGAGTGTCTGCAGCATTCTGCTTAGTGGCTAGTTCCCCATGGTTTCATGCTTTCTCATAGAGAACTCAGAACCACAAGAACATGGATGGCAGTATCAACAATTGGCAGAAATCCTCCCCATCAATCATTAATTAAGAAACTGCCCTGCAGTCTTGCCTGCACAGACCAATCTTATGGAGACATTTCCTCAATTGGGGTTCCCTACTCTCAGGGGACTTTACTTTGTGGCAAGTTGACAAAAAACTATCCAGCCCAGTCAATATCAACATATAAATCAACACATAGCATATTTATCTTCCTGGGACTGGGATACGTTATTCAGGTTATGTTTTTGTTTTTTGTTTTTTTTTTTCTGTTTCCATCCATTTCATAACAGTTGAGTAATGTTCCATTGTATAAATATAACATATATGTTATACATTCTTTAGTTTATGGACATGTAGGTTGTTTCCAGTTGCAGATAATTATGAATCCAGCAGCAATTAATATGGTTGAGCAAGTGTGCTTCTAGGAGGAAGAAGCACTTTGAAAAACTTTCTGACCTATCAGGTGTCTGTTGTTATGTCCTCACCCATTTAATATCTGATTTTGCTAATTTGGATATTAACTTTTTTATTTTAGTTAACTTGGATAATAGTTTGTTGATCTTAGTGATCTTGTCAAAGAACCAATATTTGTTCCAAAATTTTATTTGTATTTTTCTTTCTATTTTATTTTTTTCCACCCTGAGTTTTACTATTTCCTGCCACCACTTCTTTTGGGTGTCATTTCTTCTTTGTGTTTGCGATCTTTAGGATGTGCTTTTAACGTGCTCATATAAGGTTTTGCTAATATTTTTTAACTCATTTTTTATTACATATTTTTCTTCATTTACATTTCAAATGCTATCCTGAAAGTTTCCTATACCTTCCCCTACCCTGTTTGCCAACTCACCCACTCCTGCTTCCTGGCCCTGGCATTCCCCTGTACTTGGGTATATTATCTTCACAAGACCAAGTGACTCTCCTCTCTTTGATGGCTGACTAGGCCATCCTCTGCCACATATGAAACTAGATACATAGTTCAGGGGGTTACTGGTTAGTTCATATTGTTGATCCTCCTTTAAGTTTGCAGACCCCTTTAGCTCCTTGGGTACTTTCTCTAGATTCCACATTAAGGGCCTTGTGTACCATCCAATAGATGACTGTGAGTATCCAATTCTGTATTTGCCAGGAACTGGCGTAGCCTCACAAGAGATAGCTATTCCAGGGTCCTGTCAAAAAAAAATTGCTGGCATATGCAATAATATCTTGGTTTGTTGGTGGTTGTCTATGTGATGCATCACCAAGTGGTGCAGTCTCTGGATGGTCCTTTCTTTTTTCTCAGCTCCAAACTGTCTCTTTAACTCCTTCCATGGGTATTTTGATCCCCATTATAAGAACCAATGAAGTATCCAGACTTTGGTCTTCCTTCATCTCGAGTTTCATGTGTTTTGCAAATTGTATCTTGAGTAGTCTGTTTGGGGGCTCATATCTGCTTATAAGTCAGTACATATCATATGTGTTCTTTTCTGATTGGATTACCACACTCAGGAAGATATCCTCCAGATACATGCTTTTGCCTAAGAAATTCATAAGTTCATTGTTTATAACTGCTGAATAGTACTCCATTGTTTAAATGTACCAAAATTTCTGTATCCATTCTGTATCCATGTATTCTTCTGTTGAGCAACATCTGAGTTCTTTCGAGCAAATGGCTGTTATAAATAATGGCTGGTTACTGTGTTCAATTCTATGAAGGGGCAAAGTGTCCACAATTTGGTCTTCATTCTTCAGTTTCATGTGTTTTGCAAATTGTATCTTATATCTCGGGTATACTAAGTTTCTGGGCTAATATCCACTTATCAGTGTGTAAATATCATTTGAGTTCCTTTGTGTTTGTGTTACCTCACTCAGGATGATGCCCTCCAGGTCCATCCATTTCCCTAGGAATTTCATAAATTCATTTTTTAATAGCTGAGTAGTACTCCATTGTGTAAATGTATCACATTTTTTTGTATCCATTCAAATGTTGAGGGGCATCTGAGTTCTTTCCAGCCTCTGGCTATTATAAATAAGACTGCTATGAACATAGTGGAGCATGTGTCCTTCTTACCGGTTGGGACATCTTCTGGATATATGCCCATGAGAGGTATTGTGGGATCCTCTTGTAGTACCATGTCCAATTTTCTGAGGAACCGCCAGACTGTTATAGAGACAAAGTTTGTAGCTGAGACAAAAGATGGACTAATTAGGGACTGCCATTTCCAGAGATCCATCCCATAATTAGACTCCATACGATGACACCATTGCATACACTAGCAAGATTTTGCTGAAAAGACCTGGATATAGCTGTCTCTTGTGAGACAAGGCTGGGGCCTAGCAAATGCATAAGTAGATGCTCACAGTCAGCTATTGGATGGAGCACAGGGGCCCCAATGGAAGAGCTAGAGAAAGTATCCAAAGAGCTAAAGAGATCTGCAACCCTGTTCGTCCAATAACATAATGAACAAGCCAGTACCCTGGAGCTCTTGACTCTAGCTGCATGTGTATCAAAAGATGGCCTAGTAAGCCATTACTGGAAAGACAGGCCCATTGGACATGCAAACTTTATATGCCACAGTACAGGGGAATGCCAGGGACAAAAAAATGGGAATGTGTGGGTAGGGAAGTGGGGGGGGAGGTTATGGGGGACTTTCTAAATGTACATTCTAAATGTAATTGAGGAAAATACGTAATAATAAAAATATTAACAAAATAAATAAATAAGGCTGGTATGAACATTATAGAGAATGAATCCTTATTAAACATCGGAACATCTTCTGAGTATTTGCCCAGGAGAGGTGTTGGTGGATCTTCTGGTAGTACTATGTCAATTTTCTGAAGAACCACCAGACTGGTCCAGGTCCCTGCCAAGTGTATTCTGCAAAGGCCCCAGACATCCAGCCACTTTCCCGGCCAGAGAAAAGGGGGTCTGCACGGGGCAGAAGTGCTTTGCCTGAGCATCGGCAACAGACATCTTGGCTCTGGGATCCCGCCTGGTGTATTCTGCACAGGTGAGAGTACGGACTACAGAAACCAAAAGCTTCTTGGGGAGGCGGGAGCCACAGAGCTTCTAATGCAGCCCCCTTTTCGGGCCCCAGACAGCTGGCCACTGTCCCAGCCAGAAAAAAAGGGGTCCACTCGGTGCGGGAGCTCTTTGACTGAGCATCAGCAGCAGATATCTTGGTTCTGGGAACCAGCCGAGATTATTCTGCACAGATCCCAGACATCTGGCCACTTTCCCAGCCAAAGGAAAGGGGTCTGCCCAGTGCAGGAGTGCTTTGCCTGAGCATCAGCTGCAGACATCTTGGTTCCAGGACTCCTTCGAGAGTATTCTGGACATGTGAGAGTATAGAATACAGAAGCTAACACGTTCTGGGAAAGGCCAAAGCAACTCAGCTTCAGGACAGGTCATGTTTTGGGCCTTCGTCTTCTCCCAGGAGGGAGGTCTTAAGGCCATATATCTGTGCACCTTTCCCATGAGTGGAGAGCTTGACTGCAGAGAGTGCTCTGACCACTGAAACACAGAGGAGAGATCTAGTCTCCCATGTCTGCTGATAGAGGCTAACAGAATCACTTGAAGAAAAAGCTCTAACCAGAGACAACTATAACAACTAGCTCCAGAGATTTCTAGATGGTGAAAGGCAAATGTAATAATTGTACTAACAGAAATCAAGACCACTCACCATCAACAGAACACAGCACTCCCACCCCACCTAGTCCTAGGAACCCCAACACAACCTAAAAGCTAGACCCGGATTTAAAAGCATATCTCAAGAAGATGGTAGAGGACATCAAGAAGGACTTTAATAATTCACTTAAAGAAATACAGGAGAACAATGCTAAAGAGTTACAAGTCCTTAAATAAAAACAGGAAAACACAACCAAACAGGTAGAAGTCCTTAAAGAAAAAGAGGAAAACACATCCGAACAGGTGATAGAAATGAACAAAACCATACTAGACCTAAAAAGGGAAGTAGACACAAGAAAGAAAACCCAAAGTGAGGCAACGCTGGAGATGGGAACCATAGGAAAGATATATGGAACCATAGATGCAAGCATCAGCAACAGAATACAAGAGATGGAAGAGAGAATGTCAGGTGTAGAAGATTCCATAGAGAATATCAGCACAACAATCAAAGAAAATGCAAAATGCAAAAGGATCCTAACTCAAAACATCCAGGAAACACAGGACATAATGAGAAGACCAAACCTACAGATAATAGAAGTTGATGAGAGTGAAGATTTTCAACTTATATGGGCGGCAAATATCTTTAACATAATTATAGAAGAAAACTTTTCAAACCTAAAGAAAGAGATGCCCATGAACATACAAGAAGCCTACAGAACTCCAAATAGACTGGACCTGAAAAGAAATTCCTCCCAACACATAATAATCAGAACAACACATTCACTAAAAAAAGATAGAACATTAAATGCAGTAAGGGAGAAGGGTCAAGTAACATATAAATGCAGGCCTATCAGAATTACACCAGGCTTTTCACCAGAGACTATGAAAGCCAGAAGAGCCTGAATAGATGTTATGCAGACACTAAGAGAACTCAAATTCCAGCCCAGGCTACTATACCTGGCCAAAATCTCAATAACCATAGATGGAGAAACCGATGTATTCTATTTCTCCTTCCCTGTGTAACTTGTTGACAACTTTATGAAGTATTATAACTATCTATCCTAAAATTTAACATTTTTTGTTTCATATTATTAATCAGTAGTTTGAAATACATACTTATTATGGCACTACCCAATGCAGATAGAAAATATTCATAATTATTATTTTTAAACAATATTGTGTATTTATGTTTAGGTAGGCATGAAATTATTAAGACAAAGTATTCTCTCCTCGTTCTAAAATCAGTTCTAGGTAACAGTAAAATAGTTCCTATGATCTAGAAGTAAACACAGAAAAATAGACAACAGGAATATATTACTTTAAACCTAGATGATATATATGTACACAGTATATTTCAAATGAGTCACTAATCTTGTTGTCAGGGATCACAGATGTGTAATCTGCTTGATTACTTTCTCTGCTAGTAGCATAAACAGAACTTTCTGCCACTATATAACATCAAGCCCTAAGAATTAAATTTCAAGATTGGTTATAACTTTATTTATTCATGTTCTATTACTCGAGTATGTGGTTTCTTCAAAAAGTGTTGTAGTATCAAATTTTGGACTGTAACCAAGAGTAATGCCACTAAACTGTAATATTTTAAATAAACTTCCTAAATTGTGGCATTCCGTAAGGGGATAACAGACATAATCCTATCCTCATGCTTACCTACACTTGTAAGCTCTAATGTTTCCTCCTCCTATTATGTTGCATGTGTTCTGTCATTCCCTCCTTCCATAAAGGCTTCATCCTTTCTTCCATGCCATGTGCCACTTTGGGGTTCCTTATCTCCACAGATACTCCAAGTTAAACATAAAATCTAAAAGTTGAAGCTAGACCAAATGTGATTACAGACACGTAGCATTTCTCTTTATAGGCCTGAGTTAACACATTTACTATATAGTATTTTCAAGTTCCATAGCAGATCTAGTTACAGCTGATTGCATCTCCTAGCTATTTTGAAAACAAAAGCAACAAAAATGACTGAGCAAGTATCACTAGATAACCATGCTATCTTTTCTACACTCAAGTGTGATATAGGTGAGTCACCAGTTAGTTCTATTTTTAGATATTTTTAGTAAATTTTACACTGATTTTATCCTGGATGTACCAACTTAAACACCCACCAGCAGTAGAGCTTACTTTATTTCCACATCGCTAATGCTTCTTGTCTTTTGTTTTCCTGTTTGTACTCATTCTTCAAGGGATGAGCTAGAACTAAGTTTGGAGAAAAAAAGAGCACCAGAAATTTTTTGTGGGAGCCATAGCTAGTGTTGAAAGGAGTAATGTAATAAACGAAATTGTTTCCTCGAGGTGAGAATCCACCAAGCTAATCCTGCAACTTGTACAAAGAACTGTACTAAGGATTTGTCTGTTTATAGCAGAAAAACAACATATCAAATTTATGAAAAAGTATTCAAGGAAGCAGGCAGGTTCTATCTAAAGCAGGCAAAAGAACTTGGCAAAATCCACCTTGTAGTTCTTTCGTCAGATTAATGAAGGATACAGAAGTACAAGAGCCATGGAGTCTTCCTGCGTGGTTATGAAAAGACACTGAGGGCATCCAGGTTGCAGCGAAGTCCCTGAATAGATGCCTAGAGAGGCTTTTTGTGAAGGTATGAAAGGGAAGCCTATATTGTGATGTAAGAAGGTCCACAGTTTTGGGATATCTCTCAAAGTAAGCCACACACAAAGAATGGAAGCAGCCCAAGACAGAGAAATATATTGTAGTCATGAAACTAGATAGGAAGTGCTATTTAAGCCACAATGTACATAAATTTAGGATTTGGGGTTTGTCTAGCTAGATTTTATCTTGATTTTTTTAGTATTTCCTGTTTATGTTTCTTTTCCTCTTATTTTGAATGAGAATGTATAATCATGTCAGTGTATTTGAAAGTAAACAATGCTTTGAATTTGATTTTATATGGTGTTACAATTAAGAAATAGTAATCTATTCTAAAAGATAAAATATGATTGTAGTTGTATATGGAATTTTATCTCATGTTAAGCATGATTATGCCCTGGAAATTCATATACTTTATTTCCAGTTGTATGTTGGATATTGGATACTATGCTAGGCATAACTATTGCTTTCCTTGGGAAATTAATATAAGGAGATATGATTGTATGTCTTATTGACAAGAGGTATACTTATGATGGCTAGTCTTGGTTGTAACACTGATAATATTAGGAATTCCCTAAAACTCTGGGAATTTGGGGCACCTGTGATGAATTTTTTTTTCCTGATTTGATTATGTGAAATAGGAAGACCAACCCCAAATGTAGATCGTTTGTTCTGTTGTAGAAACAACTCTAAAATATAAATTTCATTGATGTTAGTTTTTTAATAAAAGTGTGTAGCCAGGACTAAATTCTAGTAGTTACAATCAAGATAGTTTTTATGATCCTACACTGTTTCTGTCTTTTATTACAGTGTTTCCTGAACACTGAGGTGGAGATTTGATGGTGACCTCCCTTGTAGGACTGAATGTTAGAAGGTCCCTAAGGCTTTGCATATTATCTGGCTGCAAGTCTCTGTGTTTGTTTCCATCTGCTGCATGAGGATACTTCTGTGATGATGAATGAGCAATATACAGACCTGTGAGTATAGCAAAATGTCAACAGGAGTCATTTAACTGCTATACTCCTTTAGTAGAATAGTAGTATTTAGTCTTTCTCTAGATCCCTGGCATTTCTAGTTTCAGGTTCTTGGCCATTCAAGCATTGTTGAGTATGGATTCCACTTAATGATATCTATGATTGTATAAGCTTGGCACAGGGAATGGCACTATTAGGAGATGTGGTCTTGAAGTAGGTGTGTCACTATAGGTGTGGGCTTAATACCTTCATCTTAGCTGTGAGTAAGTCAGTCTTCCACTAGCAGGCTTACAGATGAAGATTTAGAACTCTCAGTTGTGTCAACTCTATGCCTGCTTGGATGCTGCCATGTCCCACCTTGATGATAATGGACTGAACATCTGAACCTGTAAGCCAGCTCCAATTAAATGTTGTCCTTTATAAGGCTTGCCTTGGTCTTAGTGCCTGTTCACTGCAGTAAAACACTAAGACAGCATCTTTAGAGCCTCTTTGTCTAAGAAAGTTAACTTTGGGTATTTTGTTTGTTTGCTTTCCTATCATACAGGTTCTTTGTGTATATTATGTTTTCTGGTTTGGGGTTTTGATTAGATAGAGTATTTGAATTTGTGTTTCTGTATCTATATATGTTTGAGTGTGTGTGTGTGTGTGTCTGTGTGTGTGTGTGTGTGTGTGTGTGTGTGCATTTGTTTATTTTCTTTGGTTGTTTTGTCCTATTCAGTTAGTTTGGTTTATTTCATTAGTATTCTTTAGATAACTATTTGTTTCCTAAAAAGTGACAGACAGTAGTAATCTGGATTAGAGGAAAAGTGGGAAAGAACTAGAAGGAGTAACTGTTAGGGGAAACTGTAAAAAGATAATACATCCTAAATATAGCTTCCCCTCCCTCCTCTTCTTGAAGTCCTTCCCAGGAGCTCACCTTCCCCACATCCATTCCTCCTCTCTTTCTCTTCAGAAAAGGAGAGACCTCCCATTGATATAAAACTGCCTTGTCATATCAAATTACAGACTAGGAACATCCTCTCCTAGTAAAGCTAGAAGAGGCAGCTCAATCAGCTGAAAATGTCTCAAAGGCATGCAACAGAGACAGGGAGAGACTGTTCTCACATTGTTAAGATTTCCACATGAATCCCAAGCTACATAAATTTTACATATATGCCAAGGGCCAAGGTCATTCTCATGAATGCTACCTTGTTGGCTCAGTGTCTGTGTGGCCCCAAGAACTCAGGTAAGTTGATTCTGTGAATTTTCTTGTGGTTTCCTTGACCTCCTTGACTCCAGTAAACCTTCTTCCTTTTTCACAGATTTCCTAAAGTCAAATGAATTTTTGGCTGTGGTTCTTGCATATGCCTCCATCAATTGCTAGTTGAAGTCTTTCTCATGACAGTTAGGCTAGGCTCCTATTTGCCAGTATAGCAGAACATTGTTAACAGTATCAAGGATGTGCTCTATTTCTTGGCATAGATCTCAAGTTGGACCAGTCATTGGTTGGCCATCCCCTCAATATTTGTTCTATCTTTATCCCTGCACATCTTGTAGGCAGGAGAAATTGGAGGATGAAGTTTTTATAGTAGGACTGGTGTCCCATTCCCTCCATTGAAAATCTTTCCTGGTTACAGGAGATGGACATTTCAGGCTTCATATTACCCATTGCAAATAGGGTTTTTTTTTGTTACCCTCAATTCACTGTCTTAGATTCTGAGGAATTTCTATTTCTGTAGGTTTCTAGCTCATTCCAGAGATTAATTCCCCCAATTCAGTTGTCTCTTCCAGTACACCCTACCTCAATTCTTTCCCCAACATGATCCTTCTGGTTTGCATCCAAACACCAACTCTTGTCCAGTGCTATTCCCATGTCCAATGAAAATGCCTAGTTTATATTCCCATCTCAGTGAGATATTTTTGGCACCTTTGGATTACAACATGGTTATCCTTTATAATCAGTACCAACTTATATGTGAATATGTACAATGTTTGCCTATGTGGGTCTAGGTTACCTCACTCAGGGTGATATTTTCTTGTGCCATCCATTTTTTGTACAAATTTCAAATTGTCTGTGTTTTTAATAGCTGTGAAGTATTCCACTGTGTAAGTATATCACATTTTCTTTATTCTTTTTTTGATCGAGGGATATCTAGGTTGTTTCCAGTTTCTGGCTATTATGAATAATGTCTCTATGAACATAATTGAGTATGTACTCTTATGGGAGTAGGATGGAGTTTCCTTTTGGTATATACTTAGGAGTGTTATAGCTGTTTTTTGTTTTGTTTTTTTTGGGTTTTGTTTTTTTTGTTTTGTTTTGTTTTTTTGTTTTTGTTTTGTTTTGTTTTGTTTTGTTTTGATTTTTTTTTTGATACAACTACTCCCAATTTTCTGAGACGCCACCAAATTTATTTTCAAAGTTGTTGTACAAGTTTAAATAGTACCAGCAATGAAGGAGTCTTCCATTTCTTCCACAATCTCAACATAATGTGCTGTCCTTCCTTGACTTTTTGGATAACTTTGATTTGGAATTCGATTTTGTTTGATATTAGAATGGCTACTCCAGCTTTTTTCTTCAGACCATTTGCTTGGAAAATTATTTTCCAGCCTTTTACTCTGATGTGGTGTCTGTCTTTGTCCCTGAGGCAGAATGTGCTGTCATTTAAGTCTTAGATGTTAACGAGTCTGATGTTTGTAAGATAAAATCTCAGAGTCATATCATTTTTCATTTACCTTATGACTAAGGATAATGAACATTTCTTTAAGTGCTTCTCAGCCATTAGATTCCTCTATCAAGAATTCTTTGCTTAGCACTGTTCCCAATTTCTAATGTATTATTTGCTTTTTTGATATTTAATTTGTTGAGTTCTTTATATATTTTGGATATCAACATTCTGTCAGATATAGAGTTGGTTAAGCCATTCTATAAGCTGACATATTGTTCTATTGACAGTGCCCCATGCCTTACAAAATATTTTCAGTTTAATGAGGTTTCATTTATTAATTGTTGATCTCAGTGGCTGAACTACTAGAGTTTTGTTTTGGAAGTCATCTCCTGTGCCAAAGATTTCAAGGTTATTCTCCACTTCCTCTTTTATCAGATTTAGTATATCAGGGTTTCTTGATCAGATCTTTGATTCATTTAGACTTGACTTTTGTGAAGGGTAATAGATATGGATCTACTTGTAGTATTCTACAAGCAGATATCCAATACTACCAGCATCATTTGTTGAAAATGTTTCATCTATTCCATTGTATAGTTTTGGCGTCTTGTTAAAATCAAGTGTTCATAAGTATGGATTCACTTCTGTGTCTTCACATCAATTTATTGATCAACCTATCTGTATTTATGCCAATACCATGCAGTCTTTATCGCTTCTTCTCTGTAGTACAGTTTGAAACCGGGGGTAGGGAACTGGGGGAAGCCAACAGAAAGTTCTATATTCCAGGAAACAAGAGGATCACAGGACCCTACGGGGATGACATTAGGTGAAATCCCCAACAAAGGGGAGAGAGTATCTGTAGAAACCATATCCAGAGGTTAGGAATTTGGTCTGGTTGAAAGATGGGTGCCCTACCATTTTCAAAAATTTTAACCCAGAATTGTTCATGTTGAAATGAAATACAGGGACAAAGAGTGGAGCAGAGTCTGAAGGAAAAGTCATCCAGAGACTGCCCCACATGGTGATATATCCTATATGCAGCCACCAAGCCCAGGCACTATTGCTGATGCCAACAAATGCTTGCTGAGAGGTGCCTGATATAGATGTTTCCTGAGAGACTTTGCCAAATCCTTACCGACACAGATGTGGATGCTTGCAGTCAACCATCAGAATGAGCTTTGGGACCCCAATGTAGAGGTTAGTTGAAGGACTGAAGGAGCTGAAGAGGTTTGCAATATCATAGGAAAAACAACAATATCAACCAACCAGACTCCTCAGAGCTCCCAGGAACAAAAGCTCCAACCAACATGGAGGGACCCATGGCTCCAGCTGCACATGTAGCAGAGGATGGCCTTATCTGGCATCAATAGGAAGAGAGACTGTTTTTAGGAAGTATTCTGTTTATTTTCAGTTAATTTTGCATCATGTCACTTATGTATACTACTGTATCTGAATAGCAATAGTTTGACTTTTTCCTTTTCAATTTGTATACCTTGATCTTCTTCCTTTCCTTATTGTTGTTGCTAAAACCTCAGGTACTATACAGAATAGATACAGAGAATATATGATTTTACCATATTATTCCTTTTTAGGGAATATTTTTTTTCACTACATTTAATTTGATATTGGGTGTCAGCTTTCAATGTATTGGCTTTATTATGTTCAAACATGTGACATGTATCCCTCATCTCTTTAAGAATTTATCATCAAGGAGTGTTGGATTTTGTTGGAGTCTTCTTCAACATTGACTATGATAATTTTGCGGTATGTTTTCCTTTTAGTTTGCTTACATGGTAGATTACAGTGAAAGAGTTTGGTATGTTGATCCATCCCTGGATATGTAAAATGAACTCTACTTCAGGATAGGGGTGATATTTTTCATATATCTTTGAATTCTGTTTACAAGTATTTTATTGAGTATTTTTAAATCGATGTTTATAAGGGCAATTGGTCCGAAATTCTCTTTCTTTGTTGAGTCTTTGTGGGACTTAAGTCTCACATTGACTGTATTCCCATAAAGTAAATTTTGTCAACTTTCCTTCTGTTTTAATCTAGTGAAATATTTTGTGTATCAGTATTAGCACTTTTTTGAAAGTATGGTATAATCCTGCTCTAAAACCATCTGACATTGTCTGGTTTTGTTTGGGAGATATAAAATGACAGGTTATATTTCCTTTGTCTATAGAACTATTCAAGTTGATCTTGATTCAGCTTTACCAAATTGTATCTATTGAGAAAATTGTCCTTTTTATTTTTTCTATTTTGGTTTTCCATGTTTCTGGAGTACAGGTTTTTGATGTGAAACCGAATGATCTCGGTGTCTGTTGTTATGTCTTCCTCTTCATTTCTAATTTTGTTAATTTGTATGCTTTCGCTCTCTTTCTTTTAGTTGGTTTTGAAAAAAGTTTTGTCCATCCTGATGATTTCCTCAAAGAACCAAATATTTGTTGCCTGATTCTTTGTCTTGTTCTCTTTGATTTTTTTATTGTTTTGAGTTTGATTATTACCTGCTGTCTATTTATCTTTGGTGGCTGTGCTTCTATTTGAACCAGAGCTTTCTGACATGCTGTTAATTGGTGAGTATGCGATCTCTACAATTTCTTATGAAGACACTCATAACTATGAACCTTCATCTGTTTTCATTGTACCCCATTTACTTGGAATTTTGTGCAATTCATTGAATTCTAGAAAATCTTTAATTCCTCTTTCCTTTTTAAATTTCCTTCTATTTGCCCTGATGGTTGAAAGCTGATGGCTTCTGGAAGCTTAAAACTTTCTGGCTTATTTTGTGGTTAAATTTGCCCACCTTTGATGATTAATACCTGTGGTTTAATAGTGGAGTATTGAGTTAGGACAGAGTGCCTTCCCTGATCAGTGCTAAAAGTTCTTTAACCTTGTGTAGCCAGAGAAATTCACATTCACAAGAAAAAGTACTCACTTCAAAAGAAGGCTTTAGACTTTATTTCTAGAAGAGAGAGAAAAGGGGGAACCTATTTCCTATTGTATTCAATTCTTACACTTTCTCAGGATACATGATCATATGGTATTCCAAGCTTCTATTTTATAAAAGGTACTAGCAAGTTCACAACATTAATACAAGTCAATAAATCAAATAAGGAATGTCAGGAAGAATGTTACCTGCAAGTCCATTGTGATTGGTTATTAATTATATATTCATTAGCTGCTAGTAACTCCACAAGTTCATACAAGTTTTAACTAAATTTTATGTCAAGGGGGTCAATCATCTGCCTAGTGTCTCATTCATTTTGAAGTTTTGTACAGATAAATCTAGTCAATATTTTATCTTTTGTCTTTGAACGTCCTAGAAATTGTTCATATTAAGTTTGTGAAAATACTTTTCAGATAATGCATTCACATCTATCATAGAAGGAATAGTTTCTCTGATTATAAATTTGTTCTAAGCCTGCATTTTATCCTAATGCAATTAGTCTGTGACACAAGAAGTCTTACAGAACTTCAACTGCAGCTTTTCAATAAAGAGCTCAAAATTACTTATGTACATTTATTAATTCTATAAAATTATATAAAGTAGTAAGAAATCATTAATTTATTTACATAGCATTACTACAAGAGAGTACATGTTTGTTGATCTGCATCCAATAGGATGGGCTATATGCCAGGGAAAATTATACTCTAGAATACTTAGAGGAAAGATCGATGCCTCAAATGAAATGTATGAAGGCCTTGTAATTCAGAGATCCATCACATGTGTCCAAAATGTTGGACTATCTTCAGAAAGTCACTCATTACATTTTCTCTCTCCTAGCGACTTTTAAAATTCTTTATTGTGTCTATTTCCAATTTCAGTTCTTAAACAGTTTATTCAATTACTTCACCTGTTTCATTGTGCATGCCTCTATTTCTTTAAGGGACTTCTGCAGTTCTTCTTTAAAGCCATCTACCATTTCCATAAAATTGGATTTAAGATCATTTTCTTGTGCTTCACCTATGATGGAACAGCCAGAGTGTTCTACAGTAAGGCATCTGTGGCTAAGTGCTGTCAGGTTTCCCAAATTGTTGTAGAGTGTGTTCTTAGATTGTACTCTAGCTACTTGAATTTTGAGATTATTATAGGTTTATATATTGATTTCTACATAAGTAATTGTCAGATGCATGGATTTTTGTTTTGTTTTGTTGATGTTTTTATTCCCTTGGTCTCTGTTTCCTCCAGGTTTTCTGGTCTTAATGCCTTGGGGTTCTAGTGACCAGGAAGTCTTCAGGTCCAGGAGGGTGTCTTTGCTGAGAGTTTTGTGACTACTCTGTCTTCTGAGATTTTGGGTGTCAACATTACCTCTGGGTTCCATAGGTAGGGCTTCCAAAAAAAAAAAAAAAAAAAAAAAAAAAAAAAAAAAAAAAAAAAAAACCAGAGATCTTCAGCTCAATTTGTGAGAAGGAATATGGAGTCAGGTCATGGGTTGCAATTTATAGTTGTTCAAAATACTTGAAGGGGAGTTGGTGAGCCTAGAGCCTAGAGTGAAAGTTACCTGGGGTGCCTGAAGTTGGTCTAGACTTTTTGTTTATAATTTCAGCAAACATCCATGTTAATCAAAGGGTGTGTAGAAATTATTGTGTGTAAAAAAATGCCACAGAACTTGAAAAGTACACGATGAGAATTTATAAATTTGTCTTGTTACTTTATGAGTCTTCCAGTCTTATTTCTATTATTACAATAAAATGCTCTAAAGAAATCATCTTGGGGAGAAAGGCTTAATTTGGCTTTTAATTGAAATTTGCAATTTGTCACTTTTCATGTAATGAAAGTTACCTAGGCAGATGGTCACATGTCTGCATTCAGAAGGATTGAGAAATGAGTATATCCTTGCATGTTCTTCTGATATAGCTACTTTTTTCATTCACAGAAATGTCCACAGCCCAAATAAAAAATTGTGTCAACTATATTCAGGGTGGGAGTTCCTACATCAACTAATAATTAAGACAGTTCCTCACAAACGTATGTCAGTCTTTTTTGTTTGTTTGTTTTTGTTTTTTGGTTTTTGTTTTTGTTTTTGTTGATTTTGATTTTGTTTTTGTTTTGTTTTTGTTTTTGTTTTTGTTTTTGTTTTTGTTTTCGTTTTTCAAGCCAGGGTTTCTCTGTATAGCCCTGGCTGTCCTGGACTTCCTTTTGTAGACCAGGCTGGCCTCGAACTCAGAAATCTGCCTGCCTCTGCCTTCCAAGTTATGGGATTAAATGTGTGCACCACCGTGTCTGGCCCATATGTCAGTCTTATACACACAATTTTGATTGCTTTATCAAGTGATTCTAGTTTGTGTCAAGATGACAATTAAAAGTAAACACCAAAACAGACAATAAAGAAACACATTAACAGATGATCTGAAAAACAAATTAAGTATGGTTTGGGGGCTTCTTTGGATGGGAATGATCTCATTTAGGTAAAATATTTGAGTACTTGATCCCATGTTAGTGTAAATTTTTAGGAATAATTAGTTGATATGACCTTGTTGAAGAAGTTGTGTCACTGTGGGTGGGATTTGAGATTTAAAAGCTTTTACCATTCCTGGTTAGATTACTCTGTCTGCCTTCAAATTGTTATCCCAATGCCATGTGGGTCTACTTGCTGCTATGCTTTCCATTATGATGACCATGGATTCCAAGCCGCTGAAACCAAGAATAAACCCCTAATAAACTCTTTATTTGTAAGCTGTTTTTGCCACAGTGTCTTATTGTGACAACAGAAAAGTAATTAAAACACTCTAATTCACCTATTTTCTACTTTATGAAATATGTCTTCTATAGTACAATGAGTTTCATGGATCAATAGGGTAAATTTTACTACAACTTTATTAATTTTTCAATGGCAGTGATTCTTGGTTGTTTTTTTTTTATTAATATTCATTTGAGAGCATCCAGAATACATAGGCAGAGTTCTGTAATATTTGTAAAATTTGTATTACCTTTCTTTTATTAAAGTGTATGTCACAAATATCTCTTATACATGTTTTTTATGTATAAATAATAATGAACTTATTACAACTATTGAAATATCATCTATTACTTGATACATTTATGGTATTTTATAATGACTTTAAAGAATATTGACAATTATCTCACTGTATATGTATATGATAATATTAAGTATAACAAGTACAAAATTCATTAGTTCTCCAGAACTTATTTTTTATTTTATTCAGTGTAACAATATTGTTATGTATAAATCATAATGGCATTTTTCTGTTTCCTACCCCAATAATTTGCACTCCCTTATGAAAATAACTCACAGAATTTTTATATTTTGTTATGCTTTAAACAGTGTAACACTTGGGCCACTTTCTAACCTCTATGTGGTTAATCAACCTCCCACTGACAATCCTGGTTATTACCTACTAACTTCTTTATGTTACTTTTGTTGCACTGGAACCAGCGAACTGGAAAACTGGGTCACCCTCTTCCAGCACCTTCTTTTATTTATTTATTTATTTATTTATTTATTTATTTATTTATTTATTTATAATTATTTAATTAATTAATCTTGAATCTAGACACGTTGCTCCAGGTGTTTATCATCTGTGCTCGAGGTGTTTATCATCTGGTAGCATTGTTGGAATTGTTTATCTATACTATTTTATAAATAATGATACTTTGATTATCTTCCTTTCTAATTTGTATCTCCTTGATCCTCTTCAGTTGTCTTATTCCTCTAACTAGAATATCAAGTACTGTATTAAATAGATTTTCAGAGAATGAACAGCCTTTTCTTGTTCCTGATTTTGCTGAATTATTTTGAGTATTTCTCAATTTAATATTTTTTAATTACGTATTTTCTTCAATTGCATTTCCAATGCTATCCCAAAAGTCCCCCCCCCACTGCCCTACCCACCCATTCCCATTTTTGGCCCTGGCATTCCCCTGTGCTGGGGCATATAACGTTTGCCTGACCAATGGGCCTCTCTTTCCAGTGATGGCCGACTAGGTCATCTTTTAATACATATGCAGCTAGATTCAAGAGCTCTGGGGTACTGGTTAGTTCATAATGTTGTTCCTCCGATAGGGTTGCAGATCTCTTTAGCTCCTTGGATACTTTCTCTAGCTTCTCCATTGGGGGCCTTGTGATCCATCCAATAGTTGACTGTGAGCATCCACATCTGTGTTTGCTAGGCCCCGACCTAGTGTCACAAGGGACAGCTATATCACCATCCTTGCATCAAAGGCTTGCTAGTGTATGCAATGGTGTCATTGCTTGCAGGCTAATTATGGGATGGATCCCTGGATATGGCAGTCTCTAGATGGACCATCCTTTTGTCTCAGCTCCAAACTTTGTCTCTGTAACTCCTTACATGAGTGATTGTTTCCAATTCTAAGAATGAGCAAAGTGTCCACACTTTGGTTTTCGTTCTTCTTCAGTTGCATATGTTTTACATATTGTACCTTATATCTCGCTATACTAAGTTTCTGGGTTAATATCCACTTATCAGTGAGTACATTTCATTTGAGTTCTTTTGTGATTGGGTTACCTCACTCAGGATGATGCCCTCCAGGTCCAACAATTTGCCTAGGAATTTTCTGAATTCATTCTTTTTAATAGCTGAGTACTACTCCATTGTGTAAATGTACCAAATTTTTTGTATCCATTCCTCTCTTGAGGGACATCTGGGTTCTTTCCAGCTTCTGGCTACTATAAATAAGGCTGCTATGAACATAGTGGAGCATGTGTCTTTCTTACTGGTTGGGACATCTTTGGATATATGCCCAGAAGAGGTATTGCAGGATCTTCCGGTAGTACTATGTCCAATTTTCTGAGGAACCGCCAGACTGATTTCAAGAGTGGTTGTACCAGCTTGCAATCCCACCAACAATGGAGGAGTGTTCCTCTTTCTCCACATCCTCGCCAGCATCTGCTGTCACCTGAATTTTTGATCTTAGCCATTCTGACTGGTGTGAGATGGAATCTCAGGGTTGTTTTGATTTGCATTTCCCTGATGATTAAGGATGTTGAACATTTTTTCAGGTGTTTCTCAGCCTTTCAATATTCCTCAGGTGAGAATTCTTTTTTCATCTCTGAGCCCCATCTTTTATGGGGCTATTTGACTTTCTGGAGTCCACCCTCTTGAGTTCTTTATATATATTGGATATTAGTCCCCTATCTGATTTAAGATAGGTAAAGATTATTTCCCAACCTGTTGGTGGTCTTTTTGTCTTATTGAAGGTGTCTTTTGCCTTGCAGAAGCTTTGCAGTTTCATGAGGTCCCATTTGTCAATCCTTGATCTTAAAGCACAAGCCATTGCTGTTCTATTCAGTAAATGTTCCCCTGTGCCCATATTTTCAAGGCTTTCCCCCACTTTCTCCTCTATAAGTTTCAGTGTTTCTGGTTTTATGGAAAGTTCCTTGATCCACTTAGATTTGACCGTAGTACAAGGAGATAAGTATGGATCGATTCACATTCTTCTACACGATAACAACCAGTTGTACCAGCACCAATTGTTGAAAATGCTGCCTTTCTTCCACTGGATGGTTTAAGCTCCCCTGTCGAAGATCAAGTGACCTTGGTGTGTGGGTTCATTTCTGGGTCTTCAATTCTATTCCATTGGTCTACTTGTCTGTCTCTATACCAGTACCATGCAGTTTTTATCACAAATGCTCTGTAGTAAAGCTTTAGGTCAGGCAAGGTGATTCCACCAGAGGTTCTTTTATCCTTGAGAAGAGTTTTTGCTATCCTAGGTTTTTTGTTATTCCAGATGAACTTGCAAATTGCTCCTTCTAATTCGTTGAAGAATTGAGTTGGAATTTTGATGGGGATTGCATTGAATCTGTAGATTGCTTTTGGCAAGATAGCCATTTTTACAATGTTGATCCTGCCAATCCATGAGCATGGGAGATCTTTCCATGTTCTGAGATCTTCTTTAATTTTTTTCTTCAGAGACATGAAGTTCTTGTCATACAGATCTTTCATTTCGTTAGTTAGAGTCACACCTAGGTATTTTATATTATTTGTGGCTATTGAGATGGGTGTTGTTTCCCTAATTTCTTTCTCAGCCTGTTTGTCCTTTGTGTAGAGAAAGTCCATTGACTTGTTTAAGTTAATTTTATGTCCAGCTACTTCACTGAAGCTGTTTATCAGGCTTAGGAGTTCTCTGGTGTAATTTTTAGGGTCACTTACATACACTATCATATCATCTGCAAAAAGTGATATTTTGACTTCATCTTTTCCAATTTGTCTCCCCTTGATCTCCTTTTGTTGTCGAATTGCTCTGGCTAGGACTTCAAGTACTATATTGAAGAGGTAGGGAGAAAGTGGGCAGCGTTGTCTAGTCCCTGATTTTAGTGGTATTGTTCTGGCTTCTCACCATTTACTTTGATGTTGACTACTGGTTTGCTGTAGATTGCTTTTATCATATTTAGGTATGGGCCTTGAATTCCTGATATTTCCAAGACTTTTATCATGAATGGGTTTTGGATCTTGTCGAATGCTTTTTTCGCATCTAATGAGATGATCATGTGGTTTTTGTCTTTCAATTTGTTTACATGATGGATTACGTTGATGGATTTTCGTATATTAAACCATCCCTGCATCCCTGGGATGAAACCTACTTGGTCAGGATGGATGATTGCTTTAGTGTGTTCTTGGATTCTGTTAGCAAGAATTTTATTGAGGAATTTTGCATCGATATTCATAAGGGAAATTGGTCTGAAGTTCTCTAACTTGTTGGATCTTTCTGTAGTTTAGGTATCAGAGTAATTGTGGTTTGATAGAATGAGTTGGGTAGAGTTTCCTCTACTATTATTTTGTGGAATAGTTTGTGCAGAACTGGGATTAGATCTTTTTTGAACGTCTGGTAGAACTCTGCACTAAACCAATTTGGTCCTGGGCTTTTTTTTGTTTGGGAGACTATTAATGACTGCTTCTATTTCCTTAGGGGATATGGGACTGTTTAGATCATTAACTTGTTCCTGATTTAACTTTGGTACCTGGTGTCTGTCTAGAAATTTGTCCATTTCATCCAGTTTTTCCAGTTTCGTTGAGTATAGCCTTTTGTAGAAGGATCTGATGGTGTTTTGTATTTCTTCAGGATCTGTTGCTATGTCTCCCTTTTCATTTCTGATTATGTTAATTAAGATATTGTCCCTGTGCCCTCTAGTGAGTCTAGCTAAGTTTTTATCTATCCTGTTGATTTTCTCAAAGAACCAACTCCTCGTTTGGTTAATTCTTTGAATAGTTCTTCTTGTTTCCACTTGGTTGATTTTACCCCTGAGTTTGATTATTTCCTGCCGTCTACTCCACTTGGGTGAATTTGCTTCCATTTTTCTAGAGCTTTTATATGTTTCATCAAGCTGCTAGTATGTGCTCTCTCCTGTTTCTTCTTGGAGGCACTCTGCGCTATGAGTTTCCCTCTTAGAAATGGTTTCATTTTGTCCCATAGGTTTGGGTATGCTGTGGCTTCATTTTCATTAAACTCTCAAAAGTCTTTCATTTCTTTCTTTACTCATTCCTTGACCAAGGTATCATTGAGAAAAGTGTTGTTCAGTCTCCAAGTGAATGTTGGCCTTCCATTATGTTTCCATTTATGTTATTATTGAAGATCAGCCTTAGGCCATGGTGGTCTGATAGGTACATGGAACAACATCAATATTTTTGTATCTGTTGAGGCCTGTTTTGTGACAATTATATGGTCAGTTTTGGAGAAGGTCCTGTGAGGTGCTGAGAAGAAGGTATATCCTTTTGTTTTAGGATAAAATGTTCTGTAGATATCTGTTAAGTCCATTTGTTTCATCACTTCTGTTAGTTTCAGTGTGTCCCTGTTTAGTTTCTGTTTCCATGATCTGTCCATTGATGAAAGTGGTGTGTTGAAGTCTCCCACTATTATTGAGTGAGTTGCAATGTGTGGTTTGAGCTTTACTAAAGTGTCTTTAATGAATGTGGCTGCCCTTGCATTTGGAGCATAGATATTCTGAATTGAGAGTTCCTCTTGGAGGATTTTACCTTTGATGAGTATGAAGTGTCCCTCCTTGTCTTTTTTGATAACTTTGTGTTAGAATTCGATCTTATCCGATATTAGAATGGCTACTCCAGCTTGTTTATTCAGACCATTTGCTTGGAAAATTGTTTTCCAGATTTTCACTTTGAGGTAGTGTCTGTCTTTTTCCCTGAGATGGGTTTCCTGTAAGCAGCAGAATGTTAGGTCCTGTTTGTTTAGCCAGTCTGTTAGTCTATGTCTTGTTACTGGGGAGTTGAGACCATTGATATTAAGAGATATTAAGGAAAAGTAATTGTTGGTTCCTTTTATTTTTGTTGTTAGAGTTGGCATTCTGTTCCTGTGGCTGTCTTCTTTTTGGTTTGTTGAGGGATTACTTTCTTGCTTGTTCTAGAGTGTGATTTCCGTCTTTGTATTGCTTCTTTTCTGTCATTATCCTTTGAAGGGCTGGATTTGTGGACAGATAATTTGTGAATTTGGTTTTGTCTTGGAATACTTTGGTTTCTCCATCTATGGTAATGGAGAGTTTGGCCGGGTATAGTAGCCTGGGCTGGAATTTGTTTTGTCTTAGTTTCTGTATAACATCTGTCCATGCTCTTCTGGCTTTCATAGTCTCTGGTGAAAAATCTGGTGTAATTCTGATAGGCTTGCCTTTGTATGTTACTTGACCTTTCTCCCTTACTGCTTTTAATATTCTCTCTTTATTTAGTGCATTTGTTGTTCTGATTATTATGTGTCAGGAGGAATTTCTTTTCTGGTCCAGTCTATTTGGAGTTCTGTAGGCTTCTTGTAAGTTCATGGGCATCTCTTTCTTTAGATTTGGAAAGTTTTCTTCAATAATTTTGTTGAAGATGTTGGCTGGTCCTTTGAGTTGAAAATCTTCATTCTCATCAACTCCTATTATCCGTAGGTTTGGTCTTCTCATTGTGTCCTGGATTTTCCTGGATGTTTTGAGTTAGGATCTTTTTGCATTTTGCATTTTCTTTGATTGTTGTGCTGATGTTCTCTATGGAATCTTCTACACCTTACATTCTCTCTTCCATCTCTTGTATTCTGTTGCTAATGCTTGCATCTATGGTTCCAGATATCTTTCCTAGGGTTTCTATCTCCAGCGTTGCCTCACTTTGGGTTTTCTTTCTTGTGTCTACTTCCATTTTTAGGTCTAGTATGGTTTTGTTCATTTCCATCACCTGTTTGGATGTGTTTTCCTTTTTTTTCTATAAGGACTTGTAACTCTTTAGCAGTGTTCTCCTGTATTTCTATAAGTGAGTTATTAAAGTTCTTCTTGATGTCCTCTACCATCATCATGAGATATGCTTTTAAATCTGGGTCTAGCTTCTCGGTTGTGTTGGGGTGCCCATGACTAGGTGGCATGGGAGTGCTGTGTTCTGATGATGGTGAGTGGTCTTGATTTCTGTTAGTAGGATTCTTACGTTTGCCTTTCGTCATCTGGTATTCTCTGGAGCTGTGCAGGATACACTTGGCAGGGTCCCAGAACTAAGATGTCTGTTGCCAATACTCGGCAAAGCGCTCCTGTGCTGGGCAGATCCCAATCCTCAGAATTCTTAAGATGGCGTGGCTGGTGTTGTGCGTATCTGGTGGTAGTCAGCCGACTGTGCGCCCTAGCTACCCTGGTGCTGCTCGGACCAAAAGGGGCTTGTGCCCCTACTCAGACCAGGTTTTTGCTTCCCTGACTAATCAGTGTCAAGTCCCGTGAGGTTGGATTGGAGCAGATGCTTACTTCCACTCACCAGAGGTCTTAAGATCGCTTGGCGGGTGTTGTGGGTAGCTGGCAGTAGTCAGACGACTGTGCCCCTCTCCTGCACCTTCAAATGCTGGCTATGACTCCTGCCCTCCACTCTTCTCAGGTATGGCATTTCACCTCTTCTTCTCCCAGCCTGATGGATCTCCTTTGTACTACTTCCTCTCTTTTTTAAGCACTGAAACCTTAAAAGTCCTACCTCTGTCTGCCCTGGCCAGCCATTACCTGGTTGAATCTTTATTTACCAATCAAAACCAACTCAGAGCAGAATCCCTCAGTGTTTTACATGCAGAAAATTATAATAAAAGCAGCATTAGGTCAAACTCACTACAATTCTGTTCATAATTTTTATAAAGGACTTTATTAATCTAAAATTTGTTATAAATAGTGACTGATGTATTTTTTTTTGCCAAAAAAGGAACCAAATTAGTTACTTAATATCAAGTGACCAGCTGTGAATTCACATGAAAGAACAAAGTAATTTGAAAGATGAATGGAAAATAAACAACTGAACCAAGAAGAAAAACTGAATCCAAATTTGATGGTGAGGAATGTCCAGAGCCAATCCAGCCAGTGTTGCAAAACTTTAAAGATTCAGAAATTGGCCACAGCAGATACTTCTGGAAAAGAAACAGCAAAATAAAAATGAATAAAAGAGATAGGTGGATTTTTTTTCAGAAAGTAGAATATAAATTCAAATATTTCATCTCACCAATGAAATGACAATTAATACTTCGAGAATTTTAGAATTCATTCTAATTGGAGAATACAGGGATAGTAGGTAATTTTTATTTCCTTTCTACATACAATATAGAAATATTATATCTATATTAGGCTTAGAGTCAGGAAAACTTGGGAAACAATATAGATAATATTCATCTCTAGAAGTCAGACAGGTAAAAAACAAAGTCAAAATAACACAAATGGCAAATCTAAGAAAAGCAACACTGTAAATTCAGCATGTGCTTAGAAATGCAAATATGATATTTAAAAAATTCCACCCTTTATTATGAACAATGAATGTAAATACCAGAATTTCACCTTTAAGAAAAATCACATGGATAATACAAGTTAGAAGGATACTGCACACCTCAAGCATAACAAAATTCATTATATATATTTATACACACACACACACACACACATAAACATGTAGTCTGAGCCAGAAATGCAATCTCTTACTGTTTGAATCAGTTACAAAGATATTTTCATCACATAGATTCTCTCTTAAAGAAGAGAAAAATCCATTACATCATTTACATTTCTCTGGATGCTCAACCTGAGTCCATCTTAAGATGTGTTTTTCTTTTTTTTTTTTTTTCTTACAGATTGAGCTAAAGTGCAGATTCAAAAATCATAGGAATTGTAATTCTGAGTCACTGGAGTAATCTTATGCAGAAAGTTTGAGTAAAATAATCTATAACTTAGAGGAGTGAACATGTCACAAATTTTGTAGAAAATTTAAATGTGGACTATGGACGACATGGTGGTTGGTAGTTCTATTCTCAGGGGTAGAAATGACACTACTAAATGGCAGTTTATTGCTAAGGACAGTACAGTACAGAAGTCAAGAAAACCATATATAGTCCAACATATACCAAAGAAATTCAATGAAACATAAGATAATATTCTGAAATAATAATACAAAAAGTATAAAATCTTGAAGAAACTAAAAAAAATTATAGGTATATATTACCTACATATTTAAATGAAGGGGATAAAAGAAAACCAATATAAGAACTCATGTTCTTGAAATGTGGTAATGGTATCATGGCAGGGAAAGTACCATAAAAGTCCAGGACTAGATGGATTTAACAATGAGTTCTACCAGACTACAGAATTTCTTTTGTAAATGTAACTACATTGTGTTTCTCTGTATATACTTTCATTTCTGTGGTTGCATATGTCACATCATGAACGTGCAGTTCATGGGACAACTTTCAGAAGCTGATTCTCTCCTTTCAAAAGTGGTTTCCAGGTTTGCAAACTTAGTAGAAAAAAGATTCATACTGCATTAGAAAAAATCACCATAATCAAATTGGATCTACATCAGAGATATGCCCTCATAATCATAATTTACCACACATGAAACAATATAATAGAATATCTATGCATATCTAAGGGCAAAAATTATATGAACGTTTCTATATATTCAAATAGAACCATTTTACTTTGTACTTGAAAGGGTCTCTTCAGGTTCTTTCACACTGCTGTTGTCATCCTCATTGGGTCCTGATAGCCTCCCACAACCATGCTGTCTGGGATTTAGTAGTGGTTCTTCCCATTCCCCATGTCACACTACTAGATATTTCTATTCATTCTCTTGGCCCTCAGGGCTTCTTTCCTGTCTCCCTCATACCAGATATTGCCTCCTTTTCTTCCCTCCACCTCCCCTGTTTCACACATGTCCCTCCATACCTCTGCCTCCAATGATTATGTTGTTCCGTGTTCTAAGTGAGATTGGAGATTGAAGCATTCACATTTGGGCTTTCCCTCTTCTTAAGCTTCATATGGTCTGTGAATTCTTCATGGATATTCTGAACTTTTAGGGTAATATACACTTATCAGTGAGTACATACCATATATTCATACATATCTCCTTTGGTGTCTGGATTACTTCACTCAGGATGGTATTTTCTATTTCCATGCATTTTCCTGGAAAGAAAAACAAAAACAAAACAAAAAACTGATATCCTCATTTTGAATAGCTGAGTGGTCTTTTTTTGTTTGTTTTTATTTGTTTGTTTGTTTTTGTTTGTTTGTTTGTTTTTTGTTTTTTTTTTTGCGGGATAGGATCTCCCTGTATGGCCCTGGCTGTCCTGGAAATCACTCTGTAGACCAGGATGCCCTTGATCTCAGAAATCTGCCTGCCTCTTGAGTAGTCTTTCACTGGGTAAATGTACCACATTTTCTGTATTATTTTTCATTGAAGGGCATCTGGGTTGTTTCCAGCATTCAGCTATTATAATTTTTTTCTTTGTTTAATGGTACAACCACTTGTTTTTATTTCTTAAAATTACAACCTGCTCCTTTGGTGAAATTTGTGGTCAGTCCTTTTTTTTTTTTTTTTTCATTTTTTATTAGGTATTCAGCTCATTTACATTACCAATGCTATACCAAAAGTACCCCATACAAAGCCCCACCCTCACTCCCTTACCCACCCACACCCCCTTTTTTGCCCTTGCGTTCCCCTGTACTGGGTCATATAAAGTTTGCAAGTTCAATGGGCCTGTATTTGCAGTGCTGGCCGACTAGGTCATCTTTTAATACATATGCAGCAAGAGACAAGAGATCCGGGGTATAGCTTAGTTCATATTGTTGTTCCACCTATAGGGTTGCAGTTCCCTTTAGTTCCTTGAGTGTTTTCTCTATTTCCTCCATTGGGGGCCCTGTGGTCCATTCAATATCTGACTGTGAGCTAGAGTTTGCTAGTGTTTGCTAGTCCCTCGCATAGTCTCACAAGAGACAGCTATATCCCGGTTCTTTCAGCACAATCTTGCTAGTGTATGCAATGGTATTAGCATATGGAAGCTGATCATGGGATGGATCTCTGGATATGGCAATCACTAGATGGTCCATTCTTTTGTCACACTTCCAAATTTTGTCTCTGTAACTCCTTCCATGGGTGTTTTGTTTCCTATTCTAAGAAGGGACAAAGTGTCCACACTTTGGTCTTCGTTCTCTTGAGTTTAATGTGTTTAGCAAATTGTATCTTATATCTTGAGTATCCTAAGTTTCTGGGCTAATATCCACTTATCAGTTAGTACATATTGTGAGAGTTTATTTGTGATTGGTTTACCTCACTCAGGATGATGCCCTCCAGGTCCATGCATTTGTTAGAAATTTCATAAATTCATTCTATTTAATAGCTGTGTAGTACTCCATTGTGTAACTGTAACACATTTTCTGTATCCATTCCTCTGTTGAGAGTCATCTGGGTTCTTTCCAGCTTCTGGCTATTATAAATAAGGCTGCTATGAACATAGTGGAGCATGTGTCCTTCCTACTCGTTGGGGCATCTTCTGGATATATGCCCAGAAGGGGTATTGCTGAATCTTCTGGTAGTATTATGTCCAATTTTCTGAGGAACTGCCAGACTGATTTCCAGAGTGGTTGTACAAGCCTGCAATCCCACCAACAATGGAGGAGTGTTACCCTTTCTCCACATACTCGCCAGCATCTGCTGTCACCTGAATTTTTCATCTTAGCCATTCTGACTGGTGTGAAGGTGGAATCTCAGGATTGTTTTGATTTGCATTTCCCTGATGATTAAGGATGTTGAACATTTTTTCAGGTGCTTCTCTGCCATTCAGTATTCCTCAGGTGAGAAATCTTTTTTTTTTTTTTTTTTTTTAAGTTTTACCTATTTTTATTCAACATGAAACAGAACAACAGTTGTTCAGAAAACAAAACAAAAACAGATACGAATTGACACATGGAAAGATTGGTGCATCAAACACAGACAATACAGAGCGGGTAGAAAACTTGATGTAACCAGAATTATGGATGTCTCCTGTACGGGCCAAAGAGAAAGCAGTACATCTCCAAATTTCCTTCTGTTCCTGGGAGAGCTCCAAAATCCTTTTTTCGTCTCTCTTGGTCTCTCTTTCTCATGTCATTTGTATATCTAGCATCTCCCACCCACCACCCCCTTTTGTATTTTACACTTTTTATTTGATTTTATTATTTTAAGCTTTTAAAAGAATGTAATTTTTGTTTGAGTTGCCTTATTCTGTGCTCTAGTTCGTATTCATGTCTGCCTTTGATTTTATTATTTCTTACTATAACTTTTGTTTTTATTTTTTTCAAGGACATAAAGAGCAACCTTAGATTATATATTTCAGAATTTTATGATACTTCTTTTTCTTTTTTTTTCTTTTCCATTTTTATTAGGTATTTAGCTCATTTACATTTCCAATGCTTTACCAAAAGTCCCCCATAGCCACCCACCCCCACTCCCCTACCCATCCACTCCCCATTTTTGGCCCTGGCGTTCCCCTGTACTGGGGCATATTCTTTTTACAGTTCTGAGCCCCATTTTTTAGTGGGGTTGTTTGATTATATGGAGTCTAACTTCTTGAGTTCTTTATATATATTGGATATTAGTCCCCTTACCGATTTGGGATAGGTAAACATCCTTTCCCAATCTGTTTGTGGTCTTTTTGTCATATTGAAGGCATCTTTTGCCTTGCAGAAGCTTTGCAATTTTATGAGGTCCCATTTACCGATTCTCGAACTTACAGCACAAGCCATTGCTGTTCTATTCAGGAATTTTTCCCCTGTACCCATATCTTTGAGGCTTTTCCCAAATTTCTCCTCTATTAGTATCAGTGTCTCTGGTTTTATGTGGAGTTCTTTAATCCAATTAGATTTGACCTTAGTACAAGGAGATAAGAATGGATCAATTTGCAATCTTCTACATGATAACAGCCAGTTGTGCCAGTACCATTTGTTGAAAATGCTGACTTTTTTCCACTGGATGGTTTTAGATTGCTTGTCAAAGATCAAGTGACCATGTGTGTGTGTGTTTTTCTTTGGGTCTTCAATTCTCTTCCATTGGTCTACTTGTCTGTCACTATACCAGTACCTTGCAGTTTTTATCACAATTGCTCTGTAGTACAGCTTTAGGTTGCACATGGTGATTCGACTAGATGTTCTTTTATCCTTGAGAAGAGTTTTTGCTATCCTAGGTTTTTTTGTTATTCCACATGAATCTGCTGATTGCTCTGTCTAATTCGTTGAAGAATTGAGTTGGAATTTTGATGGGGATTGCATTGAATCTGTAGATTGTTTTGGCAAGATAGCCATTTTTATTATATTGATCCTGTCGATCCATGAGCATGGGAGACCTTTCCATCTTCTGAGATCATCTTTAATTTCTTTCTTTAGAGGCATGAAGTTCTTGTCAGACAGATCTTTCACTTCCTTAGAGTCATGCCTAGGTATTTTATATTATTTGTGGCTATTGAGAAGGGTGTTTTTTCCCTAATTTCTTTCTCAGCCTGTTTGTCCTTTGTGAAGAGAAAGGCCATTGACTTGTTTGAGTTAATTTTATATCGAGCTACTTCACTGAAGCTATTTATCAGGCTTAGGGGTTCTCTGGTGAAATTTTTAGGGTCCCATATACATATTATCATATCATCTGCAAAAAGTGATATTTTGACTTCTTCCTTTCCAATTTCTATCCCCTTGATCTCCTTTTGTTGTCTAATTGCTCTGGCTAGGATTTAAATACAATGTTGAATAGGTAGGCAGAGAGTGGACAGCCTTGTCTAGTCACTGTTTTTAGTGGGATTGCTTCAAACTTTTCAGCATTTACTTTGATGCTGGCTACTGGTTTGCTGCAGATTGCTTTTATCATGTTTAGGTATGGACCTTGAATTCCTGATCTTTCCAAGACTTTTATCATGAATGGGTGTTGGATTTTGGCAAATGCGTTCGCAGCTTCTAACAAGATGATCATGTGGTTTTTGTCTTTGAGTTTGTTATATACTGGATTACGTTGGTGGATATATTGAACCATCCCTGCATCCCTGGGATGAAACCTACTTGGTCAGGATGGATGATTGTTTTGATGTGTCCTTGGATTTTGTTAGCAAGAACTTTATTTAGGATTTTTGCATCAATATTCATAAGTGATATTGGTCTGAAGTTCTCTATCTTTGTGGGGTCTTTTTGTTGTTTAGGTATCAGAGTAATTGTGGCTTCATAGAATGAGTTGGGTAGAGTACCTTCTGTTTCTATTTTGTGGAATAGTTTGTGTAGAAATGGGAGTAGATCTTCTTTGAAGATCTGATAGAACTCTGCACTAAACCCATCTCGTCCTGGGCTTTTTTTGGTTGGGACACTATTAATGACTGCTTTTATTTCTTTGGGGGATATCGGGCTGTTTAGATCATTAACCTGATCTTGATTCAACTTTGGTACCTGGTATCTGTCTAGACACTTCTCCATTTCATCCAGGTTCTCCAGTTTTGTTGAGTATTGCCTTTTGTAGAAGGAACTGATGGTTTTTTTGGATTTCTTCAGGATCTGTTGTTATGTCTCCCTTTTCATTTCAGATTTTATTAATTAGAATGCTTTCCCTGTGCCCTCTAGTGAGTCTGGCTAAGGGTTTGTCTATCTTGTTGATTTTCTCAAAAAACCAGCTCCTCGATTGGTTGATTCTCTGAATAGTTCTCTTTTTTCCACTTGGTTGATTTTGCCCCTGAGTTTGATTATTTCCTGCCATCTACTCCTCTTGGGTGAATTTGCTTCCTTTTGTTCTAGAGCTTTTATGTGTGTTGTCAAGCTGCTCATGTATGCTCGCTCTACTTTCCTTTTGGAGGCACTCAGAGCTATGAGTTTTCCTCTTAGAAATGCTTTCATTGTGTCCCATAAGTTTAGGTATGAGGTGGCTTCATTTTCATTGAATTCTAAGAAGTCCTTAATTTCTTTCTTTATTCCTTCCTTAACCAAGATATCATTGAGAAGAGTGTTGTTCAGTTTCCACGTGAATGTTGGCTTTCTATTATTTATTCTGTTATTGAAGATCAGCCATAGTGCATGGTGATCTGATAGGATGCATGGGACAATTTCAATATGTTTGTATCTGTTGAGGCCTGTTTTGTGATCTATTATGTGGTCAATTTCAGTGAAGGTACCATGAGGTGCTGAGAAGAAGGTATATCCTTTTGTTTTAGGATAAAATGTTCTGTAGATATCTGTCAGATACATTTGTTTCATAACTTCTGTTACTTTCAATGTGTCCATGTTTACTTTCTGTTTCCTTGATCTGTCCATTGGTGAAAGTAGTGTGTTGAAGTCTCCCACTATTATTGTGTGAGGTGCAATGTGTGCTTTGAGCTTTACTAAAGTTTCTTTAATGAATGTGGCTGCCCTTGTATTTGGAGCATAGATATTCAGAATTGATAGTTCCTCTTGGAGGATTTTAACTTTCATGAAGATGATGTGACCCTCCTTGTCTTTTTTGATGACTTTGGGTTGTAAGTCAATCTTATCAGATGTTAGGATGGCTACTCCAGGTTGTTTCTTCATACCATTTGCTTGGGAAATTGTTTTCCAGCCTTTCATTCTGAGGTAGTGTCTATCTTTTTCTCTGAGATGAGTTTCCTGTAAGCAGCAAAATGTTGGGTCTTGTTTGTGTAGCCAGTGTTAGTCTATATCTTTTTATTGGGGAGTTGAGACCATTGAAATTAAGAGATATTAAGGAAAAGTAATTGTTGGTTTCTCTTATTTTTGTTGTTAAAGTTGACATTCTGTTTTTGTGGCTGTCTTCTTTTAGGTTTGTTGAGGGATTACCTTCTTGTTTTTTCTAGGGCAAGGTTCCCTTCATTGTATATTTTTTTTTCTGTTATTATCCTTTGAAGGGCTGGATTTGTGGAAAGGTAATATGTGAATTTGTTTTTGTCATGGAATACTTTTGTTTCTCCATCTATGGTAATGGTGAGTTTGGCTGGGTATGGTAGCCGTGGCTGTAATTTGTGTTCTCTTAGTGTCTGTATAACATCTGTCCAGGATCTTCTGGCTTTCATAGTCTCTGGTGAAAAATCTGGTGTAATTCTAATTGACTTGCCTTTATAATTTACTTGACCTTTTTCCCTTACTGCTTTTAGTATTCTATCTTTATTTAGTGCATCTGTTGTTCTGATTATTATGTGTAGGGAGGAATTTCTTTTCTGGTCCAGTCAATTTGGAGTTCTGTAGGCTTCTTGTATGTTCATGGGCATCTCTTTCTTTAGATTTGGGAAGTTTTCTTCAATAATTTTGATGAAGATATTTGCTGGTCCTTTGAGATGAAAATCTTCTTTCATATCCACCCCTATTATCTGTAGGTTTGGTCTTCTCATTGTGTCCTCGATTTCCTGGATACTTTGAGTTAGGATCTTTTTGCATTTTCCATTTTCTTTGATTGTTGTGCTGATGGTCTCTATGGGATCTTCTGAACCTGAGATTCACTCTTCCATGTCTTGTATTCTGTTGCTGATGCTCAAATCTATGGTTCCAGATTACTTTCCTAGGTTTTCTATCTTCAGTGTTGCCTCACTTTGAGTTTTCTTTATTATATCTACTTCCCTTTTTAGGTCTAGTATGGTTTTGTTCATTTCCATCACCTGTTTGGATGTGTTTTCCTGTTTTTCTTTAAGGACTTTAACTCTTTAGTAGTGTTCTCCTGTATTTCTTTAAGTGAGTTATTAAAGTCCTTCTTGATGTCCTCTACCATCATCATGAGATATGCTTTTAAATCTGGGTCTAGGTTTTCGGGTGTGTTGGGGTGCCCTGGACTAGGCGAAGTGGGAGTGCTGGGTTCTGATGATGGTGAGTGGTCTTGGTTCCTGTTAGTAAGATTCCTACGTTTACCTTTCACCATTTGGTAATCTCTGGAGTTAGTTGTTATAGTTGACTCTGTTTAGAGATTGTTCTGGTGATTCTGTTACCGTCTATCAGCAGACCTGGGAGACAGACTCTCTCATCTGAATTTCAGTGCTCAGAACTCTCTCTGCTATGAAGCTCTCCTCTTACAGGGAAGGTGCACAGATTATCTTGTGTTTGGACCTCCTCCTGGCTGAAGAAGTGGGCCCAAAACAGGACCTTTTCCAGAAGCTGTGTTGCTTGGCAGGTCCCAGAAGCTGTCAGCTTCTGTGGTGCACACTCTGAACTGTGCAGACTTAGTTCCTAAGTTCGGTGGCGTCCCAGAACCAAGGTTGCACCTGCTGCTCCTGAGTCTGAGGCCTTCCGAACCAGGCAGATACCTGTCCTTTGGTCGGGATGGTGGCTGGCTCTCTGTGGCCCGAAAAGGGTGCTGCCTCAGCGGTTCTGTGGCTCCGCCTGTCCCAGAAGCTGTCTGGTTCTGTGGGGCACCTTCTCATCTGTTCAGATTAATTTCCTAAGTTCTGCATAGTCCCTGAACCTCCGCTATTATAATTAAGGCTGCTGTGTAAACACTGAGGGTTTACTTATGATATGGTAGGGCATTTTGGGGTATATGCCCAGAAGTTGTATATATAAATATTCAGATAGACTTATTTCCAATTTTGTGAAGAAATGCCAGAATATTTTCCAGATTATGGAATCTGGAAAACTCTTTGCAATCCCACTAGCAAAGATAAAGTGTTCTTTTTATCTACATTTGCTCTAGCAGCTATTTTCACCTGACATTTTGGTCTCAACCATTCTGATTGGTTTAGGATGGAATCTCAGTTTGGTTTTGATTTGTATTTCACTATAAATAAGGATGTTGAACATTTCTTTAGGTGCTTATCAGGCTTTTGAGATTCCTAAATTGAGAATCTTGTTTAGCTCTAGAGCTCATTTTTTCGTTAGGGTGTTTTTTTTTTTTTTTTTTTTTTTTGGAGTCTAGCTTCTTGAATTCTTTGTATATTTTGAGTATTAGCCCTCGATCAGATGTAGGGTTAGTAAAGATCTTTTCTCCATTACTAGGTTGCCATTTTGTCCTATTGACAGTGTCCTTTGCCTTACAGAACCTTTTCAGTTTCAGGAGGTCCCATTTGTTAATTGACCAAGATATGCTTTCAGACAGGAACATGGCATGACTGTCCTAAAAGAGGCTATGCCATCAAATGACTGAGACAGATGCAGATATTTACAGCCAACCATTGGTCTAAACCCAGGAACCCCTATGGAAGAGTTTGAGCAAAGACTGAGGGAACTGAAGGGAATTGCAACCCTATAGGAAGAATAACACCATGAAAAAAAATACATTTCCCAGAATTCTCAGGTACTAAGCCACCAACCAAAAAGCATGCATGTACTAGTCCATAACCCCTACTACACATATGTAGCAGAGGATTGCATTGTCTGGCGTCAGTGCGATGAGGGTGTGTGCTTGTCCTGTGGAAGCATTATATCCCCAGAAAAGGGGAATTCTAGAGAGGTGGGTGGGAGAGTAAACTTTTAGAGAGATGAGGGAAGTGTGGTAGGGGCCTCATGGAGGGAGTATGCTGAAGGGGATCACATTTGAAATATAAATAAATAAAATAATTAGTAAAATGGATAGTTTGACATAGTTTGAATATCTTCAAAACAGGAGCATGAAAGTAATTGGATATAGGAAGATAAATTTAATTTTAGAGATTTTAGGTATGGTAGTCAAAATTCTTTAAAGATTCTTTAAAACTGAAATAATTATGTGTGTGTGTGGTGTGTGTGTGTGTGTGTGTGTGTGTGTGTGTGTGTGTGTGTGTGTGTAGAGGGATTTATACACTGTGGTCTAGCCCAGGTATTTAAAAATAGATGTCTATAGAAAGAAAGTCAAGGAATCCAATAGATCTCCTGTCCACAAGACTGAATTTCCCAGATGTTCTTCAGTGTATGTTGGACTCTCAAAGAAATATACTCTAAAACCTTCAAAAGAACAAGCATACCTGTGAGAATGAAGACAAGCAGGCAAAAACCAAAGGGGTCTTCTATGTGCTTTACATAGGCTAGCACAAGAATATGTGTCCCAGAGTTAGGATAGGTTTTTAGACCTCAAATGAGGCAATGAACCAAAAATCACTTATATCCAGTGCTTTTCACTTTTAGTTAATTCAATATTCAGTAAAGTTAACTGTAGAAGTCATAGAAGTAATATGCCTGGCAACCTATCTCCTATATAACAACCAATTAGACAAGTAATAAAATTCATACAAATAAGCTTTATTCAATAATAAAATATTGTGAAGACAAACAAGAGAATAGGTGTTGCAAAGTCTGTCTTACAGTTTAAACACAGTGTACACGTTTAAACAGGAGGTGGTATATTTATGCCCACCACTGACATGTTAACTTAGTGCCTGTTCTATGGTTAAAGTTGTCCATTTAGTATGAAAATTTTACTCAGAAGCAATTTACGCCTCTAGCTGTCACCATAGCTTCAGTCTTATTATGATTTGAATATATAATATTTTGAGTAGGCTAATATATTTAAATAGTTGGTCTCCAGCTAGAGACAGTGTTTGGGAAGGTTATGGAACATTTAGGAATGTTTTTTACAAACATTTCACGTATTGTTCTATAATGAATATTAGCAAAAAATCCAATAGATCTAGAAAAGAAAGAAAAAGAAGCTCAAGTCTAAATGGATCAAGGAACTCCATATAAAACCAGAGACACTGAAACTTATAGAGAAGAAAGTGGATTAAAGCCATTAAGATATGGGCACAGGGGGAAAATTCTTGAACAGAAGAGCAATGGCTTGTGCTGTAAGATCAAGAATCCACAAACCGGACCTCAGAAAATTGCAAAGCTTCTGTAAGGCAAAAGACACTGTCAATAAGACAAATAGAACACCAATATATTGGGAAAGAATCTTTACCTATCCTAAATCATATATGAGACTAATATCCAATATATATATAAAAAACTCAGGAAGATGAATTCCAAAAAATCAAATAACCCTATTAAAAATGGGGTATGGAGCTAAACAAAGAATTCACAACAGAGGAATACAGAATGTATGAGAAGCAAAATGATGTTCAACATTCTTAATCATCAGAGAGATACAAATCAAAACACCCTTGAGATTCCATCCACCTCACACCAGTCAGAATGGCTAAGATCAAAAATTCAGGTGACAGTAGATGCTGGCGGGGATGTGGAGAAAGAGGAACACTCCTCCATTATTGGTGAGATTGCAAGCTGGTACAACCACTCTGGAAATCAGTGTGGTGGTTCCACAGAAAATTGGACATAGTAATACAGGACAATCCAGTAATACCTCTCCTGGGCATATACCCAGAAGATGTTCCAACTTGTAATAAAGACACATGCTCCACTATGTTCATAGCAGCCTAATTTATAATAGCCAGAAGCTGGAATCTCTCACATCCCAGGTCTCTGGTGCATTATAGGGCATCCTTGAAACATCCTATTTCCTGAGTTTGCCTATTTCCCTTATTTCTGCTGGCCCTCAAGGCTTCAGTCTTTTTCCCTTATCCAATACCAGATCAGAAACCATCCCCCACTCTACCCCTTTCCACTTTCCCTTCCATGTTCTTTCTTCCCTCCCAACTTGTGGTTGCTTTCTTCTCCCTCCCAATTAGGCCCGAGGTGACTTGACTTGGGTATGCCAGCTTGTTGAGCTCTTTGAGTTCTGTGGACTGTATGTATCCTGTGTATTCTGTATTTTATTGTTTGTTTGGTTTGGTTTTGTTTGGTTTTGGGTTTTTGGCTAATATCCATTTTTAATGAATACATACCATGAATGTTCTTTTGTGTCTGAGTTACCTCACTAACCATGGTATTTTCTGGTTCCATCTGTATGCCTATTAATCTCACGATGTCCTCATTTATTTTTTGTTTTGTTTTTTGTTTTTGTTTTTCTTGTTGTTGTTGTTTTTGTTGTTGTTGGTGGTGGTGGTGGTTTTGAATTTTTTTTTATGTCCTCTTTCTTAACGGCTAAGTATGTTATGCTCTGGGTCCACAGGAAACCCAGATGAGCCCAAGAATTACAAACTCTACTGAAACTCACAAAAAAAGTCTTATTTTCAAGTTCAACCTTGGTTTGCCCAACAGCATTCACTGATTGAATGCTGGCAAGTGACCCTGAATCCAAAAAACATTGGGTTTATATACAGTATAGGAATTGTGTAAATATTTACAGAAAAGGTGACTAGAAGGTGTAATAGTACTGAAGTGGGAGGGCGGTAATGAGTGTCTGTTCAAGGACTAACTTTATGGCCAGTTTTATCTGTCTGTGACCTGACATCTGTTTACCTTTTACTTTTTTCATGGTGTCCCTTGAGCTTGCTTTTTCTCTAAGGTCTCAAGGATAGGTACTTGGAGTTCTTTCCAGCAGGAGTTTTGGTTTTTGCAGACACAGAGGCAGAGAGAATGTGTCCTCACTTTGGGCCCTTTCTTTGTAACTCTAGGGGAGGAAGAGGCAGCCCAGTCTGCTGCAGGAGGATGCAGGACAGAAACCACCTGTTTGCTATCTGCATAGCCGCAGGGGAAGGGGGAAGGGGGAAAGGAGGATGGGAGCCTCTGTCTGTACAACACTGAAGTCTCTCTAGTATTAGTAATCTGAGGGTTACAACATTCTCCCCTCTTTTTGGAGACGCTAGAGGCCAATCTTGGACTCTTTATAGGCCTAAATCATCTGTGCTAAATGGTTTATACTGGGACCTCATCACCATCAGTTGAATAGTCCATAATCTCTGCTTTATATACTGCAAAAGCTTTTTAATTATGCATGGCCCAAATTAGAGCAGCAACAAAAAAATTATAAGGGACCCTGTAATTGTGGAAATGAGAGTAGTTAACCATGGGGAATTATCAAATAGGGAATGATGCCAGATTTTGGAGTTTTCTTGTTCTCTTTGGCACCTCTCTATGCTTTCTCTAACCTTAGCTAGTAATTCTTTGATGCCAGAGTGATTTACATAAAATAACTTTCTTTGAATACATCAACACACACGCCTCCCTGATGCAGGAACACAAAGTCTAACCCTTGTCTGTTCTGTTCAACTATCTCAGCCAGGGAATCTACATTTCACTCTAGGTGTGCAATCGATTTTTCTAAGCATTGGCTGTCTTGATCTGTATCTAATTTAAGGCTGTATAGTTATTCTCTTACAATGTTAGGGCTGCTATCCCAGTGCCTGCACCAGGTAGCCCTGCTCCCAAAATTATAGCCAACGTTAGGGAAATAGTTTCTCTCTTCTCTCTTTTGAGGTCTCCCCCAACATGCCCTATTAGGTTCTTCAGCACTATTTCCTCTGAATAATAGGTTATGCATGGCACCAATTGGACTAGAATAGAGAACTCCTTTGCAGTAGGGGAATTAAGAACCTCTCCATGCACACACAGAGTCCACCCTATTGAACAGGCCCACCAGGCCAGTTCGGCGGAAATAACCCGTTTGGAATGCACCATAGGGGTATTTTGGTTACAAATATGTTGATGTGAAAAGGGAACTTTTCCCAGAAAGGTCCCCTGTCCTGATATGGTCTGTATGGTTAAGTTTCTTCTCTTGGGACCATATGCATGCAGTGTCTCTCTCGGACTCTTTATATTTAGACATAAATCCAACATCTTCATAAAAAGGGTTTATGGCATAATAACACAGCCAGCAGAAGATGGTTAGCTCTGGTTGGGAACTGGTCAAAATCTGAAAGGTTTTTAGCATCATTGACCAGAGCAGATCTACGGGGGCGGGGAGCCTGCTTGGGAAGGAATGGGAGGTCAACAAACACTGGTTTGAGAACAGACTTTGGCATAGGTTTTTCAGGACAAGACATCTCGGTATAGGTTTAGTGTTTGCCAGAATTCGGTTTGGTCCTACAGTCACATTCAGGGGGTTTACTATTGGTTTTATCAGGAGCCTAATTGTGAAAATGAGTTTGATGTTTTTCCCCCCAATAATATAAAATCGGAGGCCCCAAGGTTTCCCAGTTTCCCAGCCCTTTTCCTTCTTTCATAGGCTAGTGAACTTAAGTTGAACTTCAGATTTCCTCCCCTGTCAGGTGACTGTGATAAAATCTTCCATTGATGCCTTCCATCCCGATGTTTCACAACCACAAAAAGCATAATAGAATTGTTCTGGTTCCCCATATGCCACAGTTCTCTTTTCCTCAGACATATAAAAACATCTCCCTAAGTCTACTTAGTGTATGAATGTTGTAAAATCTGTTGGTTGTCAGGCCATGAGTTATCAGCCAGCCGGCACAGATCAAACGTTAAATATGGAAACCATGACATCCCAAGTGGCTTTTCTTTATTAGCCAGTTGGGCCCAGTAACCCATTTCAGGATTCTCAATTGTCCTAGTCAAGTCATAAGGGTGCTGCGGGTTTTTGATCTCTGAATGGAGACATGGACTGGGAACAGCAGCACATGCAGTCAGTAAAAACAGCAATCTTAGGACCTAGTTAATTTTAACATGAAGGGATGAATAGAACTCCAGCTCTTTTAATATTATGAAAAGTGATCATTGCAGAAAACAAGGATGAACCAGTTTTGTGATACCTCAGTTCTAGGATTGTCATAGACTTAATAAAAAATGAAAATTTAGAACCAAATATGTGGAAACTAATGAGGGCAGGGGAAGGAGGGGTAGGGAGGATAGCCCACATCTGCCCAGAGTTCCTCCTATGCTCTGGGCAGTCAGACTTGGGAGAGCTGCTAACCCTCATGGCTCCTCTCCTGCCTTCCCATACCTGAATGTGTTCATTTTTTTTCTCCCCCTCCCATCTCCCACCCAGTTCTCTCTCTCTCTCTCTCTCTCTCTTTCTCTCTCTCTCTCTCTCTCTCTCTCTCTCTCTCTCTCTCTCTCTCTCTCTCTCTCTCTCTCTCTCTCTCTCTCTCTGCCTCCTGTGAATTTTTTCTTCTCCCTTACAAGTGTGATTGAAGCATTCTCACTTGGACCCTTCTTGTTGTTAAGTTTCTTGAGTTCTGTGGATTATATCCTAGGAAATCTGTACTTCTTTGGCTAATATCCTCTTATTACAGTTCATTTTACTTTGAGATTTTATTTGTATTCGAAACAAGAACAGTGTTACATTTATGATAAAAATGATAAAATGTTGAATAGATTCACAAAAAGAAATCTTAGTAATTTACTGTTTATTTACTATTACCTGGACGTTTTAATAATTATCATAGAGTATAAAATAAAATGTGAATGTGAGAAAGAAATTTAGAGAACGAATTGGAGGGTAAAGATGCAAAGTGTCAAATTTGGGTTTTGTTGTTATGAAGAGACACTATGTCCACAGTAATTCCTATAAAGCAAAGAACCTTGCTGGGGCTGACTTACAGTTTCAGAGGTTAATTTCATTATTGTCTTGCCGAGAAGCATGGTAGTTTTCAGGAAGATCTTTTGTTAGAGCCAGAGATGAAGCCAAGAGCTCCTAATCTTCCTCCACAGGCAGCAAAAAGAAGCTGTCTACACACTGGCCAGACATGAGCATATATGATCTCAAAACCTGCCTCTAGTGACAGCCTTCCTTGATTGAGCAGCAGAGTAGAGCTGGCCCTAGATTTGGGGCTTTCTGATCAGCTACCTGGTGGGCATGGGCATGTGAAAACTGGTCCTGCCTCTTGTGTGCTGTGCAGTGGTTTGGACAAAGGAGAGTCCCCTTCCCTCTCTTTTGCCCTCACCACCGTTGGCAGGAGAGCTGTCCCTGATGGTTTCATGAGCCCAGGAATAATGTCCCAATCACCTCTTGCAGCACTTGGGAGATTAGGCCATGCACCTCATCTGAGCAGCAGGGAGGAGCTGGCCCTTGTTTGGGGGGTTACCTGTGAGCATGCTCAGAGGGAGTGAGAACTAGAGACCTGGCTCCATTCCTTATCTGCTGTAGCACTGTAGAGTATGACCCCTCTACCTTGTCTGGGCAGCACAGTAAATCTGGCTTTGATGGCAGGGGCGCAAATGAGACAGCACTGAGGGTATGGTAGCATGAAAGTTGTTTCTGCCCCTTGTTGGCTGCAACTTTGGAAAGGGAAGCTTGGGAAGGGCAGAAAAGCTCTCCCAGATGGTGGTAGTGTGGCAGAGCTGGTGGTCTGATTAGCCAGATCCCTCTCAGGCCCATATCCTGGGGTTTGAATTGCCCCACCACAACATTGACCCCCATTGGTGAACTGCTGAAGTAGATTAAAATGACCACCCTACAGATCCCATACTACAGGATATCCATGACAAAGGGCAACAACAGGATATCTGAGAGGAGTTACTTATGAATTAGTACTGATAGTATAGTAGAAGGCAGAGACCTCTTAAGACTCATTAAAATGAACAACTTGGAAACAAAGAAGTGTAAATAAAAAGGCAAACTGTGGGATATACACTGTGACATTACAAATTCCACAGTGAGATTCTTATTCTGTTGGGGTGGTTGCAATGGTGGAAGCAGGATACAAGGTGATGAGGAGATAAGTGGGACTGGGTGCATGATTTAAAACTCAGGAAGATCAAACAAAAAGTTTGAAAAAGAGTACCAACTTTTCAAACCATTATTCATTTCTATGTTAAAGGGAAAAAGTCAAACATACTCAAGTGTATATAACTATCTTCATAATATAAAAAAAAAATACTAACTTTTCTGACATCTAGGTTTCTACCCTAAAAACTGAACTAATATCTTATAACATGACATTTTGTGAGTTAACTGATATTTTATTTTGAAGAGTTATATGTAAGCTATATGTTTAGAAATAAGTTAGATACGTGCACATGTGTGTGCATGTGCATGTGTGTGCAGACACACACACACAAATACACATAAGCTTATACACATAATCCTGGATATATGATATATAAATCATGATTTATTTTCTGTTCAGGAAATGAGCAACAAAACTGAATTTTTTAACATATTCTAATTTATTAATATTTTATTCTTCTTTCTCTTACAAAATCTACGGTGCAGATACCTATATCCCAGCTAATAGTTTTCTTGTAAATATCTAAAACAATTCTTGCTGGTGTGGTAGTTAATACTCATAGCTACAGCCATACTTGGAAGACTAAGACATGAGGCCTTTGAGTGAAAAAAACAGCCTAAGGTAATTGTTGAGATTCTGTTTCAAGACAGTAAAATATGCACAAATACTTCATTACTCAATATTTTAAATGTTAGCAAGATAAATATTTATGTTACTATTTTAATTTGTTTACATATGTGTGGTTCATAATAAGAATGTCAGTGTTCAAATACAATTTTCTTTACTGATTTTTATCTTGGGCGTTTCAGTTTGCATAAACATTTTCAGAGTAGCAGAAGCCTTATGAAACAAAGGCTTGAAACATCTGTTATTTCTCCTAAATTATACGTCCCTACTGAATATTCATAAAAGGAAGGAATATCTCAAGCTTAATTATTTAATCTTCAATTTTTGTTTTAGATTAATTTTATATATGCAGAAACATTGTCAGGATAGAGTTCTCATATACCATTTATCTATTTTTTCTTTAATAGTAATACTTTAAATAACCATAGTACATTTCTGAAAGTAACATCACTACTATACTACTTGCTAATATATAATATTATGGGGATTTCAGTAGTCCTTTTTCAGTAATATCATTGATTTGCCTCATGACTTCATTATTTTACCTTAATGTACAGCAGCTTATATTCCAAGGAAGTCTTCAATTTTAGTTTTTACCTTGTTGTGATAAAATACTATGACATAAAGTGATTTATGGAAGATAGGGATTTTATTTTATTTTATGATTTATTTCTTTGCTTAATATTGAGGGATAGTTCACAATGGTAGGAGAGCCAGTGGGCAGGGATAGCAGCAAGGTGAGAGATCACATCTCCAGCCACATACAGAAAACAGAGAGGGAACTGGATGTGGGGAGATGTAATAAACTCTCAAAGCCTGTCTATTGGCATACTTCCTCCAGCAAGGCTTTAAGACATACAAGTTCCATAATCTTCTCAATCAGCACCACCTGGGATACTAATGTGTCTGAGGCTTTGGGGAAGCCAAGAATTCTTATATCTCAGAGTATGGAGGAGCCAATAGTTCATATATCTGAACATATGTGGGACAATTATTTTTCAAATATCACATCCTTTAAAATACATACCACTTCTAAATTATAATTTTATTCTTCTTTCCTTCCTTCCTTCCTTCCTTCCTTCCTTCCTTCTTTCCTTCTTTCCTTCTTTCAATTACTCAAGAAATATGAAGAATGTCTTTATGCCAGGATACAGCAAGAAAGTAAATCCATAGTCAGCTAAACTATATATAGACTAAACAAAAATAGATATAGACCTTTATGTTATGGGCAGTAGAGATGGTTCAACTGGTGAAGGGTTTCCTGCCAAACCTGACAGCCTGAGTTTGACTCTTATATCCGATATTGCAGAGAAATAAAAGTGACTTCTGATGTCATCTGACCTATACATGCACTCCATGGCATTTCTTCACAGGAATGTCTGTGTTCACATGCACACACACACACACACACACACACACACACACACACACACACACACACACACACAAACACACATACACACACACACACACACCATCTCCACCTCCACCACCACCACCATACCACACCACACAACCGAGTGGGAGGGATGGAGGGAGAGATGAAGGAAAGGAGAGGGAGAGACAGAGACAGAGACAGACAGACAGAAACAGAGAAAGAGGAAGGGAGAGAATACTTTATTATCTCTCTTTAAAAAATATATTTAGTCTCAACAGGTTTTCCCGTCCCCTTTGTGGGAGTATTTTAGCTACTGCCATCCTTCTGGAGTCCTGGGAAGCTCTTGCTTTCTTAGCATCTGGGACTTTCTGTTTTTTACCAACAGTTCCTCATCCCCCAGTTGCTATACACCCCTGTTCAATGTCCTGACGCTCTGAACAACTCTCCTGTCTTCTCCCATGCCTGATTCTTCCCCTCTTTTTCTGCTCCCCCACTTCTCTTCTTCACAATTCCCTCCCATCATCTACGTCCCTTGAATATTTTGTTCCCCGTTTTAATTAGGATGGAAGCATCCACTCTTTGGTCTTACTTCCTCCTGAAATTCATGTAGTTTGTGAGTTGTATCGTGGTTATTCCACACTCTGTGCCTAATGCTAGAGCGGTGAGGCAGGAGTGGGTAGGTGGTTGGGGGAGCACCCTCATAGAATCAGGGTAAGGGGAGATGGGATATAGGGGTTGTAGATGGAAAGAATGGAATGGAGATAACATTTGAAATGCAAATAAGTAAAGTGTCCAATTTAAATAAAGTATTTAGAAACAGTGTGAATAAGGATGGCCCCCATAAGGTTCATATATTTGAATAAGTACTGAATAACATTATTGAAAGAGTAAGCAGGTATGGCCTTGTTGGAATAAGTATGACCTTGTTGAAATGGGTATAACATTTTTGGAAGTATTGACACTGGGTATTATTTTGATATTTCAAAATGTCCATTACAAGACCAGAGTTTCTCTCTTCTTTCTATCTGAAGATTCTCTTGCTACTGCTCAATTAACATGTCTGTCTACATGCTACTGCACTCCCACCACAGTAAAAATGAACTAAATCTCTGAAACTGTAAGCAAGTCATGATTAAATAGTTTCATTTTACAATATTTTCCTGGTGATGGTATCTTGTATTAATAGAACACTTATTAAGCCATAGGATCTCACTACATAGCTCAAATTTCCTTGGAAAGTATGATTTTTCTTCATTAGCCTACTGAATACTGCAAATAAAAATTATGTCTTACCAATACTAGTTATTTTCCCCTATTGTAACAGACTAGCCTAAAGATCTAGTGTAGAAAATTATTTTCTCCACAAAAAATTTTGTTTTTTTTAACAAATTCACTAACCATTACTATCTCTCATTTTAAATTCCATCTTAAAAATAATTTTGTAAATTATTTACTAATGTCAAAACTATCTTCCATTCACTTTCCTATTCTGTTAATTTTCTTATACTGTGTAATGCTTAAGACAAATATTCATGTATATTCTGATATGGTATAATTCAACATGTGAGGCATTAACCAAAGTGGAAAATGGTCCATGATCAAGCACTTATCTTTGCCAAACCTCTAATCATTAATAGCTCCTTATGATATCTTGTTGAAATTCATAGCTATCATAAAGCTCTAAAACTAGAAGAATTTTATTATTTGTCTGTGTTCACAAAAGAGTATCTAAAGAGATGTCTTAGTAGTTAACTGAGATTGTTATTGAATCACAAGGGCATAGTTTGAATTTACAGCATCCATATTTTGTTCATACAACAACAATGTGGGCAATGGGTGTAGAGATATGATTCAAATTTAGAAGGGGATATTAGCAAGACTATTGTTAGAGTTTGCTGGTTTCAAATATAGCCAAATCCTGGGATGTATAACTCCAGAGGAGACTCCCCACCACAACCTTCCTGAACTGCTTGGTTCATAACGCTTTCTCTTCGCACCCTCACAAAGTTCAAATACACTCACAGAAAGACACACACATACAATGCATACATACATATATACATACATACACATAATACACCCTATTTCGGATAATAAAGGACACAAGATAAGGGCTTCTCAATGATCTCTCTGTTAAAATATAGTTCACTGCTAAAACATTTTATCACATAAGATATCTCATGGATATCTTCATTGTGGGAATAATCATATGTTATATTTTGCATTAATTTTAAATGCTCAATTCACACAATAAAATCAGACTTCTTTTTTATTTTTATTTTTAATTTTTATTTCATTTATTTATTTATTTATTTATTTATTTATTTATTTATTTATTTATTTATTTATTTATTTTGGTTTTGTGAGACAGAGTTTCACTCTATAGCCCTGGTTATCCTGGAACTCACTTTGTAGACCAGGCTGGCCTCAAACTCAGAAATCCACCTGCCTCTGCCTCCCATGTGCTGGGAATAAAGGTGTGCACAAACATGCCCAGAATAACATCAGACTATTTACTTAGTCTTCAATAACCTGCATGAAAAATGGAATGTAAAATAGTTATTAATGTTGTTTAGTGACAGTTAACATTTTAAATTAATCTAGTATTTACGGTACAGATGGGAAACATATTCTCAGACAATTAACATCATGTTACAAAAGATTTTATCTATAATTTCCAATAGAAGAACTTCTAGAAAACACATCTTGTCTTAAAAAAATACTATTCTTGAATTGCAGAGATGCTCAGTGGTAAGGAGTGATAGCCAGTACTCTTCCAGAGAAAACATTTGTTTCTCTACACATTCTTTGTAAGTTTAAATCATCCATGATTCCAGTTTCAGAGGGTCTGATCCATGTACCAGACGTGTATTCTGGTGGTGGGGAGCTCTTAGGAACTCTAGAAAGTCCCAGAGACTTGGGATGTTAGAGGCTCCCGGAACTCGGTGGTGATCTTAGCCGAAATGCCCAAGAGTGGGGAGATGGAACCTGGAAAGACCACCTCCAGTTAATAGACAGGGCCCCTAGTGTCTCTAACAACAACTGACTGAGACACATGCAGATAATTACAGTTAATCATTGGACGCATACAGAAGAGTTAGAGAAAAGTTTGAAAGAATTGAAGAAGATGACAACCCCATAGGACTACCAAGAGTGTCAATTAACCCAAACTCCCAGGAAGATCTGAGAGACTAAGCCACCAGCCAAAGAGCATACGTGGGCTAGTCCATGGCCCCTGGCACATATGAAGCAGAGTACTGCTTTTTCCAGCCCAGTGTGAAATGATAGACTGAATCCTGGAGAGACTTGATGCATCAGGGATGCTGGTGTGGGATATGTTGAGGTGAGATGGGGTGGGTGGCTTGTGGAACACCCTCTCAGAGGAAATGGGGAAGAAGAATGGGTTGAAGAACTGTAGGAAGTGGGATTAGGAGGTGGGATATTTGGAATGTAAATAAATTAAAATAAAATACAAACTTACTGCAACATTAATAGCTAGTCAAGTCATTGCTTTCTTCATACTTGTGAGCAGTGTTGATGTTATGAAAATTTTAGAGAGAATATGATTTCATCAAATGCATCCGTGTCTCAAAGGAAGACATGCCAATTTTGGCATACTATTAATAACTACAAAGATAAGCTAACGTTTTAGTGTGGGCTTTAGACTGCTCATTGCCACATGCTATCAAATAGTATTTTATTAATAAATATTTCACTAAGTTTTGAAATTACACTTTTATTTAGCAAATGCTGTCTATTTTAATGTTTTGTGTGACTTTGAATCTTATGTTGACTTCCATCCCATTGTCACTATTTTTTCTACAGTCTCATGCAACACTAAACAAATGAGAAATTAAAATTTTCACATCCCTACTTTTAAAAAGGTTTTTGTTTCATAGCTCTTTTGATCTTAATGTTGAAACTTTGATGGTTTTCTCTATATTAGTTTCTGGTTTTGCCAATAAAGCATATTAATTAGGTTTACTTACCCAATAGTTAACTTAATTTTTTTTCCATTTTTTATTAGGTATTTAACTCATTTACATTTCCAATGCTATACCAGAAGTCCCCCATATCCACCCACCCCCACTCCCCTGCCCACCCACTCCCCCTTTTTGGCCCTGGCGTTCCCATGTACTGGGGCATATAAAGTTTGCAAGTCCAATGGGCCTCTCTTTCCAGTGATGGCCGACTAGGCCATCTTTTGATATATATGCAGCTAGAGTCAAGAGCTCCGGGGTACTGGTTAGTTCATAATGTTGTTCCTCCTATAGGGTTGCAGATCCATTTAGCTCCTTGGCTACTTTCTCTAGCTCCTCCATTGGGAGCCCTATGATCCATCCATTAGCTGACTGTGAGCATCCACTTCTGTGTTTGCTAGGCCCTGGCATAGTCTCACAAGAGACAGCTACATCTGGGTCCTTTCGATAAAATCTTGCTAGTGTATGCAATGGTGTCAGCGTTTGGATGCTGATTATGGTGTGGATCCCTGGATATGGCAGTCTCTACATGGTCCTACTTTCATCTCAGCTCCAAACTTTGTCTCTGTAACTCCTTCCATGGGTGTTTTGTTCCCAAATCTAAGGAGGGGCATAGTGTCCACACTTCAGTCTTCATTCTTCTTGAGTTTCATGTGTTTAGCAAATTATATCTTATATCTTGGGTATCCTAGATTTGGGGCTAATATCCACTTATCAGTGAATACATATTGTGTGAGTTTCTTTGTGAATGTGTTACCTCACTCAGGATGATGCCCTCCAGGTCCATCCATTTGGCTAGGAATTTCATAAATTCATTCTTTTTAATAGCTGAGTAATACTCCATTGTACTAAGGTCAAATCTAAGTGGATCAAGGAACTTCACATAAAACCAGAGACACTGAAACTTATAGAAGAGAAAGTGGGGAAAAGCCTTGAAGATATGGGCACAGGGGAAAAATTCCTGAACAGAACAGCAATGGCTTGTGCTGTAAGATCAAGAATTGAGAAATGGGACCTAATGAAACTCCAAAGTTTCTGCAAGGCAAAAGACACCGTCAATAAGACAAAAAGACCACCAACAGCTTGGGAAAGGATCTTTACCTATCCTAAATCAGATAGGGGACTATTATCCAACATATATAAAGAACTCAAGAAGGTGGACTTCAGAAAATCAAATAACCCCATTAAAAAATGGGGCTCAGAACTGAACAAAGAATTCTCACCTGAGGAATACCGAATGGCAGAGAAACACTTGAAAAAATGTTCAACATCCTTAATCATCAGGGAAATGCAAATCAAAACAACCCTGAGATTCCACCTCACCCCAGTCAGAATGGCTAAGATCAAAAATTCAGGTGACAGGAGATGCTGGCGTGGATGTGGAGAAAGAGGAACACTCCTCCATTGTTGGTGGGAGTGCAGGCTTGTACAACCACTCTGGAAATCAGTCTGGTGGTTCCTCAGAAAACTGGACATAGTACTACCGGAGGATCCAGCAATACCTCTCCTGGGCATATATCCAGAAGATGCCCCAACTGGTAAGAAGGACACATGCTCCACTATGTTCATAGCAGCCTTATTTATAATAGCCAGAAGCTGCAAAGAACCTAGATGCCCCTCAACAGAGGAATGGATACAGAAAATGTGGTACATCTACACAATGGAGTTAACTTCATTTTAATTTATCTTTTCGTATTTATCTTCTAGCCATTCTAATCCAAAAGTTATTAATCCAATGAAGACATTTTCATATTTGCATCTCATGCAAACAAATATTATTTTTAATTTCCAGGTGCAGTATTTATAGTCAAGTGTTGGGACTGACTCTGGGTGAAGTTAACTGCCTTGTCAGCCAGAAGTCCTTACTAACAAATTTTTGGCCTTAGTGGAAAAGTCCTATCTTAGTTGAGATTTCTGTGGGAAAAGTTGAGGCCTCTGTAGGAAAGTACTAGTCCCAGTTAAGAACAAATAGCTATAGATCTTGTGGAAAGGTACTTAGCAACCCACTCTGTTCTGTTCCTCCTCCTGAAATTTTTTTACCTAGTCAATATCCTGCTTTGGGGAACAGGTGCATTCCCCCAGAAACAAAGTGATTTCGCATCATTTTCACTCCCCATTTCCTGTTTTTATGGGAATGAAACCTGCCTGGGAAAAACAAAATTTGTCAGCTTGATCAGGTTTTTTGTTGTTGTTGTTGTTGTTGTTGTTGTTGTTTTTTTTTTTTTTTTTTGTCTTGCTGTCCATTCTTTGTGTTTCTTGTTCCCCATTCTCTCCTTAGGTGGTTTCTCAGACCCTGTTCGATTGTTTCATGGGTCAGGACAGTCGAGATTCAAGAATGTTCATGGTAAAAAGAAATTCTAAATGTTACTGATGGACTCACCCATCTCTAAGCTCAAAGAAAAAAAATACCCTAATTCCTTCCAGTGCTGTGTCTAATGATCATTAAGATATTTTTCTAACAGATGCAGAATATAAAAATTCCTTCAACATATTAAAAACATTGAAGTTATTTGGTGAGTATATTGATGATTTTAATATTCTTACACATCATTGTCATTCACAAAGAACAATTTAACAAATTAAGAATCTGTTGAATAATGCCTTGCTATGTAGTAAAGGAGGTAGCATAAGATTTTAAAATATGAAAAAAAGTGATTCAAAAAGGTTTAGTGTAGTAACCAATGGATTTAAATATTAGTATTATAAAAACACAATCAGTATAAAAATCAAATCCAGTTTCCTTCCAGCCATCTACCATCTCTAATTATTATTTCAGGCAGTGAAATTCAGCATGTCATCTAATCCCAGATGCATATATAAAGACTATAATATCTTAAAATAGTATTGATGAATATGAGATACAATCTATATTAAGTAAAATTGTTACTTCACTTATGCTTAATTTTATTAAGGCAATATTTTCTGATAGCAATCATACTTATTTTTATACTTTAGTAATTTTAATAAACAGTTATTTAATTTTCAAATTGGTAATGTCAGTTTTGAATTGATTTACCAAATCAGTTGAATTGTAAATATTTACCAATATTGGAAGATAACTAAATGTTTACATTATGATATTAGTTATTTCATAGTTGGAATGAACACATATCTGCAATGAGATGGTCTCTTAGAAAAGAGAGATGTAATAACTCTAACAACAAATTTGTTCTTATTCTTAAGTGGAGAAAACTTATTTATTAAGTTTCATAAAAATATGGTTTCCTCTTCATTCTCTTCCAGACAAAATGTTGTTAAAGATAAGAATTCAAAAGACTGTGGTAGCACAAATGAAACCTGTACAAGTTCAAGATAGGTGAGAACCCAACACTTAGATGGGGAAATGGACATAGACTCTGTTCTAAATTGAGACCCTCAAGCATATGAAAGAACATTTTTTTTTTCTGATGGAATATTGCTGTGCATGTAAACCACATTCCAGAATTGACTAATACCTACAGAGAGTTGAGCAACACATGCTATTTTTGTAGAATTCTTTGATGTTGTTTGTTTTGGCTTTCTCTTTCTCTCTCTCTCCCTCTCTCTCTCTCTCTCTCCCTCTGTCTCTCTCTCTCTGTGTGTGTTTGTGTGTGTGTGTGTGTGTGTGTCTGTGTGTGTGTGTGTGTATGTGTGTGTGTTTTGTGTGTGTGTGTGTGTGTGTGATTTTCTGAGGCTTTTTGATTTCATGATTTTTTGTTGTTGTTGATTCAGGCTTTTTTGCTTTTTTCATTTAGAGAGAGAAAGAAAAAGAGAGAGAAAGAAAGAGAAAGAACATTAAATTGGGTATGATGGTTGGAAAAAATTTGGGAGGTATTCAGTGATGGGACACATGCTCAAAATATATTGTATGAAAAATTGTTAATAATAATAATAATTCAAATTACTTTATCCTAATCTCTCTCTCTCTCTCTCACACACACAATACACATGTAGTTATGTATACCTTTTAAATTCCCACAAATCATCATTGCAAAAAACCCTCTTAAGTTCTTAGAGCAGCAACAAGGCAGTTCATCTCATTTTTTGACTCACCATGTTAACCCTCCAAAACTACAGTAAATTCTGTTATTGAAACTCTTTGTTCAAATTAATAAACTTTATTTTCTGTCAGACATAATTATCTCTATAAACTGGGCTTAGAAAAAAATAGCATAATATATGTAACAGGATAGGGTGTTGTCTTAGTCAGGGTTTTTATTCCTGGACAGAACATCATGACCACGAAGCAATTTGGGGAGGAAGGAGGGATTTATTGGCTTACATCACTAAGGAGGTCAGGTCTGGAACTCAAACAGGTCAGGAAGCAGGAACTGATGCAGAGGCCATGGAGGGATGTTCTTTACTGTCTTGCTTACCCTGGCTTGTTCAGCCTGCTCTCTTATAGGACCCAAGACTACCAGCCCAGAGATGGTCCCACCCACAAAGGGCCTTCCCACCTTGTTCATTAATTGAGAACATGTCTTAGAGTTGGATCTCATGGAGGCATTTCTTCAACTGAAGCTCCTTTCTCTGTGATAACCCCAGCTGTGTCAAGTTGACATAAAACTAGCCAGTACAGGTGTATATACTATAAAATCTGCAAGATAATATGTTTTTTCAAGGGTTGGAGATTTCTAAAGATATTTTGGTTACTTTGGATTTGTAGGAACTTGACTGAATATTATAAAATTATTTACCAGAACTTCTCAGGGTACCCTTAAGATGTGAGTCAACTCTTTAAAGTAGAGAGCATATCAAATACTGGAAATAGTTTAAAGCACAGCACGATCACCTTGAGTTTTCCAGCAAACAGAAATGAATACTATTAAACTGAATTGGCTTTTATTTTATTTTATTTTATTTTATTTTATTTTATTTTATTTTATTTTATTTTATTTTACTGAAGTTGGAAAAAATATATTTTCAGAAAAAAGGTGTTTATCATTAATCACCTTGAATTAAGGCAACATTAGATAGAGAATGTAGGCTAGAAAATGTAAGACATATTGGGAGAATTTGGATGTGTGTGGGCAAAACATTTCATTGTGCATACATTTTATGTTTTTTAAACATCTTATGTTCATATTTTTAATCACAAAGTCCCAAGTCCTTGAAATGGAACTTTGTACAATGAAGTTCATACCAAAAATACATATGTTGAATTTGTTTAAAACTAAAATTAACATACCTTAGAATTGGGAATGATTCAAAAGCTTTGGGAACTCTGTATGTTTTACATTCGCCAATGATACTAGTGTTGATGTAATATGGTCAAACGTTTCAGATACATTAACTGTAGAAATGATGTTACAGCTATGGTCCAGTGAAACTAGGTTACCTCTTGGGTCAGTCATGAAATTTGGTGGCAATGTCTACATTTTTCTAAATTTAACATATAAAAGATGCATATAATATATAAAAGACAGTATTTAAGAACAGCTGAGGCCAGACCTGTGTGACAGAGTTTGAATCCTGGCAAAGAAGCCCCAAGAGGCTGTTGCATGAAGTTATGAAGGTAAAGTTTAAGCTACTGTAGAGATTCCAGAGTATTAGAAAGGCCAGGATGATGGGACATGATCTAATATCTGGACAAGGACATCTGGAGGTGAGAAATGGAATCAGTTTAAATGGTGAGAAAATCTGTGTGTGCTGAAGATAGCATATGTAGAGGAATTGGGACACCAAAGCTGATTTCTCCATGAAAAGCCCCAGAAATAGAGGATTTCATTTCTCTGCTTGATTTTGGCTTTTTGTATAATCATCACTAGCTATTCCTAATACGTATTTTTATTTTGTGATAAGAATTTTTACATTATTCTATTATGCATAGCAATAACATAATTTTCTACAAGATATAACAATACATTTTTTTGATGTGGTAAAGTTTTTAAAGACTATGAGGACTTTTAAAGTTGAACTGTATTCTGCATTATTAAACACACAGAGAACTTTGGAAATAAGTGTTGGTAGGTTATGCCTAAAACATAATGTGATGTGTCTATGTGACAGGTTAACAATGAATGAAGCTGTGATGGTTAATGTTATATACTTAAAACAATATAGAATTGCCTGGGAGGGAAATCTGAATGAAGGTTTGTCTATACTACTTAGTCTGTGAGCATGGTTGTGGGCCTGCATCTTGATTACTTTTAATTTATACGGGAAGAACTTCCCTTGTTGTGACACCATTATTTACGATGGGGATTCTGGAGAGTATGAGAATAAAGAAAGCAAATTAAGCTCTAGTAACCATACACATATCAATTCCTTGATCTGTACTCTTGACTTGTGTCAAGTTTCTACTACTTCCTGTTGCACTGATGCCCCAAGAGTGATGGACTATAGTCTGAATTTGTGTGTGAAATAAACTTTCATGTACCTTGTTTTGGCCAGGATATCTACAGAAAGTTATAAGGTGCTAACCTTCTTAATGCAGTTCATGCTTGCCTCAAACTTTCAATACTACTCCATTTTCTCTTCCTCAGTGCTAGTTTTTTTTATAGGCCTAATATAATATGACTGAATAAATTTTCTTTTCATTTTTAAAACACATTTATTACTATTATTATTATAATTATTATAATAATTATTATTATTATTATGATTACTACTACTACTACTATTATTATTATTATGTGGTAGCATATGTGATCTAGAGCACATGTGGAAGTCAGAGCATCACTTTGCTGAATGCATTTACCTCTTTACATTCATGTATCTTCTGAAAATGAAGTGAAGGCCATCACAATTGCTTAGCAAGTGCTTTATTTGTTTAGCAACTCATTAATCTCCCGTTTTGTGTTTCTTTGTTTTTGATATTGTTTTTGTTTTTGTTTTGTTTTGTTTTGGACTCAGAACCTCCCTATGTAGCTCAGCATTGCATTGAACTTACACTCATCCTCCTGTCTTTCACGTACATAGATATTAGGTATGCATTATCATGAGCAGTGAAGTTTATTATTTCTATGCTCTATCTGGCCCACCGTGAACATTCAGTACTTGGTATTCCATATGAGCTACATTGGCATACTAACTTGCCTTAGTTAGGGATTGTATTTAGGTGATAAGACATCATGAACAACATCAACTGGGAAAGAAAATGTTTTGGTTCATAGTTCAGTTTGTAATTCATCCTACATGAAAGTCACACCAGAAACCCTAGACTGGAATTTGGAGCAGGTAAGTCCTGAAGTAGAGGACATGTAGGAAAATTGCATACTGGCATATTCCCCATGTTTTGATCATCCTACTTTTTTTTTTTTTATATATATAGCATCCAGTACCATCAGTTCAGAGCTGATACTGCCAATTGGGATATCCTTCCATAGCAATCATTAGTTAATAAAATTCAACAAAGCCTTTTCCAGGCAAAAGTTTGGTGGGGTTATTTACTCAATTGAAATTCAATATTCTCAAATGGCTCTGGCTTGTGTGAAGTTGATATTGATTTAGACAGCAGAGGACTTTAATGATTACAGCCATAGGCATAATGTGTTAATAAGATATGTTGTCTTGGACTTATCCTTAACAGGAAGGCTTGCAGCTGCCGAAGTAGATTTGGTAGAGTACTTTATTCTCATTCAAGAAGCCTTGGGTTTGATCTCTAAAACTGCATCAAGTAGGGCATGCTGGTACCTCTCTTTAATCCTAGCTGTTCTGGAAAATGAAATCAGGAGGATCAGTGGTTCATAGTCATATTGAGCTATAAGTGAGATAAAGGACAGTCTGAACTATGTGGAATATGTCTCGAAAGCAAGTAAGGATTATAATACTATATAATACCAACACACAAACAAAAGCCAGCTTATATCACATGAGACTGCGACTCTCTCAGTTTTATTTAAGCCTCCCCTTACATAATCCAATAGCTCTACCATAGATCTCTATCCACAGTTTACCAGTGGACCTCATGGCTGCACAAATCTAGGGTGTAATTTTTTTTTCCATTTTTTATTAGGTATTTAGATCATTTACATTTCCAATGTTATACCAAAATCCCCCATACCCACCCAACCCCACTCCCCTACCCACCTACTCCCCCTTTTTGGCCCTGGCGTTCCCCTGTACTGGGGCATATAAAGTATACATGTCCAATGGGCCTCTCTTTGCAGTGATGGCCGACTAGACCATCTTTTGATACATATGCAGCTTGAGACAGGAGCTCCGGGTTACTGGTTAGTTCATATTGTTGTTACACCTATAGGGTTGCAGTTCCCTTAGTTCCTGGGGTTCTTTCCCTAGTTCCTCCATTGGGGGCCCTGTGGTCCATTCAATAGCTGACTGTGAGCATCCACTTCTGTGTTTGCTAGGCCCTGGCATAGTCTCACAAGAGACAGCTATATCTGTGTCCTTTCAGCAAAATCTTGCTAGTGTAAGCAATGGTGTCAGCATTTGGAAGCTGATCATGGGATGGATCTTAGGATATGGCAATCACTAGATGGTCCATCCTTTCGTCACACTTCCAAATTTTGTGTCTGTATCTCTTTCCATGGGTGTTTTGTTTCCTATTCTAAGACTGGGCAAAGTGTCCACACTTTGGTCTTCGTTCTCTTGAATTTAATGTTTTTAGCAAATTATATCTTATATCTTGGGTATCCTAAGTTTCTGGGCAATTATCCTCTTATCAGTGAGTACATATTGTGAGAGTTCCTTTGTGATTGGGTTACCTCACTCAGGATGATGCACTCAAGGTCCATCCGTTTGGGTAGAAATTTCATAAATTCATTCTCTTAAATAGCTGACTAGTACTCCACTGTATAAATGCACCAGATTTCCTGTATCCATTCCTCTGTTGTGGGGCATCTGGGTTCTTTCCAGCTTCTGGCTATTATAAATAAGGCTGCTATGAACATAGTGGAATGTGTGTCCTTCTTACTGGTTGGGGCATCTTCTGGATATATGCCCAGAAGAGGTATTGCTGGATCTTCTGGTAGTACTATATCCAATTTTCTGAGAATCCGCCAGACTGATTTCCAGAGTGGTTGTACAAGCTTACAATCCCACCAACAATGGAGGAGTGTTCTTGTTTCTCCACATCCGCGCCAGCATCTGCTGTCACCTGAATTTTTCATCTTAGCCATTCTGACTTGTTTGAGGTGGAATCTCAGGGTTGTTTTGATTTGCATTTCCCTGATGATTAAGGATGTTAAACATTTTTTCAGGTGCTTCTCAGCCATTCAGTATTCCTCGGGTGAGAAACCATTGTTCAGTTCTGAGCCCCATTTTTTAATGGTGTTATTTGATTTTATAGGGTGTAATTTATTTGACTAGTGGCTGTGAGTCACCTAATTTGTGGAAGATTAGCAGATTTCATACTTTGGTTATGAGGCACCTCTTTTAAGTACATTCAACTCAAACTTCCTTTAAACTGATAGATAAAGCAACGTACTTTTCCCTATTATTTAAATGTGTGTGTGTGTGTGTGTGTGTGTGTATGTGTGTGTTTGTGTGTGTGTGTATGTGTGTGTATGTGTGTGTGTGTATGTGTTGGTACGTACATATGTATGTAAGGAAATGCACAAGCCCACAGGTGCCAGAGGCCCCCTGAAGCTCAAGCTAGAGGTGACTGTGAGCTACCCAATGTGAGTCCTGTGCAAGGGCAATACTCACTCCTCATTACTGACCACTCTAAACTCAAAGTGCTTTTATTCCCTGGCAACATAATCACGCCCCTAAGTATAACTCTTAAATTATTTTTGTGTGGGGAAATTCTTTTTATACTTTCTGGTACTGATAGACCTTGTACTTCTAATATTGCTCATGATTCAGTCTCCAAAGTACAGGATTCATAAAGATAAACTACTGGTTCCAGTAATTTCCTATTTTCAGACAGGATGTCATATAGCCTAGGCTGGCCCCAACTTAGTATGTAACCAAAGATAGCTTGGAACTTCTAATCCTTCCAATACAAACTTGTTCCATGAAAACCATTCTGCTTTTTGAAAGCACCCATAGAGTAAATATTATTTTTTGTCAAATTTCTCTTTATAAAAGTTCAATTCAACTAAAGACTACGTCATGTATATTCGACCTCTTTTGTAATCATGTAAAGAATTTTGACCAGCTATATAAATCTGTTCTTGTGACAGTTATGACCTCTATTCTATATCATGAAAGAAATATCTGTGCAGAGGGGTTTTACTTCACCAAAGTGGACAAATATAAATTTTATTAACTATCTTTTCAGAGCTATTTATTATCAGCTATCTTTGTCTGGGCATCTCTAAGGGCTAAAGTTTGATGTCTTGCTTTATCTATATATTATTCAGTAATTATGATAGGGATATTATATACTTATTATAACTGACATACATTGTTCTGATAGATTAGAATAGAGCCTGGACAGCTATCTCAATATATTTCAAAAGCCAAGTACACATATTTAAGGGATTCATATCTAGGGGCTACACAAATTAAGTACAGGACTGAAAAATATTATTTCTGATAATTAAATCAATGGAAAACATATTCTCACAAAAATATACTTACATATTTTTACTATATTTGTTTGTAATCGTTCTTAGCTAAAAGCAGGTGTTTTATCTGGGAAATGGTCAAAGAACTGGTGTGTCTAGTGCATAGATTATTTCTCAGCAATTAAAAAACAATGAGTACTCCCACCTTATCCTCTCTTTCTCCATTTATTGTTCTCCCTCTGATACACAGACACAAAATTTTCAACCAATAGGAAGTCCTCTGGAAGTATCAGGAAAGTGCTACACACTACAAAACAAGCATTGGGTAATTTCCAGGCCAATACTGTCATTTTAATTTTGTAGGAAAAAAAAAAAACTCCCTTAGATACCTTAAAGAGGCAGAGACTCATTCCCTTCTAAACATAGTTAGAATAATAGGTGACTGTTGATAAATATTCTGGAGCAAAGCAGCAAGTGAAAAATAGGAAGAGAAGGAAGAGGAGAAAGGAGAGAGAAAGAGAGAGAGAGAGAGAGAGAGAGAGAGAGAGAGAGAGAGAGAACTCAAAAGAAAGAAACCTTTAAAAGCCAGTGTTCATTAAGAATTTATTTATTTATTTATTTATTTATTTATTTATCTTTTTTGATTTATTTAATCTTTTCTTCATACTCTAGGTGTTATACCCCTCTAGGTCCCCCCTCGGATTGTTCCACATCCCATACCACCGCCCACCATTTCCACAAAATTGTCTTGAACCCCCACCTCACCAGACCTCCCCAAGCGACTGTCTGTGGCCTCCAGTCTCTTGAGGGTTTGGTGCATCTTCTCTGACTAAACCCAGACCGGGCAGTCCTCTCCTGTATGTGTGGTTGGGGCATCATGTCAGCTTTTATATTCTGCCTGATTGGTGGCTCAGTGTCAGAGAGGTCTTGGAGATCCAGGTTAAATGAGACTGCTGGTCCTCATACAGGGTTGCCCTCCTCCTCAGCTTCTTCCAGCTTTTCCCTCAATGAACCAGAGGGATCAGCAGCTTCTGACCATTGGTTGGGTGTAAATATCTGCACCTGACTCTTCCAGTTGCTTTTTGGGTCATTAGGGTACAGTCATAATAGGCCACATTTTGTGAGCACTTCATAGCCTCAGTAGTAGTGTAAGGTCTTGGGGACTTTCCCCAAGCTGGGCCCCAACTTGATCCATTCACTGGACCTCATTTCCATCAGGCTCTTCTCTGTTTTTGTTCTTGAAGTTCTTTTTGACAGGAATAGTTCTGGGTCAGAGCTTTTGACGTGGGATGGCAACCCCATCACTCACTTCATGCCTTCCTTATCTTTCTACTGGATGTGGATTCTACAAGTTCCTACTCCCCATCTACAAGTTCCTACTCCACACTGTAGGGCATTTCATCTAAGATACCTCCATTTGAGTCCTGAGAGTCTCTCACCTCCCAGGGCTCTGGTACATTCTGGGAGGTCCCCAACGCCATACTTCCATAGGTTGCCTGTTTTCATTCTTTCTGCTGTACCTCAGGGCTTCAGTTTTTTTTTTTCTAACCAATACCTGATCATGTTCTTCTCTAGTACTCCTGGTCCCCATCCCCACTTGAGACCCTCCTACCACCCCCACTCGCTCTGTGATTTCTTTTTCTCCCTTCCAAGTGGGATTGAGGTGTCCTCACTTGGGACTTGTGGCTTGATAACTTTTTTAAGTTCTGCGGAATGAATACAGGGTGTTCTGCACTTTTTTGGCTAATATCCACTTATTAATGAGTATATACCATGCATGTACTTTTGGTTCTGAGTTACCTTACTCAGAATGATATTTCTGAGTTACATCCATTTGCCTGAAAAACTCAGGATGTCTTTGTTTCTTAATAGCTGAGTAGTATTTCATTGTGTAAATGAACCACATTTTCTGTATCCATTCTTCTGTTGTGGGACATCTGGGTTATTTCCAGCTTCTAGCTATAATAAACAAGGCTGTTATGAACATAGAAAAACATATGCCTTGGGGCATGGTGGGACATCTTTTTGGTATATGCCCAAGATATTTGCTTCTTTCCAAATATCAAGTGTCCATAAATGTCTGGTTTTCTTTCTGGTTCTTCAGTTCTAGTCCACTGATCCATCTGTCAGTCTCTGTATCAATACCATGTTTTTTTTGTTTGTATGTTTTTTTTGTTTTTGTTTTTGTTTTTGTTTTTGTTTTTTTTTTAATCACTACTGCTCTATAGTAGAGTTTGAGGACCAGGATTGCTCTGAGCCAGGATAGCAGTGGAGTCACAGAGTAGGACCCTGACAATGGCTTTAAAATCTAAGTGTCTCAGGGCTTTTTAGCTCTCAAATTGTACTGAAATGCTGATGATAACTTCTAAAAAGTACTGGGTCTTTCTGAGTGTAGGCTGGCTTAGGTGATTAACACCTGTAGCCTAACAGAGGAGGATTAAGCAATGCAGCCTTTTTTCTAGCTCAGCAGGAATTGCTGGGCTCTAACTTTGAGCCAACAAGCCAGATGTCACTGGAAGAGAAGGAATTTAGAGAAGGGATTATAGAAGTTATTACTAAGTTATAAAAATATTTTTATGAAAGTTATATAAGGGGAAAAGCAGAAAGACCCTAAGTGCGGAAAGGGAAAAATTCTTCTAAGTGGGTAAAAAAAAAAAAATAGTCTAAGTGGAGAAAGGCAAAAAAAAAAATCTTCTCTCTCGATTTTCCTCGTCTCTTTGTCCTCAGCACTTATACATATTTCAGAATACATGACCACATGTTACAAAGTTCATCAACTGTCTCAGATCAACAGGTTCACTGAAGTTATCAAACCATAACTATGATATTAGTGAAGTTTTGTATAGGTAAACCCAATCAATATTTTATGTTTTACCCTAGAAGCTATAATAAATCATTAGTTCCCTTCTGATGACCTTTGGTTAATTGTTATACAACCTCTTGGAATGTGCTCTGAGTAGGAGAAAGCCTAGTTACTATCTAAGAACAATTAGCCAGTGACACTAGGAAAACTGGCAGTTCTCATTGCAGTTTTGACTATCAGAAAATGACCTAATAGCCCTTTTAGCTTGGGGAGAATTTTATTGAGTATTTTTGCATTGATATACATAAGAGAAGTTGGTCTGAAGTTGCCTTAATTGGAATCAATTCACCAATAAAAACAAATAGACTAACAGACTGGCTATATAAACAATACACAACATTTTGCTGCATAAAAGAAACCCACCTCAGGGACAAAACCAGATACTACCTCAGAGTAAATGGCTGGAAAACAATTTTCCTACCAAATGGTGTGAAGAAATAAGCTGGAGTAGCCATTCTAATATAGAATAAAATCAATTTCCAACCCAAAGTTATCAAAAAAGATAAGAAGGGACAGTTAATGCTCATGAAAGGTAAAATCTTCCAAGATGAACCCTCAATTCTGAATATCTATGCTCCAAATGCAATGGCATCCACATTCTTTAAAGAAACTTTAGTAAAGCTCAAATCACTCATTGCACTGCACACCATAATAGTGTGAGACTTCAACAACCCACTCTTATCTATAGAAATATCCGGGAATTAGAAACTAAACAGAGACACATTGAAAATAACAGAATTTATGAAACAAATGGATTTAATAGATATCTACAGAACATTTTACCCTAAAACAAAAGGATATAACTTCTTCTCAGCACCTCATGGTACCTTCTCCACAATAGACCATATAATCAGTCACAAAACAAGACTCAACAAAAATATTGAAAGTATCCCATACACCCTATCACTTCACCATGGAGGAAGGCTGATCTACAATAACAACATAAATAATAGGAAGCCAACATTCATGTAAAAGCTGAACAAACTCTACTCAATGATAACTTGGTCAAGGAAGAAATAAAGAAGAAACTAAACACTTTTTAGAGTTTAATGAAAATGAAGGGACAATATACCCAAACTTATGGGACACAATGAATGTAGTCCCACAAAGAAAACCAACAGCTCTGAGTGCCACCAAAAAGAAACCAGAGAGAGCATACACTACGAGCTTGACAGCACACCTAAAAGCTCTAGAACAAAAGGAGGCAAATTTACAAGGGGGAGTAGATAGCAGAAAATCATCAAACTCAGGGCTGGAATCAACCAAGTGGGCACAAAAAGAACTATTCAAAGTATCAACCAAACTAGGAGCCTGTTTTTTGTAAATAGTATCAAGATAGATACACCCTTAGCAAGACAAACTAGAGGGCACAGTGATAGTATCCTAATTAACAAAATCATAAATGAAAAGGGAGACAGAAGACCAGAACCTGAGGAAATCCAAGGCATCATCACATCCTACTACACAAGGCTATACTAAACAAAACTGGAAAACCTGGAAAAAATGGACAATTTTCTAGACAGAAATCAGGTACCAAAGTTAAATACAGATCAGAATAAAGATCTAAACAGCCCCATATCCCCTAAAGAAATAGAACCAGTCAGTATATAGCAAACCAGTAGTAAACATCAAACTAAATGGAGAGAAACTAAAACCAATCCCACTAAAATCAGGGACTAGACAAGGCTGTCCACTTTCTTCCTATCTTTTCAATATAGCACTTGAAATCCTAGCCAGAGCAATTGGACAACAGAAGTAGATCAAGGGAGCACCATGGTCCCTGGCCCGGGGGATTCTGCACACACCCACAAGGACCCACACAGGATCCTCCACAGGATCATAAGACCTCTGGTGAATGGAACACAGCGCCTGGTCCAATCCAATCGTGCAGGACCCTAGACTGAACATTATTATTATGCATATCAGATAGGCATGTGTGTGTGTGTGTGTGTGTGTGTGTGTGTGTATGTGTGTGTGCATATAAGCGTGTAGGTATATAGCACTTGTGACCAGAGGAATGTAATCATGTAGTATCTTTCTTTATGTCTCTCTGCCATTTTCCTATGATGCAGTGTGTTGATTAGAATATCTTTTGCCCATGGGATGTGGCACTATTACAAGGTGTGGGCTTGTTTGAGGAAGTGTATCATTGTGTAGGCTTGCTTTAATGTAGTGCACAATCTCTGCCCAGTATCGATGATCGATCCTCTTCCTTGCTACCTGTGGCCACAAGCTTCCTCATTGTTGCCTTCAGACTAAGATATAGACCAATTAGGTCCTTCCCCAGAACCTCCTCTTCCTGGATGCTGCCATGCTTCCTGCCAAGATAATAATGTACTGACCCTCTGAAACTGTAAGACAACCTCAATTAAATTTTCCCTATAAGAGTTTCCTGAGTCATGATGTCTTTGCACATCAATGAAATCCTGTTGAACATAGGCAGTATGTTAGCCTGATTTTTAATGTTTACAAGATAATTGCAACCAGCATGCAAGCACAATGTAAAGATGATGAATCAGTTTCTGTATTTTTTGAACTTCTGAATTTTTGAATGAATGTGGGGATTGAGAAAATTAGAAAGTTTTGGGAAGGAGAAAGAGAGGATGCAAAGAACTTTTGGGCTCCTGCCACTTGCTTTTGCATTCAATATTTCTATTTTAAAACAACACCAACAACTAAAACAACCAACGACAGGGCATCCATACAACAGATTCACAGAGAATACACCAAAGGACATTACATTCTCGTAAATCATTTTTCAGCTAATGTCTGGTGTATTGAGCCTAAGGATTTTACTGTCAAACCCTGATGATTAGTCCCTAGATTGTATCCCCTAACAAAATGATGAATGACACTGTGGTCAATAGGACAGTTAACGTGTATAAATACATTGTTATTCACACAGTCAGTTTGAATTGTTACTATATATCCCAGTTTTTTTGCATTTTATCTCCATTAGTGTGTTGTTTTCAGCCCTCACTTGCTACATAGAAAATGGAATCTTTTACATTATATTTCATTTAGGGTGCACAATGGAACCTAAAGACTAATTCAGTCCATTTCAAAGTGGAGCTCTCTGTTCTCTTTCCAAAATTGAAATTAAACTGTTTTCAAAAATATTTTGCAGTTGTGTGGCTTAGTTTAATTAAGATGGGGGGGGGGGTATTTCTCCCACAGTCTCAGTTGTCTCAAACTGGGAAAACTGTCTAGAAATGTTGTGGAACCTTTGTGACTGTGCCCTAGCAGAAGTAGATCCGTGGGGCAAGAAGGAGGAAGCTGGGTGGTTCTGAACTAAATCTTGCATTCTAAATCCAAACAAATGTGAGAAGGGCCCATTCAGGCTCTCAATGCCACAGATGAACTTGTTGTTTCATCCTATGCTGTCTTTATCGTGACAGTCTTTCCCTGGTGAGTGTTTGCCATATACATCTCTTCCTGAACATTGATTGTGTCAGGAGTTTTGACAACTTGACTTAAAAATATGTATTGTAAGTGTACATCTGTCTCTCCACCTCTCCCCCTCCTCCCTCCTTCCCTCCCTCCCCCTCCTCCCTCCTTCCCTCCCTCCCTCCTTCCCTCCCTCCCTCCCTCCCTCCCTCCATCCCTCCCTCTCTCTCTCTCTCTCTCTCTCTCTCTCTCTCTCTCTCTCTCTCTCTCTCTCTCTCTCTCTCTGTGTGGGTGTGTGTGTGGATGTGTGTAGGTGTGTGTGGGTGGGTGTTGTGTCAAATATATTGCTGTCAATTTTGCCTTCATGTATTTTTTTAATGTGTGTGTGTGGAATGATTTTTCACATTAAAAATTATTCTCACTTTTCATAAATTTCAGTGCAATCTTCAATTTTAGGAAAATACGCTTCCAAATGGCTTTTTCTCTGGAACTCAATAAATTGGAATGCTCCATAGCTTTATGAACTGAGTGAGAATTGTCAATAGGTTCCCAGTGATGCTGTGGGGCCAAACTTAAGATCTGTGCACCAGCTAGAGGAGCCTCTGTGTTCTTTGAGCCCTGCATTTGGAGAATAACTATGAATTGTTTGTACAGTTGCCTCTAGCATAGAGACTCTTTTTTTAAATTGTTTTCTCTTTTTCACTAGATGCCATTCATTAGAAAGTCCTTCCACATGGAAACTACTGACCATATTGATTGGTGGAGAAAGGAGATTCACAGTAAATTATAAATGAAGATAACAAAAGTTACAGCCCTGTCTAAGTTTCTCTGTCTGTCTGTCTCTGTCTGGCTATCTAAGTCTCTCATCTCTTCTCATTTCTTCTCCTTGTTTACCTTCTTCTACTATTTTTTCTCCTTCTTTGCCTTATCCTTCTCCTCCTTATTCTTTTCTCCTTCTGCTTCTCCTTTTCCTTCGCCTTCTCCTCCTACTCCTGTTTCTTCTTCTTCTTCTTCGTCTTCTTCTTTTTCTTCTTCTCTTCTTCTTCTTCTTCTTCTTCTTCTTCTTCTTCTTCTTCTTCTTCTTCTTCTTCTTTTTCTTCTTCTTCTTCGTCTTCTTATTTTTCTTCTTCTATTCTTCTTCTTTTTCTTTTTCTTTTTCTTATACTTTTTCTTCTTCTTCTTCTTCTTCTTCTTCTTCTTCTTCTTCTTTTTCTTCTTTCGTATTCTTCTTCCTTCTTCCTTCTTGTTCTTTTTCATCTTGTTCTTGTTCTTCTTGATCTTGTCCTTCGTCTCCTTCTTCTTCTTCTTCTTCTTCTTCTTCTTCTTCTTCTTCTTCTTCTTCTTCTTCTTCTTCTTCTTCTTCTTCTTCTTCTCTTGTTCTTGGTCTCCTTCTCCTCCTCATTCTTCTTCTTCTTCTTCTTCTTCTTCTTCTTCTTCTTCTTCTTCTTCTTCTTCTTCTTCTTCTTCTTCTTCTTCTGTGCCTTTGACTTCTCCTTCTCTTCCTCCTTCTCTCATTCTCCTTCTCTCCTTCTCTCCTCTTTATTTAACCTTCTCCTTTTCTACTTCTCCAAGTCCTCCTCCTTCTTTTTGCTCTTCCTCTTCCTCTTCTTTTGTTCTTCTTCCTTCTCCTTCTTGTAATTCTGCTCCACCCATTCCTCTTCCCTTCCTTCTTCTCCTCTTCCTCTCCATATTCTTCTCCTTCTCCTTCTCTTTCTTTTTCTCCTTCTACTTTTTTCTCTATCTCACCCTCCCTCACTCCCTCCTACCCTTACCCTACACTCCCTGATGCATTCACAGAGTCTCCTCCAGTACTACTGGTCATTTGAATTTTGTCTTGCCAAGCTATGAAAACAAGGATGGTCTACTGAGGCATCCCCTGTTGCTGGTCTTTTCCATATGTCTTTTCAATTGTCCTTTCACTGTTTTACAGATTTCTTCTAAGATCATTTTACCCCACCCCACCTCCATGCCTTGATTTCTTATTGTGGGAGTCTCCAGAGTTTCAAACTCACATCCTCTCTGCTGGTGTTCTGCATGAGAAACCACAAAATCTGGAGGCTAGAGTTAAATTTGATCATTGAGCTTGGGGCATTGTGCTATGTACAAAATGCCTGGTCTCCAGTCATGCTGAAGTCCTTAAACCTGATGAAACCTAATGGGTAGTAATTTTCACCTACATGGGAAGGAAGGCATTTCCTCAGTATTTCTGGAACCCTGGCTCCTGTTAAAGTTACCAAACCCACAAGCACTCCTGCCCAGCACTGGCTAATGGCTAGCAGTCACATACAAAATGACCAAAGGTTCTCATCTTCAGGTTAGATAACTTCCAGTTACCTAGCAACAGCAAGATAACAAGCCCAATACATCAGAGGCTACTTGGCCCTACATCAGTCTCTCCCCCCCCCTCTCTCTCTCTCTCTCACTCTCTCTCTCTCTCTCTCCTAACTTTTACAATCCTTACTCTCTGTAAACATTTACCTCTTTCTCTAAGCGTTCACCTTTCTTACTCTCTAACTTGCTTTCTGTCCTTCCTTCTACGTCTTTCACCATCTCTCCTTTTGGCCATGGCAAGTCTAACAATCTTTTTACTCTTTGTTTTTTTCCCTGATGTCTAAAATAAAGCTCTAAAACATTAGACTGTCTATGTTTTTTAAGGCCCAATAAGGGATGCCAGAGACAAAGAATCTGGTACCATTGTCTTCCCCTAGTTCACCCCCATCCATGTAGTGTCAGTGGATTTACACAGCCAGATGCACAACCAGGGATGCATGGTAAGTATCTTTCACTCCTCCCATGTCAGCCTTCACAGAGCACAGAACCTTCTGCCGGCCATGTTCTCTCTCACTTCACCAACTTCCCCTACACCCACAGTTTCACACTGGACACTTAACATTACTAGGAATTATTAAAATGTAACTGCATTTAAATTTAAAAATCATCTCCTCATTTGTGTTGGTAACAATCCAATGCTTAACAGATATTTGTTAGTAGTGCTTACCTGTTAGAATTGATACCATGAACTTATTACTTCTGGTGCTATGTGATTTTTTTTTTCCAAGCAAGATGAGGACTTGAACAATTTCTGAAATCATGTTTTTGGACTCACAGCACTTACGTGATGTAGTTCTAGTTTCCCAGAGACTTCCAGTATCTGTGATGAGCCATGAACTTGGGACATCTGCAGCATGACCCAGAGTTTCAATTGGGCTGAGCAGAGAGATCCCAAGATTTGATTGCTTTCTCTGTCCAAAGTATATATATGCGATTAAATTACAACTGCATAGTGGTTTTTATTACTCTGTGTTATTATCATTTCAAATCCTCTTAGTTCTTGGCTGAGTTGCTAAATGATACCTTGTTCTGTGAACCAGCTGCCACTTTTGTTCTAAAGCGATTTGATGGATCTTTTCAGCTTTCCTACTTCCATTTACTGAGAAAGGTAGTTTTCCTCTGAGGTTATGGTCTTATAAGTTGTTGGATGTTTCAAACCCTTCCCTGGAATGTCTGGGACTCTGCAGAAAAGGAACTAAGACTTTTGAAACAAAAGCGAGGAACTACTTGGTGTCTTCTTCTTGTCTTGTGAAAATTCTGAGATCCTTTCTTACAACTGGAAATATTCAAACACATTAAAATTATTCTAGACTGAGAAAATCAACTGCATTATAATCCTGATACTTACTGACACATGAGTTATAAGGATGTTCTTTATTAAAAAATCAATTAGTTCTTACACTCTTTATTTCGTTCTAGAACACATTTTCCCCCTTTTAACAGCTGAAAAATCTATTTTATTTCAATTTCATTTTTAAAAATACATATTATTTTAAAAATTTTAGTGGTAATTGTAATAAGTATCTATAAAGTGTTGCAGATGGATCATGCCCGCTCTTTCTGTGGCTAATGGAAAGTTATCAAAAAAGAAACGTTCTTCCTAATGAACATCTATTCTTGTTGTTGTTTTTGTTGTTGTTGTTATTGATGTTGTTAGAGATTATTACTTGACTTCAGGAATGTTTAATGCTAATGAGGGTCTTATTGTTCTCCAGATGTCTCCTTTCACCCCCCAATATATGTGTGTGTGTGTGTGTGTGTGTGTGTGTTTGTAAAAATGTGGTGAGTCCCTGTATGCACATTATCAAATGTTTCTGATTCAACTTGTGCACAAAGCAATCTAGATTCTGTCTTTTTACATTGGTGTTCCTTTGCAGGGAAATGAAATACCAAAGCCTATCTGAAAGTAAGGATTTTTCAAAAGTATCATTTCCTTGGGAATTCTAAATAAAAGTTTATATTCATTATGGAGAATGTATTATGAGCTAGTAAAGGGCATTTGGATATGAATTTCTTTCCTGTTATGTTTATTTTTCCTTGGTGACTTGAAGTGGAAGCTACTCACAGGAAAAAAAAGAGGTATCTAAAACTACTTCTCATTATCTCACTTTCTTTAAATTGAGATTTCTGATGTTGAAGAGGAATGAAGTGAGTGTACATATTTTGTCCACATAACTCCTAAAAGAAAGAGCAATAGTCATGTTCGACAAACACATGTATTCGACACCACAATGAAATTGCATGGGTACTGGCTGAATCTAAAGTCCCTGTAAATGTATGTGTGTGTGTGTGTGTGTGTGTGTGTGTGTGTGTGTGTGTGTGTGTGTGTGTGTGTGTGTGTGAATGTTTCCATGTGTGTGTGTCTGTGACTCAGTATATCTAGGTGTATATGTACATGTGTGTGTTAGGATTTTATTGCTGTAAACAGAAACACTTACCAATGCATGTTTTATTAGAAAACCATTTAATTGGGCCTGGCTTACAGGTTCAGAAGTTCAGTCCATTATCATCAAGGTAAGAATATGGCAGGATCCAGGCAGGCATGGTTCATTTGGAGCTGATAGTTCTACATCTTCATCTGATAGCTGCTTGGAAATGAATAGCTTCCAGGCATTAGGCAGAGGGCCTGAAAAGTCTGTTCCCACAAAACATCAAATGTGTTTTTGAGTGTTTATGTGAGTATTAGTATGGGTTTTATTTCCATGAAGTGTCACCAGGATCATAGTAAATCTTGAACACTTTGTAACTTCTTTTCAGTGGTTTACTCCATTATTGTCATGGCTGGAAACATTGTAGCCTTCAGACAGACACAGTGCTGGAGAAGGAGATGAGTTTTAGGTCTTGATATACAGGAAGTAGATGGAGACTGTGTCAAACTGGGGATTGCTTAAGGACAGCAGACCTCCAAGCCTACCACCACATTGTTACATTTCTTCCAACAAGATCACACCAACTCAACAAAGACACATCTCCATCAGTGTCCCAACTACTCCACCAATGTCACACCTCATGAAACTATTTCACACCTCCTGAGAGTGCCACACCAATTGGCACTATTTATTTGGTCCCATAAACATTATTCTTAAAACTGTTCAATGGACAAAAGGTAACTTTAATGAAAGAAATAAAGAATGTTTCAAAAAATAAACAGGAGTATGTATGTCTTGGTTACTGTTCTATTGCTGTGAGAGACATCATGACCAAACCAACTTATCAGAGGAAACATTTAATTGTGGTCTTACAGTTCCATAGGGCAAGTCACGGATATCATGGTAGACACCATGGCAACACAGAGGCAAAACATGTAGAGCAGTAGTTGAGAATGAACAACTTATGATGGAGATGGCAGAGAGTAATGAAAGAGGGAGAGAGAGAGAGAGTGAGAGAGAGAGAGTGAGAGAGAGAGAATGAGAGAGAAGAGAGAGAGAGAAAGAGAGAGAGAGAGAGAGAGAGAGAGAGAGAGAGAGAGAGAGAGAGAGAGAGAGAGAGAGAGAGAGAGAGAGAGAGAGCCTGATGGGTTTTTGATATTTCAAGACTCTGTGACAAATCTCCTTTAATAATAAAACAACTCCTAATTAATTCTAAACAGCCCATCACCTGGAAAACTAACACATTTGAACGTGTGATTATCTGTGGCCCACAAGTATTCAAACGAATAAAGGAATGAAAAAAAAAATGAAATCAACTAATAAGTGGCCATGACACTTGGTAGTATAGTTTATATCATTACTTTTCTTTTCTCACAGGTTAGGGTTATTTGCATAACATATTTCTGATCAGCCATCATTCTGAAATAATCCAAAGGCATCCTAACCCCACCCCACACACACATACACACATTTCTACTTGATTAACCATATTGGCATTCCTTATTTTTATGGAAACATATCCCTTATTCCTGATTTAGTTCAAATCGTGGAAAATGTTGATGTACAATTAATTCCTATTCATAATGGGATAAAACAGAAGTCAACAGGATTGAATCCATTGTTCCTTGGAGCTGAAGATTTCCCATCGATTTAGTAAAATATTATAAATATGATTTTAAAAGAAGGCAACACGCTGAAAAAGTCTTATTTTCATATTTTCATTATTTACAGACCATTCTGTGGTATAAATAGGAATCTGGAGGAAGAAAGGTGTTTAAAGTCACTGACACACACACTTAACTGAGGTTTCCTTTGCACAGGAAGAATATATATCAATCCTCATATATCTGGAGAGTTTCTCCAGGACCCTAATGATATAAAAGTCTTCAGGTCTCTAGGGTAAAACAACATTGCTTTTGCCTATAATGTATGCAAAGTAACCTCTTTTATACAGTAATCATATTGATGTGTGTATGCATACAGAAATATACAGGTAAGTGCAGAGGATAGGGAATGGTATACTGTTTTCTGCTACTTCACTCCCTAATTTTCCCCTTGTGACAGGGTTTCTTGCTGAGCTAGGAGTGAGGCTGACATTCATGAAGGCACAGTCATCCTTCTGTCTCTGCCACACCAATTCCTAAGCACTGGTGTTGTAGGTGAATGTTTGACCAAACACTTGGCTTTACCCCTGGGCCATCTCCCCAGATTCTTCTTAATTTTAAATAACCTCTGGAATACTTTTGCCCTCAATGTAATTCAACTGCTGTATAAGAAGTTGTTATTTAGAAGATGGCAATACAAGTGGTCTGTGTGTGTTCAGTACAGACATGGTATATTAAGAACTACTTTCCTTAATTCCTTGAGAATTTCATACACTATATTTTGATGGAATTTACTTTCCAATTCTTTTAGTAACTCCTCCCAGAACAAAACCTGGCCCATTCCCACCTAACTCCTCCTGCCAACTTCATATCTCGTCTTCTCCCCTTTGTTACAAACCATTCAAATCATTTGTGTTTCCCATAAACTCTTGGACATCTGGCTTCCTGTAGAGCATGAACAATCTATCACCTTCAAAGTCAATAACTTTGATGAAAACTGACTATTCATCCTTCATCAACTGTCTATACCTTATCAGATAGCGATAAGGGATAGTGAGCCTTCCCGTTCAGTGATGGAAGACAGAATGGCCTGATTTTGTGCAGAAAGACACAGTTTCTCTCTTACCTCTGTGCCTTACAAGATTTTCATTCTCATCCTTGAGGATTTCTAAGATTCAGCTCCTCTACTTCTTGCCTCTTTCTGTGAGTATTTGTGAATATGCATGTGTATCTATATTACAGATGTCTCAGTTTACATACAACTCAACTCATAGTGGGATTTTGCAATTAACTGCTGGCACTATCTCACACTAGACCATATTCCTTAATGCAGACTTGGTGTGGGTAAGTACCAGAAAGGAACTGGAAATTGCTAGATATCTTCAGAGTTAGTTGTAGTATAGGTGAAGTTTAGACTTCTGACCTTACAGTCTAGCTAGCCTCTATGGGTTTAAGATGCATGGATAGGGGATCAAGATCCTGAACTTGCATTGCATTTTTGGTCTTTTTGAACAAAACAGAGATATCCTTGAAGAGATAGATGGATCCTATCACTTTGTGTCAAATAAAGAATTCTGTGGTTAAATTGTTTTGAAATGTCAGTCATGGGTCTTTGATGAAGGCTTTGGTCCACAGTACAACATTCATAGGTAGTACAATATGCACTCTGAAAAGTGATTGGTACCTGAGGGCTTTAATCAATGAGTTAATCAATCAATGGATGTTCATGGAATGGGTAAGAAACTTGTAAATGAACGTGGTCATTTGGACATGTCTTCAAAGCTGTTTATTGTCTTTGGTCCCTTCTTGTGTTAATGCTGACTAGCTGCCCATAAGTTGAACAGTTGTGGTGCTTCATGCCCCTTTCATATTCATGTGATCATGGATACTTCTTTCATTTGTGATAGTAACATGTCAGGTTTAGAGGAAACATGGCTTAATTCTTTAATTTTTTTTCTAGAAAAGGCATGCTAAGTGTAGACCCAATGTTACCTAGTTGTTGTAGTTGGAATATTCAGCCACAGTATCTGTTGTCCTTGAGACTCAAGAACTTTGCTGCTACCCACACCTCTGGTCTTTCTTCTGAATTCACTATTGTATTTTAGTAGAATTGAATATCATATGAAGTACCAGAAAATGAGTGAAAAATGACAGTGGTGAAATGTGTTTAGAATCATTAAATTACACACTTAAAAATAAATAAATCAATGGATTTATTTAGTATATAAATAAAACTCCAATAAAACTTCTGAAAAGGCTTAACCGAATGTGATGCTTCTCATGTGAGTTGTTATTTGTCATAGCACCTGTGATTTAGCTGTTAATAGTAGTGGGTTTTATTACTTATGAATCAGACACCAATACATCCATGAAGGGGTAACACTCCATTCCCTCAGAAGAAAGAAATCAATTAAAAGTCATTGGATTTCTTGATGAGAATTTTTCTGGTCAAATATGAATTGGCAGGAAATTGGAAAGATTGGGGTGTCTCCCAGAAAGTGTAACACACATTAGAATGTAGGTGTTGTGAGGCTATAAGACATATTCACTACTTGTAACCTATTATTGAGTATCCTTGCTGGTCAAGGTACTTACCCTTCACTTCTGCCATGGAGGGAAGTGGGTCTATAACCAGACAGAAGGAGGAGATTGTGATGAGTAATGTTTGTGTGGGTTATTGAGTAGGATAAACCTTAATGTGCTGGGATTTTATTTATCTCCAACTTGACAATCTAGCGTCACCTTAGGAGAGAGAACAATTGAAGAATTGTCTCTATTCACTTGGTTTTTGGGTAAGAAATGGGACATTTTCTTCCTTGATGGTCGATGTGTGAGGGTAGATCACTGTGGGTAAGCTCATCAGTAGTCATTTATAAAAGGGAAGCTTTTACTCTGTATTTAAAATAAAATATTCAATCAAGCCACATGATTTTTGGTGGTTTGAATAAGAATGTCCCCTATAGATTCATATATATGGATATTTAGTCACCAGGATAGGCAGTGTGTTTAAGGATTAGAAGGAATGAGAGAAGATGTGGCTTCATTGGAGGAAGTGGTTGTGTCAATAAGGGTGGTCTTTGAGTTTTCAAGAAACCAATGTAATGGCAGAACATCTGTCTCTGTCTAAGGATAAATAGTTCTCTATTGCTCCAGTGCTGGGTCACTGACTTGATGTTTGACTAAACTTCTGAAAGTGTAATCAAGCCCCCAGTTAATGCTTTGTTTCATAATAGTTGCTTTATCCATGATGTCTCTTCACAGCAATAGAACAATGACTAAGATAGGGTCAAGGAATAAGCACTCTTTCCTGGTAATGCTTCAAGTTCCTGTTTTGCCTTCCTTGGTAATAGTCTGTAACATGTAACCTAATAACCCTTATATTCCCAAGTTATTTTTGATGTTAGTATTCTTCAGTGTGAGAAAGAAGCAAACTAGAACAATTACATGTCATTATATACATGAGAATATCTTACCTTTAAATTAAAATAAAATATCTACACATTATTTGTCCTTATAGGATAAGTGACAGTGGTACTATTAGATATTTTGTTTCTCTAAGAAATTGTCTTACTTAAAATTTCTATTGTTGTAAGGACATACCATGTCCAAAGAGCTAATTCCATAGCAAAAGTTTTATTCAGCTTATATTCCAAGTTGCTGTTCATCATCAAAGTAGTTTGGAAAGAAACTGAAACAACACATGTTCCTGGAGACTGAAGCGCATGCATAGGCCATGGAGTGGTGATGCTTATTGACATGCTCCATAAGTCTTGCTTTCATAAGGAGCACAAGACTACCACCACAAGGGTGTCACCACCCACAATGAACTGGGTCCTCTCCCACCAATTAAGAAAATTCCTAACAGCTTGATTTCAATGAGTCATTTTCTCAACTGAGGCTCCTCCTCTTTCAAGACTCTAGATCTTGTCAAGTTGCTATAAAACCATTATGGCACTCTGAATGTAGTTGGCCTCTGAGGAGGTGTGACCTTGTAGGAGTAGGTGTGGCCTTTTTGGAGGAAGCATATCACTGTGAGGCTTTATAGCTCTGCTCAGTGTGGAAGACACCATCCCTGCATGCAGAAGACTCTAAGCTTACTCACCACCACCACATATGCCCAGACACTTGCATGTTCACTTCCTTGATGATAGTGGACTGAACCTCTGAAACTGCAATGAAATGTTGAAAAGCCCTAATGAAATGTTTCTAATGAGTTGCCTTAGTCATAGTGATTTTTCACAGCATTGAAACCCTAATTAAGACATCCAGCTAGCACAGAAACTCTCCCAGATATCAAAATTAATCAACAATAGAGAGTATTTTCAAGTCATTTGGCATTCAAACTTATTCTAGAGAAAAAAACTCCAATGATTGAGTCCGTGACAAGCCTGACTAAAAACAAAAACAAAAAAACAAACAAACAAACAAAACAAAAACAAAAACAAAACTACAACAACAATAAAACCAACCAAACAAACAAACAAAAGAAACACTCAGAGTGCATATGGGACCCAGTAAGACCCCCATGAAGCACAGGGGCTACTCAGGAGTAGTGACCAACATATTGGGCAACCTCATAGAGTTTGAAACCCAAGAGAACTGGCATAGAAAAAAGGTCAGCACAAATGCATTGAGTACACCTTCACTGTTTTATGAGAATGAGGTCACACATAAATTTAAGACTGGAATTTCCAGGGAATAGAAAGGCTGAAATGGTACATAGGTATGTTGGGAGTCAGATGTTTGGAGGAGAGCCAGGGGAACAGGCCAGTGTGGGAGCTTTTTGATGGTCATCTAGGGCACTCAACAGAGACCTTCAAAAGATCACAGGATTCATCCCAGGCAAAGAGTGCTCAGGGAAAGCACTCAGGATCCATGCCCCACCATATATTATCTCACAGTATACTCATTTTCTCTTTTAAATTACTCTTTGACCTGATCGGCTGGATATTTGTTAAGAAACCAAAGGACCTAATGTGGATATGCCCAATTTTAACTACTTGCAGAAAATTTCTATTCTTCCTGGGTCTCCTGCTTCACATTTTGAGAACTTCATCTTAGAATTCAGTGTCCTCTACACATTTGTGTGTCCTTTATTGTTTTTAAAGGTCACCATCAATTAAATCTTTCTTAACTTCTTCCTGGTCTCTTTTCTGCATGTTAATATTGGATTTCTTAAAAAGATATCTTAATGGGAATAGAGAGATGACTATGTTGTTAAGAGCACCATTGTACTGCAAAAAAACTGGATTTGTTTTCTTGAATTCATATCCAATGGTAACAATCAGCTTTAATGCCAGCTCCATGAGATCTGACAACTCATGTCTCTGTGGTCACCTATAATCTCAAGCTCATGCCCTACTCCCACCCATATAAATAAAGATAATAAATCTTAAAATGAGAGACAAGTTTCATTTGGTTTCATTATTCACATGAAACCTTATTTTGTCTGATTTCTGAGTCTCTTTGGATCAGTTTTCTGGGTTGCACTTTGTGTAACAAGGCCACATTCCTTTTATCTATCACTCTTTCCCCAACTTGTTGTTTCTCCCTCAGACTTCATACCAGAGATTCTATCTATGTCCTGTCTTTCTCCCCTTCTTCCTAAAAATCCATCTTTTGCTGCCATCCCTGCTCCTCTAAGTCATATCTCCAATTCCTTGCTCACTATGCAGACGACAGTAGCTAAGTCCTGTCCATTCTAGCCTGTGTGATATTAGATGTATGCACTGTTCACAGCCTGAGTTGCAACTTTCATCTTGCTTTGATGTTCTTTCCACCATAGTCCATCTCTTCCAACAAAGTGTTCACTAAAAGCTTGTCCTGTCACACGTATTAATTTTTAGAACAAAACAATTTTATTGACAAAGATACTGAGGTTGTCAAAGACCCATAGGTACCCAACAAAGGAAAACAAACATTTTTTTTTCAATCCTATAAGTTTACATTTCTGTACTTTGTGATTTTTTTTTCAATTTAAGTGATATTTGACACCAGAATATAGACATAGATATGTAGGTCACCAAGAAATTTGATAAAGTACACAGTAGGATTGGCTAGAGCTTTGTAAACAACTTTTCCGAAATTTTGGATCCATCATCTCTTGTGTACTGCACCCAGGTACCTATTAAGAAGTCATTGTCATCACCTGATCTCACCTCAGCCAGAGGGGTCTCTGGAATGATGTGGAGGTTACCTTCCTTGTAGTCATCCAGGAGCTGATAGACGTAGAGGACCGGATCCTTCTTGTAGGAAATGTAAAAATAGTCCTGTAAGAATGGCACCTGGGCTAGCACCATCCCACTCCAGGTGTCCTCAGAGCCATCTTTCCCCTCAAATTTGTGTTGTACCTCTCTGCCAACCAGTGCGCTGGCGAGGTGGACATCCCTCACCTGAGGAAAAACTACTTTGTGAGGCAAGACCTTAAGATTTAAAATCCTCTCATCGCTGTGGAGCTCCTGTCCGTAGACACTGTCAATTCTGTCATACTTCACCAAATAAAGAGAAGGGTTTGTTGGCAGTTGCCCTAGAATGATGGCCTTCCAATGGGTGACAGGCTCATTACCTTCCTTCCACCCGTGAGAAATTCTGCAGCCAACAATATTCCCCAGGGCCTGGGAAGAAGGCTTCCCCCTACTCTTCTTCTTGAGTGATGTCATGCTCAGAGTCTTCAGAGGTATTGTCTTCTACCTGGCTGTAGACCTGTTTTGGTAGATCACACTGTCTTGTGGCTTCCATTCTCTCTTCATATATCATACTTGCCCATTGCCTGGGACTGAAGATCTTGCCCGTTTAAACCAGACACAATGCTGTTGCCTCTGTCATATATATGAGTTCCTGATGGGCAATGGTTATGGGTTGGGAGTGAATGCTGGACCAAGACTCTTCTCTATGAGGACTTCTGAGCAGGTGAAGAAGACTATGCTAAACAGTTTTGAGCTCCTAAAATTAATTTTATAAAAATAAGAAGTTAATAAGTCAGCCATGGTGGTACACACATTTAATCCCAGAACTCAGAAGGCAAGAACAGGCAGATTTCTAAATTAGAGACCAGCCTGGTCTACAAAGTGAGTTCCAGGGCAGCCAGTGCTATAGAGAGGAACCCTGTCTCAACAACAACAACAACAACAACAACAACAACAACAAGTAAAATTAAACAAATGAAAATCAAACGAAAGACAAACAAAACAGAAATACAAACAAAAAAATGACAAAACAAACAATCAAATGGAGAAGTTAATAGGAAGTGGTGGTGACCCATAACTTTAATCATAGTAATTAAGAAGCAGAGCAAGGCAGACCTTAGTGAGATAAAGGCTAGTCTGGTCTACACAGTGAGTTTCCTGACAGCCTAATCTAAACATACAGAAACTCAAATAAAATTAACCAAGCAAGCAAGCAAACAAACAAAGAAACAAAGAAACAAGAGAAACAAGGAAATAAAAATAGTGTAATTAACAAGTAATTCTCTAGAGCTCAGAATAACATACTCAGATCAACATTTATTTCTTCAGCCCTGAGTTAATTTGCCTCTGATGAGGATCCTCTCCTTGAATTTCTATGTCAATTTTGGTGGTGCTATGACTATTACCCCCAATGATTAAGAAGAGAGAAAAAAAAAAAAGGCCAGATGGGTCACCACGAATCTCTTGTAAGTGTAAGCTGTGAGCTAAGTGCCTGCATTCACAAATATCTTCCCAGGGACACAGCACACAACTGTCCTTCTTTATTGTTTCTCCTGACCCAGCTTCAGAATTATTTGATGAAGCCATTGCATCACTGAACTCAAGAACAACTCAACAAGTCGAGGCAATATCAGCCATTTAGAACTAATATCTTCTAACGTGCACATGGACAAAGAGGAGCTTTGGCATTTTAGTGGAATTGTGATCAAGATATTGTTAGCAAGGATAATAATTTCAGGACATAAACTAACCTAGACCATTCATCTCCCTAGCTAATAAACATGGGGAAAGTAGAATGTACAGTAACTCACTGTAGGAGAGAAAATTTTTAGCTTTCTGTAGCTATGAGGGTCCCAATTACTTCATAAATGTACTTACCCAAAGAAAAATATCCTAGTCGTCAAGATTCTGTCTCCTGATACAGACCAGGCACCAAAAGCCTGTGGGAAAAAATGACCTGGCTTTGACACACCACTGTGAAGATAGTGAACTCACCTTCAACGGATTCTAGCGCCTCCAAGTGGAATAGATGCGCAATCTCCAGCCAGTGCTCTGTGACATCACACTAGTTCAACTTACATCTTAGAACACCACTCAGGCTGGTTCCTTCCCTAGTTACACTCAAAAACTTTCAGCATCTCGACTTTACCTTTTCATATGGCCTGCTAGAAATAATAAATGAAATCCCAACTGAAAGGCCTGATGATCTGAGTAATATTCTGCCAAAGAATTTCACCCTAGCATTGTTTTTATTGTTTAGTTGTTGGATTTTTATTTATTTATTTGGTGTGTGTTTTGTTTTGTTTCATTTTTGTTTTTATTTTCGTTCTGAGAAAGTCTTCGGTTTCTGACTTGACAACATCCATGGTGGTTATTTTTCATGTTCCAACCTTTCCCTTGGTTATCTTTAAGCTGTGCTTCTTATCATAAATATTGCCAGACTCTTTGAGGCAGCACGCTGGATAGCACACAAATTTTCACTTTATGAAAACCCACAGTTAGAGGAGGACTATTTTTATGCAAACAAAGCTGGAATTTGACAGGGTTAAATGACATGTATTGAAAGCAATGGCAATCATGAATTATGGATTCTTTGGAAAGTAAGAGGACAACGTAGATCTTGGGCATGCTTACAAAGTTGTGATAAAATTAAAAAAAAAAAAACCTGATATCTCCCAGTCATATTTTAAAGGTTTTTAAAATTTACCAGCACTTCTGATTATAAGGAATTTCATGGATTAAATGCAGTACAACAGGATGAAATACATGAGGTAATTTTACTTTTGAAATATATGTAGACAGAATACTGGACACAGGTACGTTTAAATGTTACTTACAAATTAGAGGATACTTTAATTGTTCATGCCACATAGATCTTCATTTCTTCAAAACAAATCCTTTTCAGTACCTTCCACGGTCCCCACCACACCCTGTACATCCTCTTCATAGGGTATAACACTATCCATAGAGAGCTAGATCCTGCAACAACAGTCATCAAAAAAAAAATCATTCCTTAAGGTGTGGCCACAGGCCAATGTGATGGAGGATCTTTATCTGAGATTCTATCTTCCCAGGTTGATTTAAGTTCACAAAAAAAAAAAATCTAAGAAGGACCTCTACATATCCATATCGTCAATATTGATTGCCTCACTGTATGAAACATACATGCTATGGAGTGATTTTAGATGTCAACTACAGGATGAATGCCTTAAAATGAGAGACAGAAAGAGAGAGAGAGAGAGAGAGAGAGAGAGAGAGAGAGAGAGAGAGAGAGAGAGAGAGAGAGAGAGAGAAAGAGAGAGAGATTTCTCATCTATGTGTATTAGTGCAGGGCTTTGTTTTCAAAAAAATGGATGGAACGGTAAAATACTATATATTAGGTTAGACAAGTAAAACTCAAAATGACAATTGTGAAAATATAAATTTAATAAGGGACATTAAAAAATAGGAGGTATTTTGGAAGAGTAAGCACAGCAGCAGGGGGGGGGGAGATCTGATAGCAATGGAGGATATTGGGGAGGATGAAGATGGTAAAAGGACACTATAAACCTGTGCAAAGGGTCACAGAAAAGGCCTGCGACTTGTACACTTAAAAAACACTGGTATAAAGTAACAGAGTCCAAATAATATTTTGATTAATTTGGGGATTTTAGCTTCAAGCCACTATAAAATGTATTTGTATATTTCAACTCACATGTGGTTCTGGCTATGTTGAACATGATATGGGTGACAGCATATGGTAAGGGGCTTCAATGTTTGTGTATAATTTATCATCAAATGCACATGTCACTCAGTGAGCTGCAAGGCTATCACAGGGAATGTGGTATCTAAAGATCTTAAGTGTACATGACGTAGGGAGAATAATGGCCCCTCACTACTATAGATGTTGAAATAATCACATGTCTTTCCCCAAAATAATTTTCTGAAGGTTAATCCCCAGGTGTGAATATATTTGGAAGAAATTGAATGGGTCAGGAGGGATATGACCTACATATAAAAATAATTTAATAATGCTGTTATAAAAAAGGTTTAATTATGAAAGGGAGTTTGGTTCCCTCTTTTCTCTTTCTAGCCCATTGAATCCCACTGTGATGACATCATCTCACAAGAATTCATTCATTTGCTGATGGTGTGTTCATCATTGAATATACAGACTCCTGAAAATAGTCATACAAAATATGCTTCATTATATACTAGACAATTAGTGTCATTTTATTTGGCAATATGATTATTGCCAAATTGTATGGCAATATGATTAATATATAAATGTATGATTATGCCTCAGAATCATGAGCAACTGGGCCATATGCGAAATACAATTACTATATTTCTGCTGACTGAAGATCAGATGGGTTGAGTGTTATCATGTGTGCTGTTCATGAGAGGAAGCAGCATAGATGGTGAGTATAGATCAGAGAGGAACATCCAAGGAGGACACTATGTAAGGAACCCTAGGAAGAGCACCATCACTGCTTTTAGCTAGTAGACATATTTTTAGAATCCCCACTTTCTAGGGTGGAAAAGCAAACTGTATTACTCTAATTTACTAAGTATGGTCATTTGATACATCAGTGATCGTCACCAAGGTGAACAGGTGTTGACAGAAGTTTGGGGACTCAGGAGAAGCCTGTTCTGGGAAAACCCATTGCCTTCAAAGTACGGAGATTTCTGACCAGCAACGCTGGATAAACAGTCTACATTGGCAGCAGTAGCCCCATTGTGTTCAAATTAGTGGTTTTCACACCATGGAATTAGACTCCTCTGAGTGTTCAAACAACCCTTTCACAACTGTCACATATCATATATCTTGTTTATAAGATATATACTTTACAATTGATGACTATAGCAAAATTATATTTATGAAGTTTCAATGAAATAACATTGTTGTGGAGCTGTATATTAAAGATTCACAACATTTTGAAGATTGAGGACCACTAGTCCTGACTTCTCTAAAGCATGCCTGTCACTATGGGCTGGAGGAATAATCCCCTTTATTCAATCAGGCAAACGCAGAAAAATCAAAACACTACCCAATAGTTATGAAAGTTAAACATCTATTGTACCACAGTCTATAAGCAGGGCATGCTGGCATATTAGACAAATGAGATCAAAATGAAAATCACTGTGAACAAATGAGAAGCAGAGGAGAATAACCAGTACCCTAGTGGTGACATAAGTGGGTATTAGCCCAGACACTTAGAATACCCAAGATACAAGATATAATCTTCAAAACATATGAAACTTAAGGAGATTGAAGACCAAAATGCTAACACTGTGCCCCTTCTTAGAATTGGGAACAAAACTCTCATGGAAGGAGTTACAGAGACAACCTTTGGAGATGAATCAAAAGGATGGACCATCTAGAGACTGCCATTCCTAGGGGTCCCTCCCATAATCAGCCTCCAAACACTGACACCATTGCATACACTGGCAAGATTTTGCTGGAAGGACCCAGATTTAGCTGTCTCTTGTGAGGCTATGCCATGGCCTAGCAAACACAGAAGTGGATGCTCACAGTCAGCTATTGGATGAATCACAGGGACCGAAATGTAGGAGGTAGAGAAGGTACCCAAGGAGCTAAAGGGGTCTGCAATCCCATAAGTGGAACAACAATATGAACTAAAGAAACCCCCCAGAGCTCATTTTTCTAGCAACTTATTAGAGCTCATGTTTCTAGCTGCAGTTGTATCAGAAGATGGACTAGTTGGTTATCATTGGAAAGAGAGCCCCATCAGTCTTGCAAACTTTATATGCCTTAATTCAGGGGTATGCCAGGGACAAGATGTGGTGGTGGGGGTTGAGGTGGGTATGGGGGAAATTTTGGGATAGTATTGGAAATGTAAATGAAAAAATACCTAATTTAAAAAAAAATTGAGGAAACCATTGTCAGAACCTCCAGCAAGAATTTTAAATAACTGCCCTAAAGTCTGGATTTAGGATTCCTCGAGAATCTTCCAAAACAAAAGGAAATGCAGAATCTTGGTGCTGTAATTGGAGAAACAAGAGAAAAGCAAAGGAGAATTCATCACATAAAAACAGACAGAAGAAGTAGGAATTAAAGACATATTTGGGCAAGATGAATAGTGAAGTAGAGATTAGAGCAGGCAGAAAGGACTGAGGAGATAGCTCACTGCTTAGGCCCACTGATTGCTTTTGCACAGGACAAGGGTTCAATTTCTAACACCCACATGGTTGTTCACAACCACCTGCAATTCTACTTCTAGACGATCTGATGACCTCTTTGGACAACACACACACACACACACACACACACACAGACATATCACACACATACACTCACCCCCCCCACACACACACACACATCACACACATACACTCACCCACAGAGAAAAAGAAATATTTTAGAAAACAATTATACAAACAAAAAGGAGTCAAGTATAGTTTTATTCCACTTTAATACCAGCACTCAGAAGCAGGCTAAACTCTGTAAGTTGAATGACTGCCTAGCTGGTAGGTGTGTTTTCAGAATTTTATTTTTCTCTTCTTTTTCTTTTTCTTTTTTTTTTTTTTTTTTTTGTTTTTTGTTTTTTTGTTTTTTTTTTTTTGTTGTTGTTGTTTTGGGGATTTTATGACTATTTCAGTATTTGCTTAAAGATTCTAGTTTTTTTTTTTTTTTTGATTTACTTTTTCTAACATTTTAGGCTTTTTTTCGGGTTTTTTAGTATTTTACAGTTTCCAGGGTTTTTTTTGAGGGGGGGTGCGAGAGGGTAAAGCCCTTTGGGTTATTTAGAGTTTTAGGGTGTTAATGGTTTTAAATTTGGGAGGTTGTTTTGTCCTTACAAGTTTTTTGTTTGTTTGTTTGTTTGTTTGTTTTGGGTAGGGTTGAGGTTTATTTTTATTTTATTTATTTATTTATGTATTTATTTATGTATTTATTTATTTATGTATTTATTTATTTATTTAATTTAGATCTTGATTTCTCCTAGAAATTAAAGGTATTTCAGGGTTTTAGGGCTTTTTAGGGTTTATAAATAACTTTAGGATAATTGGATTTTTTTTGTGTGTGTGTTTGTTCTTCTTTTTGTTTTCTTTTGTTTTGTTTTATTTTTGTTTCTTTTTATACTTTTAGTGTTTTATAGGGTTTTAGGATTTTGTAAGGGTTATTTGTTTTCTTGTGTGTGTGTTTGCTCTTTTTTATGGGTTTAGGATTATTTTTATATCTTAGGTTTTTAGTTAATGTTTCAGGGTTTTGTAGGTATTTTGGGGGGGTAGGATTGTTTTTATAGTCTCAGGATTTTAGTTAGGGTTTCAGGGTATTGTAGGTTTTTTGTTGTTGTTGTTTGTTTGTTTGTTTTGTTTTGCTTTTTTTAAGCGGGTTTTCAAGGTTTTTTTTTTTGAGTTTCAGTTTTGATGTGTTTTTAGAACATTTTAAAGGAACATTTTTTAGGGTTTTACAGTTCTTTTGGGTCTTTTTACTGTTGTTGAGATTGTTTTAGAATTTTAGGGTTTTTCTTTATTTTTTAGTTTTGTTTTGTTTTGTTTTTTAATTTAATTAAAGAATTTTTTAAAATTGTTTTAAGCATTTTTCTTTTAATAAGGTTTGTAAAATGATTTTCATCTACAGTGTTTTGGCGATTTTTTAAGGCAGTAGAATTTGTAGTTGTTGGGGTGGTTGTTTTGTACCTTTTTCTTTTCTTTTCTTTTCTTTTTTTTAATTGTTTTTTATTGTCTCATTAGGGATCTAGACTTGTAGAGTTTTTGGATTTTTTTAGGGTTTTATATTTTTTTAGGGTCTTTTTAGAGTTCTTGTGTTTTCTTATTTGTAGAATTTTAGGGTTTTAAAAATGTTTATTAAAAATTTAAAAAAGTAGCTTTTTAGGGTCATTAATGTTTGTTTAATAATTTTAGGGTTTTTTAGGGTTTTAGGTTTTGCTTTATTGATTTACGGTTTTTTTTTTACGGTTTTTAAATGATTTTAGGGTTGTTCTCAGTGTATTTGATGAGATTTTTTTTTAAGGCTTAGTGTGGTTATTGTTGTTCTTTCTTTGTTTGTTTGTTTGTTTGTGGTAATGATTTTATGGTTTTTTGGGTCTTTGTAGAGATGTAGATTTTTTTTTGGTTGATTGTTTTGTTTGTTTTTCTTTAGGGTTTTAGGTTCTTTTAGTTTTCTTTTTTCAAAAATTTTATGTTTTTTTGTTTGTTTGTTTGTTTTTTTAGGGTTTTTGTTGTTTATTTAAAGCTTCAAGTTTATTTTCTTTTCTCTTCTTTTTCTTTTTTATTTTTTAGAGTTTTTAGGGTCTTTAAGGTTCTGTCTCTAAGAATATAGAAACTGAACCTATTGCTTTTAGATTATTTATAAAATGTATTCCATTCTGAAAACAAGAAACACTATAAAGTCATGTTTGTTCATTTGCGTGTATGTCCCCAGGAGCTATAGATTATGTGTGCCTAATGCAGAGCTCTAGACTATGTCCTGATCATACAGATTTAATTGTCACATCATGAAAGTTCAAGAACTATACTATAAAGCTATATCTATGTATCCTAGTTTATTCATCTTTCAAACAAATATAGTAGAAATGTCACAGAGGGCAGAGTTTATTGATCATGATTTTGAAAAAGGATCTCAAACGTCATTAAATCAAGTATCTTATACTAGCCAAACTCTACCCATCTATCCAGTTCACTCCTGTAAGAATAATTGCACCTGGGTTTTGGTTAATTCTTATTAAATTCTCCAGTTAAAAAAAAGGTCTTTATTAGCCCCCTTCCAGCTTAGTGAAAAACTCCATTCACTCTCCGTCTGAAAGCAAAAGCATTTTTCTTTCACAGACTATGTTAATTTTACAACATTTGCGCCTGGATGGTTTCCATTTCCACAGTTGTGTTTTCCATGACTCAATATTTCATCTCTATTCAGAGAACTCCTCTCATATACCACAGGTTAATACACAAAGGCTCATTTGTGAGTCATGCCAAGAAAGCAGAATGAATTTGGGGGATACAGAAGAGGGAAAGACACAAGAGCAACAGAAGTATCATTAAGCTGGATAATACTCTAGAATACTGCATGCTATTCATGTATCCTGGGGATCCAGAAATTCATCTAGACTGGACCCTAGTAATGCATTGGAAGTATTTAGTCTGAAGCTTAGCCTATTAACTGGCAGCTCCCATAGCTTTGAACCGATCCAATGATTTTTATCTTCCACACACCACCCAGTAGTATCCAAGCTACATTCCCTGTCACAGGCAAAAGCCCGGAAAAAGAAAAGAAAGCACTGTACTGTGTGCTAGGGTAGTGCTCATAGTGTCAATCTGCACTGAATCTATTACCACAACTGCAAAGGTATATGGCACAGGCAATCCAAGGATCACCATGCTTCCCATTTTATCTCTCCAGTCTATATATCCTCTCCCAACTCTACACACTATGCTCCTAATCCTCGGGATCATTTAGAGGTCTCATAAATACCACCATGTATAACCCCAGAAGATGAGAGAAGTTTGAAGCACATCGATAGATTTTAAGTCTGACAATTTTTGATGTCATCAAAACAATTTTCTGAGTTGTGTTGTGCTTTTGTCAAACGATGGGGCTAGAATGGCCCTGCCAAGATCTAAAGCAGAAATAATAGTTTTTTTTATTTGTTTGTTTGTTTGTTTTTCTATTATTATATTGGAACATGTCATCATCAATTGCACTTCCTCAGTCTAAAAAAACAGGTAATACTTACAATTATTTGCTGCCATCTCTAAAGTCTGGGCAAGGCAACTCCTGTGATTCTCCAAGCCTTGCTTCTTACCAGTTCTGGGCTATATGCTGTCAGGATAATGTTCTAAACAGGGAACTCTAAGGATATCCAGATTTCAATAGTTTTCCCTTCAAAAATATAGTAAAAATAATTCCAATTGTACATTTATTTTAGTATTTCTGGTCAACATTTTCCTACTGAAGAGATAGAAATATTTACTATTTTTATATCTTTATACTAACATTATATTTCTGTTTTATTTGTAGGGGACAGGTTTATTTGAGACAGTCCTACATTACTCATGCTGACCTCAAACTCGCTATGTAGCTATGGACAGTCAAAGGCCTTGATAGTCCTGCATTCAACTGCCAAGTGCTGGGATTACAGATTACAGTACCATAGCTATTAAAAGATTTTCTATGACTGATAAAAGAGGTGAGGATTTGACTTTAGGATTTGGGTATTTTTCTAATTGTAGTCATAGTTTACATTGAATAGAGTCATTATGTGAAAAGTAACAGAGATTCTGGTCTTTCAGATTTCTACTCTTTAGTAGATCAGTTAATAAATTTAAATATCTACTAAAATTGTCATGGCATACAGGAGAACAGTAGTTTAAGATCTTGCCTAGGGAGATTTCTGATTTTTATAAGATTCAATAAATAGGAGTAGATTTATGAGTTTAAAATGAATGAGCATGTCTTATCTAAATTGCCAATGTTATACATAATAATACAAAACATAAATTTTAAGTTTTTAGAATTATTTTCCTTAAAACATATATTTATGACCAAATGAGCTAGAATTACGCATAACAAATATTTAATATTATAAAAATCCTAAAATTTTGTTGAAAGAAAATGAAACTTATTCTGTTGAATTTATTGTAGTCTGTTATTTTGATAAGTATTTCTGAGGTTTTTAGAGATCTATAGACAAAATATTCAGTGTATTTTTTTATGATAATTTTCAAGTAAGGTAGTATACTGAGACTAGGCTGGTAAGTCCATGCCCACACTATAAAGAGTTTCTAGCTTTTGGTCTGTAAATGACTACAGTGTTTTTTGCCATGCTATGAAAGTTTTAAAAATTGTTTTCATTTGGAGTATTTATTTATTTTTTATCTTTAGTCCCTATCTGTTTCCTGAACTGACTCAAAATGGCAGCTCCCTCGACGTTGTTCGTAGGAAGGAAATGATCTCCTATTCATTTCAAATTGAATATCCCCAAACAATTAACCAACCAAATTAAAAAAAAAAGGTTAATATGGAATTGACTCAGATCTTACTTGGAAACCATTTGATGACTACAGTGATTGTTGCATTAATGGGGAAATGATCTAAAATAGTTTGGTGATATTCTTCCACAGGAGTATTTTGCCAGGGTTGTTAGGAAAGTTGTTTCCATACACTTTTTTTTTTTTTTTTACTAAATAGGGACTAAGTTTAGGATTGTAAAAACTAATTTGCTAGTTTGAGTTGGTTTTCTAAAATTAACGACAGAGTCCAGATGACAACAGTAAGTAATCTCTCTCTATCTTTCAACTAGACCTGAGGCTGACATATTGTAAAAACTGGTAATCCTCTCTTCATCTCTCAGCAAATGTCTGCCTCTTGAAAATTTATGATCTCGTCTCCATTAAAATTCTTAGTGGTTTTCATTGGTATAGTATGTGACCATACCTATCTGATTTACCATTCAGTAGGACTAGAACAGAACCAAGAATAGTTAGATAATGAGACTTAATTTAGTTTCAAGTGTATTTCAAAGTAGGGATTTTTCTGTTCTACCAAATAGAAGGTCTAATTTTTTTTCCTATATTGACTCAGTTAAGACTTAGTGTAAAACATAATTCAGTTAAAATATACAAATTGCCTTATTATGTAACTGATTATTTTCCATACTGTTAAATATAATAAACCATAAAGTACATTTCTAAAACTTTGTGCAAAACTTCTGAATTTCCACAACAAATGTAAATCAAAATTTAAAATCTCATTAACATTTACTTAAAGTAGAAAATACCTTTCTGTTACTCACACCAAGCAAGTGAAAGATCTGTGTGACAAGAACTTCAAGTCTCTGAAGAAAGAAATTGAAAATCTCAGAAGATGGAAAGACCTCCCATTCTCATAGATTGGCACGATTAATTCAGTTAAAATGGTCATCTTGCCAAAAGCAATCTATAGATTCAGTGAAATCACAATCAAAATTAAAACTCAATTATTTATAAAGATAGAAAGAACAATTTACAAAATCATCTGGAATAAAAAAATCCAGGATACGGAAAAACTATTCTCAACAATAAAAGAACTACAGGGGGAATCATCCTCGAACTCAATCTGTAGAATAGAGCAAGAGAGCTAAAAATATAAGCTAATGATACAAAGACAGTGACTTAATTAAATACACAGGCAAATGGAAGGATATAAAATATATCAACCTGTGTGAGGTAACCCAAATCCAAAATTACAAACGTGGTACACAGTCACTTATAAATGGATATTATTCTAAAAATTCAGAATATCCAAAATGTAATTTACAGACCACATGAAGCTCAAGCAGAAGGAAGATGAGAGTGTGGGAGTTTCAATCCCTCTTAGAATGGGGAACAAAATACTCCTTGGAAAAAATATGGAGACAAAGTGCAGAGCAGAGACTGAAGAAATAACTATCCATTGTCTGCCCAACCTGTGGATCCATCCCATATACAGACACCAAACCCAGTCACTGTTGTGGATACCAACACGTGCTTGCTGACAGGAGCCAAATATGGCTATCTCCTGAGAAGCTCAGCCATTTCTTGGCAAGAAAAGAGGCTGATGCTCAAAGACAACTATCAGACTGATCATGGGGTCCCCAGTAGACGAGTTACAGGAAGAACTGAAGGAGCTGAATGGGTTTGCAACCTTATAGGAAGAACAACAATATGAACCAACCAGACTGTCCAGAGCACCCAGGGACTAAGCACCAACACATGGTTCCAGCTGCATATATAGCAGATTATGACCTTGTCAGACATCAGTGGGAGGAGAGGTTCTTGGTCCTGTGAAGGCTTGATTCCTCAGTGTAGGCATGTACCAGGGTGGGGAGGGTAAAATGGGCGGATGGAGGAAGATCCTAGTAGAAACACAGAGAGGGTAAATGGAATAGGGATTATCTGGGGTGAAACAAACAAAGAAAGATAATATCTAGTAAAAATAAATAAATAAATAAATAAATAAATAAATAAATAAATAAATAAATAAATAAATAAATAAATAGATAGATAGATAGATAGATAAATAAAAATAGTTACAAAATACTACATATAAAAAGAATTATTCACTATGATGTCATACAGTATATTAACTAATATTTCCTAATATAGAAATTATGCTAATACTCTATAGTTTAAAAAAATTATATATCCAAAAATGTACCTTCAAATTTTTCCAGAAGATTTTGTACAGGAAATCTATATAGAAATTAAAGTTTTAAAAAGTAAGAATGCAGATATTAGAGTTTGATGGCTCAGCTTTTGACATACAGGCATGACAATGAGAGTTTGACCCACACCACTATACCCTCCAAGAAAACTATTAAAATTAAAGATTAATCATACAGAATTATTGTTTGGAATATACATCATATGCAAAATATTAATGCAGATTACTTGCTATACAATCAATTATACTTTCATTTAAATACTTACACTAAGAAGGAAATAATAAGTATGAACATATTACAGTGTATCTCCAATTATTTCTTCAGAATTTGCATTCTAATTATCACTAGTTACTGGAGATTCTGTTCTCGGTTGTTAATACAACAAGATATATAAACAATTTTTTTTTTGCAAATATTAATGAAATAGTTTTCACCTGACTAGACTTATATTTTAATGCTACACAAAGAAGCTCTGCATTCAATCTTCAACAATGAAAAAATAAATAAATAAAAAATAAAATTTAAATATAAAAAATATAGAAGACTTGTTTCCTTAGGCCCCAGTAAAATTGTAAGGCTGAGTATTTTATTTTCAAGGCCAGTCCAAACTGCACATGTGCTTTGAGATAATACTGAGATATAGAGTTAGAGCTTTCCTTCCTATACCAAAACAACACATACATAAACACAGCCTTCACTGAATTATGTCTGAAGTACCAGCTGTTCTGAGGTTGAGAGAAGCCTCTGGATTTGGAAGCAATTTGGCGCCTATATATGCAAATTTTGGAAATCTGGCCTTTCAAAACCAGGTAAAGGAAAATGAAGACTGGTCTTCAGTTTGTTTTTAATGAATTCCTGGTGGGCAGCAGCAGTACAGAAAAGGATCTAGTCTGTTTCCACCACTAACTGACCCCCAGTTTACTCACAACTCACATCCCTGGGCCCCAAGAATACTTTTTGGGTCTCCAATTTCCTAGCCTTCCTGCTTTTTGCTAGGTGATCATCTGTTCAATCTCCTGCCCATAGCGAAAAAGTTCTCTGTTTTTCTTGGGTAAAATGGATTGTGAACCCAGAAGCATTAACCGCAGGAGTCCAATGAGGGTCACATGCTCTCATTTCTTCTTTAGTAACACCTCCATCACTCCACCATCATCCCACTGGGACCCCCAGCTGAACCAGGATTAACCATCTTTCAACATTTCATTGACTCCCTCCACAGAGACTTCTCCCTACCATGCTTCCTCAAGAACTTTACTTCCTCAGGAACTCAGCTTCCTGGCCACCACAAAGCATACTGAATAACAGGGTTTGGACAGCAGGAAAACAATCTTAGCCAAGCCCATTGCTGATTGGCCTATTTACACATTCCTACAAAGGGTGAGAGAGGATTTATCAGTCATCTGTCATCACAGTAGCAAAAAGGAGGTAGTATTTTAGCTTCCACTACTAGTAAGAGTTTTTCCATTTTTCAAGTATGCAATAGTAACTTGAAAGTAAGAAAAAAACAAAAACAAAAACAAAACAAAACAAAAAAACCCAAAACAAAAACAAAACAAACAAACAAACAAAAAAAACAAAACAAAAACAAAACACCAAGGAAGTCTCTCCTACTTTGTTTTAGTTGAAGGGACTGTCGTGTGTAATTCTAAATTGTTTTATTTATTTACCTAACGTGTTTTTGCACATTTGTATTTTTACAACATGCATATCTGATGTTTATACGACATGCATGTCTCATGCTCTTAGAAACTAGAATAGGATGGCAAAATCCCCTGGATCTTAATTAAAAATTATTGTGTGCCATTATGTGGGTCCTACGAACTAAACCTTGGTTCTGTCCAAGAGCAACAAGTGCTCTTAATGTCTAAGTCATCTTTCATTCCCTGCCCTCTGTGTTTTATAGTATGTTGGATCATTTCTCTTGCTAGATGTTTAATTTTACTATACAGTGGAGATAATAAAAATACTACACTTTCTTAATATTTTCTATTTCCAGAAAATAAATAAAAACTCCATAATTTGAATAGATTGTGTAAATCAGAAAAAGAGTTTCAGCAAAAAAGGATGTGTATACATTTCAGTATATGTGTGCATACGGAGGTCAGAAATAGACACATGTTTTATCCTAAATTATATTCCAACATTTTTTTTTTTATGAGACAGGGTTTCTCTGTATAGATCTGTTTGTCCTGGAACTCACCCTTTATACCAGTGTGGCCACAAACTCAGAAATTTCCCTGCTTTTTCCTCAAAACTGCAGGTATTAAGGCATGTGCCACCACTGTCTGACACAACTTAAAAGTTGAGACAGTATATCTCTGAATCTGCAGCTCACAAACGCCACTAGCCTGGCTAGCCAGCCATCTGTCATCACCTACTCAGCACTGGCCTGCAGAATGTATTTTTAATGTGGATTCTAGACCCCCATCTTAATTCCATATAATTTCAAGGGAAGCAATTTTCCAAAACACCATCTCTCTAGACACCTTGTGAGATTTGTTCTGCTGTAGTCACTACCATTATTATTTTTTTTTCCCTATTGCTCTAATCATGCCTAAGTTTAGGCTCCTAAAGTGTTTAAGGCTGGTTTTGCTTGTTTCCTTACATTAGAAAATTGGTTTTCTTGTTCAGTTTACATTATACAGTTAATTGGGTAAACTTGTCAGACTCATATTTCATTTGTGAGACTTGTTGCTGTGTTTTGTTTGCTTGTTAGGTTTTTGTTTTTATTTTTTGTTTTTTGTTTTTGTTTTTTTAATTTGGTGGGTTGGTTGAATTTCTTTGTTTGCTTGATTATTTGGTTGCTTTTTGTTTTTTAATTTTGTTTTTTTTTTGTTTTATTTTTTGTTTTGTTTTGTTTTGATTTTTCCACAACTGAAGATGAAACTCATAACTGTTACTTGGTTCTTTAACACTGAGCTACATCTCCAGGTAAACATTAGTTCTAAATGTTGGGTGAAAAGTCATCTGTATGTGTTTTAAGGAAAACTATGATTTCTGTGAAACCTAAAATTATTCCCCTATGCTATAGGGTCTATGGAGATGTAATGCCCTCTTCTGGACTCTTCAAAAAACAGACAAATATCTCCAAAAACACATACTTCCAGACTTATCCAACATACTGTCTAATTCATCTTTTAGAAGAAAGAACAATAAAAGATTAAAGCAAGAAATATAGTGGAAAGCTAGTGTAAGTCACCCCAAAACTGGGCCTATGCTCAATTCCCAGGATGAGCTGGACAGCACCCCAGTGACTCCAGAGTAAAACCATACCTCATGCAAACTGCAAGAGGTTTTATTATCAGCAAGCTGAGGTTGAAGTCCCTCCACCATGCAGGGCAGGGGAGTTTGACCCTGAGCAGTGACAGTAGAGGGCTTTTAACAGCTAGCTGAGGAATGGGGAGGAGTTGGGAGGAGAGTTCGTGGAAGTTGGGAAGAGTTGGGAGGTGTTAGGAGGAGAGTTCTTTTCTTCTGGGTGTCCTTGCTGAAATTTACAAGGCAGGAGTGGGGAGTGAGATATTTCTGAATTTTTATCTTATTGTCCTTGGCACAAATAGGGAGGCATCTCTGGTTGTAAAGTATAGAAACAAAAAGCTTTTTTGATGGCTTAGAGAAAACGAGGTTCTTTCTGGCTGTATTTTCAGAGATCAGGGAAAACAAGCTTGGGAAATATCTAGAGGCTTTACCTTCCTGGGAGAAACACTTTAAGTTGGGGTCACACATTCCCCACTCCTTCTAGTATAGAGTTCTTATCTTAGAACTGGGAAAATTAAACCTCTGGCCCAGTTGTCAAATAAGGCCAACATGAGTTTGCATCTTTAGGATTTGTAACATTGAGAGCCTCAGAAGCTCCTCAAATGAGAATAGAGAGTCTCTCGTCAGTGGTAGCATGGAGGGAGGAGGTTCCTCTGCAGTGTCTTCAGAGTGTGACCAGGGCCAGGCTAGTGGACCTCGGTGTGGTCAGGTTGGGTAATCAGGCACATGCTGGAGGAGCAGCTGGACTTGTATCTGGGATCAAGGTTCCTGGAACAATGATGCCAGACCAGGACAGGATCCCCTACTTGACTTTTATGTGGAACTGTGGTCAGTTCCTGGTTCGTTCCTTTTTTTTTTTCAGCAATTTCCAGGTGTCCTTTCCAACCAGTTCTAAGGCCTTCAAGTGAGCTAGAAGGTGTTGGGAAAAAAGGAACATCAGGGTCACACATTCCCCCTGCTTCTGTTAAGGGGGGCAGTCCCCCATGTTGAATTTCAAAGGGTGTAATTTTTTCTGTACTTGGAACAGAGTGAAGGGAAGGAGAGTTGTTCAATCTTTTCTTCAGTCTCTAAAGCCAATTTATTCAAGGTTTCGTTTAACATTCTATTCATCTGCTCTACCTGTCCTGAACTCTGGGGTCTATAAACACAATGTAACTTCTGATTGATCCACAATTGTCTGGCTAACTCTTGACGTACTTGGGCAATGAAGGAGGAGCCACTGTCTGAGGAAAGTACCTTAGGGATGCTGAATCTTGAAAAAATTTCCTCTAATATCTTCTTTGCCATGATATTGGAGGTCTCTTTCTTAGTGGGGAGGGCTTTACTCAACCTGAAAAAGTGTCTATAAAAACTGATAGATATTTATTACTGTACTTGGCTGGTTTAACTTCAGTAAAATCTAATTTTCAGTATGCCTCTGGACAGTTACAGCTTTGCCACCTTCCAGGGGCTTTCTTGTTGTGTCCGGCATTGATGAGGACAAAGGCTTGGCATTTATTATCACTATCTTGAGCAATATCAGACATTTTTATAACATAGTAGTTTGAGCTCTTAACAGTTTCTTTGAGCTTCTTATTTCCCAAATGTGTGAGCCTGTGCAGACTGGCTACATATTGTTGCCCTTTTCTGGTGGGCATTTAATAGCAACCATCTTGGGTCTTAGCTACTTCCTGAGGAGTGTACTCACATGTCTCAGGTATTTTGCCGATTAGTTCCTGATCTTCTGAGTTTATTCAAAGCCTGTGTCTTTGAGTTTATAATGGTCTTTAAGTTATTTATTTTTCTCTTAGAGCCACCTGTTTTTCAGCCAGGTAAGCCATCATATTTCCTTTCTATCTGGCAACAAGGCCTTTCTGGTGACCAGAACAATGTATGGTGGCTAGGTTTTTTGTTTGTGTTGTTTTGTTTTGTTTTGTTTTGTTTGTTTTTGTTTTTTGTTGTTGTTGTTGTTTTGCTTGTTTTTTTGTTTTGTTTTGTTTTTTGTTTTTTGTTTTGTTCTTTTTTTGTTTTGTTATGTTTTGTTTGTTTTGTGTTTTTTTATTTATTTATTTATTTACAAGTTTTGGCTTCTAATAAGCCCAAGATTTTTTTTATTATTAATATCTTTCCCAGCAGAAGTAAGTAGCCCCCATTGCCTATAGATTGTCCCACATGTGTGAGTGGTGGTGAAAACTTACCTGCTGTCTGTGTAGATATTTTTGTTTTTCTCTTTGGCCAGCTACAAAGCTTCTGTGAGTGCAATTAGCTCTGGTTTGTGGGTTATTGTCCCTTCAGGCAAGGTGCTGTTGCAGATGGTTTGTTTTCCATTGCCCAAGGCTGCCCCTGCCTTTTGCTTACCTTTAACCAAAAACCTGCTATCATCCATGCACCAGTTGGGGAAGTCTGGCCATGACTGATTAGTGAGTTCTTTCTTAGGTCCGGTTTATTCTGCCAGGATGCCCATACACTGGTGCTCTTGTAGGGATTTGTAAGCTTCTGACAGCAAGGTGGCAGAATTCAGGATAGCAGGGAGTACAAACTGCACTCTCTCAGTCAGTAAGAGGTTCTGATAATGGGTCATGTGAGATTTAGTCATCCAGCGATCAGGCAGTGGTCTAATGATGCTTTCTAAGGCATGGGTCTACCACTATCATTCGTTGACCTAGAGTCAGTTTATCAGCATCTTTGAGAAGTAGGGCCAAAGCATTGATAGCTTTTAAGCAAAATGGCCATCCACTGGACACTGAGTCTAGTTTTTTTGTTTGTTTGTTTGGTTTTTGGTTTTTGGTTTTTGGATTTTGTTTCTTTTTTTTTTTTTTTTTTGGACCAGTGTTCCACAGGTTGTTTTTTTGGCCCCAGAGTTTAGATCAGAACCCCACTTTCTATTCCTACTCATTCCTCTATATGAAGTGAACAGGCTTAGTCAGGTCTTGCAGGGCTAGGGCTGGTGCACTAAGCAATGCCTTTTTAATCTCTTTAAAGGACTACTGGTGAATGGGGGTCCATGAGAAAGTCCCAGTCTCTTTAGTAAAGGGGTAGAGTGTGGCTGCCAGAGTGGCAAAGCTTGGAATCTAGAGTCTACAAATCCAGCTATTCCCACAAATTATCTCACGTGCTTTAAGGTTGTTGGGATGGGGATTTGAGTTACAGTCTTTTTCCAAGCTTCTGTCAGCCACCATTTCCTTTCCCTGAGACTATAACCCAAATAGGTTACTTCTGTCTGGCAATTCTGGGCTTTCTTAGCAGATGCCTTGTATCCCAACTTGCTCAATTCTGCCAGTAATTTTTCAGTTCCCAGTCTGCACCATTTTTCGGTGGTGGCAGCAAGAAGCAGGTCTTAAACATAATGAAGAAGAAAAACTTGGGGGATTTCTGACCTGAACTGTGCCAAGTCTGAGTGGAAGGCTTCATCAAAGAGAATAGGAGAGTTCTTAAATTTTTGAGGTAAATGTCTCAAAGTTAGTTTGTACAGCCTATCACTAATCTGGGTCTCTCCATTTGAAAGCAAAGATTACCTGACTCATGGGATGTAGTTTTAGGCAGAAGAATGCATCCTTCAGGTGCAGGACTATATAACAATGTCTGTCAGGGTGGAGAGAAGTAAGTAGATTGTAGGAGTTAGGGACAGTAGGATGAATATTTCATACTCTTTCGTTTACTTTTACTAAGTCTTGAACTGGCAGATAAACATTAGTGCCTGGCTTTTTAACTGGTAGTAATGGAGTATTCCAGGGAGATTGACAAGAGACCAAAACACCTAGTTCTATGAGCCTTTGAATGTGAGGTCTGATGCCCTCTTGTGCCTCTCTGCTCATGGGGTATTGTTGTACCCCAATAAAAGTCACACCAGTTTTCAGCTTCACAATGATGGGGGGCACCCTGTTTGCCTCTCCCATACCTTCCATCTCTGCCCAGGCGTGAAGATAATCTCTCTAACCTGGTCCATTCTAGAACTTTTCTCAATGTGACTTGAGGCTCATATAATCTATATACTTCTAATTTTAAAACTAAAATTATAGAGAAATGGGCTTATCAAGAGATTGAATTTGCTTCCAAAGAGAAGCTTATTTGGACTTTTAATGTGATAGTAAGTCTCTACCCAACAATGGCGTTGACATTCAAGAATGTTGAGGAAGGAATGAGTTACTTGGCTTCTTCTTAAAAGAACTTTCTTATCAGTGGTCCAAGAGTATGGTTTCTGAACAGTAGCCACGATTACTACGTTTTTTGTTTTGTTTTGTTCTTTTTCTGTTTTTTGGTGTTTTTCTTTTGTTGTTGTTGTTGTTGTTGTTGTTGTTGTTGTTCAATTTCTCCAGTGGCTCTTTCAGGACTGAAATCTGTGCTCTAGTATCAATAATGAAAACTGTTGTGGTCCCCTCCACACTTAGGATTACCCCAGGTTTGGGGAGGGGGTCTGAGCCCTGACTCTCCTAGTCATCATCTTTTAGGGGAAAAACCTTGAGCTGTCTGGAATTTGTCTCTTTTTGGGGGGCAGTCTCTTACCAAATGTTACTTTTCTTTATAGTATGCACATCGGTCCTCATCTAGAGGTCGTGGAGGTCCTCTGGATTTCTGAGGTCTTCTCGCCCTGTGTTACCCAGGTACTCTTTCTGCCTACTTCGTCTACCTTTTCTATAAACTTCTTTATCACCTGTGAATACATCCACAAACCTAGTTACATTTTTTTAAGTCTTCTATCTCGTCTATTTTCTCTTTCCTCAGCCTCTCTCTTTTTTCTTTGTCTTTTTTCTTCTTCAGTCTCAATCTCTTTTTAATATATTTTATTAGGTATTTTACTCATTTACATTTCCAACACTATCCCAATAGTCCCCCATGCCCTCCCCCTCCCCCACTCTCCTACCCACTCACTACCACTTTTTAACCCTGGCGTTCCCCTGTACTGGGGCATAATTAGTGTGCATGCCCAATCTGGCTCTCTTTCCAGTGATGGCCGACTAGGCAATCTTTAGATACATATGCCGCTACAGTCAAGAGCTTCGGGATACTGGTTAGTTCATAATGTTTTTCCACCTATAGGATTGCAGATCCCTTTAGCTGCTTGGATATTTTCTCTAGCTCCTCCATTGGGGGCCCTGTGATCCATCCAATAGCTTAATGTGAGCATCCACTTCTTTGTTTGCTAGGCCTCTGCATAATCTCACAAGAGACAGCTATATCAGGGTCCACTCAGCAAAACCTTGCAAGTGTATGGAGTGGTGTCAGTGTTTGGAGACTGATTAGTGGATGGATCCCTGCATATGGCAATCTCTAGATGGTCCATCTTTTTGTCTAAGCTCCAAACTTTGTCTCTGTAGCTACTTCCATGGGTGTTTTGTTTCCAATTCTAAGAATGAGCAAAGTGTCCACACTTTGGTTTTCGTTCTTCTTGAGTTTCATGTGTTTGGCAAATTGTATCTCATATCTTGGGGGTATTCTAGGTTTCAGGGCTAATATCCACTTATTAGTGAGAACATATCATTAGCATTATTTTGTGATTGAGTTACCTCACTCAGGGTGATGCTCTCCAGGTCCAACCATTTGCCTATAAATTTCATAAACTCATTCTTTTTAATAGCTGTAATATTAGTAATAATACTCCATTGTGTAAATGTACCACAATTTTGTAACCATTTTCTTTTGACGGGCATCTGGATTCTTTCCTGCTTCTGGCTACTATAAATAAGGCTGCTATGAACATAGTGGAGCATGTGTCTTACTAGTTGGAACAGCTTCTGGATATATGCCCAGGAGAGGTATTGTGGGATCCTATGGTAGTACAATGTCCAATTTTCTGAACTACCGCCAGAATGATTTCCAGAATTGATTTAAAACTTGCAATTCCACCAACAATGGAGGAGTTCTCTGCTTTCTCCACATCTGTGCCAGCATCTGCTGTCATTTGAATATTTGATCTTAGCCATTCTGACTGGTGTGAGATGGAATCTCAGGGTTGTTTTGATTTACATTTCACTGCTGATTAAGGATGGTGAACATTGTTTCAGGTGCTTCTTAGCCATTTGCTATTCCTCGGGTGAGAATTCTTTCTTTAGCTCTGAGCCCCGTTTTTTAATGGAGTTATTTGATTTTCTGGAGTCAACCTTCTGATTTCTTTATATATATTTGATATTATTCCCCTATTTGATTTAGGATAGTGAAAGATCCTTTCACAATCTGTTGGTGGCCTTTTTGTCTTATTGAAGGTGTCTTTTGCCTTACAAAAATGTGCAGCTTTATGAGGTCCAATTTGTCAATTCTAAATCTTGCAATACAAGCCATTTGTCTTCTATTCAGGAATTTTTCCCCTGTTCCCATATCTTTGAGGCTTTTCCACATTTTCTCCTCTACAAGTTTCAGTGTCTCTGATTTTATGTGGAGCTCCTTGATCCACTTACATTTGACCTTAGTACAAGGATATAAGAATGGATTGATTCATATTCTTCTACATGATAACCACCAATTGTGCCAGCACCATTTGTTGAAAATGCAGTCTTTTTTTCAACTGGATGGTTTTAGCTCCCTTGTAGATGATGAATTGACAATAGGTGTGTTGGTTCATTTCTGGGTCTTCAGTTCTATTTCATTGGTCTACTTGTCTGTCACTATATCAGTACCATGCAGTTTTTATCACAATTGCTCTGTAGTACAGCTTTGGGTCAGGCATGGTGATTGCACCAGAGGTTCTTTTATCCAGGAGAAGAGTTTTTGCTATCCTAGGTTTTGTTTATTCCCAATGTATTTGCAGATTGCCCTTTCTAATTCACTGAAGAATTGAGTTGGAATTTTAATGGTGATTTTATTGAATCTGTAGATTTCTTTTGGCAAGATGGCCATTTTTACAATGTTGATACTGCCAATCCATAATAATGGACGATCTTTCCATCTTCTGAGATATTCTTTAATTTCTTTCTTTAGAGACTTGAAGTTCTTATCATAGAGATCTTTTCCTTCCTTAGTTAGAGTCACAACAAAGTATTTTATATTATTTGTGACTATTGAGAAGGGTAATGCTTCTCTTATTTCATTCTCAGCCTGTTTATTCTTTGTGAAGAGAAAGGCCATTGACATGAGTGGTTAATTTTATATCCAGCTATTTAACCAACGTTGTTTTTCAAGTTTAGGAGTTCTGTGGTGGAATGTTTAGGTTCACTTATATATACCATCATATCATCTGCAAAAAAGTGATATTTTGAATTCTTCTTTTCCAATTTGTATCCCCTTTGTCTCCTTTCGTTGTCAAAATGCTCTGCCTAGGACTTCAAGAACAATGTTCAATAGGTAGGGAGAAAGTGGGCAGCCTTGTCAAGTCACTGATTTTAGTGGGATTGCTTCCAGCTTCATACCATTTCATTTGATGTTGGGTACTGGTTTACTGTAAATTGCTTTTATCCTGTTTATGTATGGACCTTGTATTCCTGATCCTTCCAAGACTTTTATCATGAATGGGTTTTGGATATACTTAAATGACTTCTTTGCATCTAATAAGATGATCTTGTGGTTTTGTCTTTGAGGTTGTTTATATAATGGATTATGTTGATGGATTTCCATATATTAAACCATCCCTGTATCCCTGGTATAAAACCTACTTGGTAAGGATGAATGAAATTTTTAATGTGTTCTTGGATATGATTAGGGATAATTTTACTGAGTATTTTTGTTTCGATATTCATAAGGGCCATTGTTCTGAAGTTCTTTATCTTTGTTGGATATTTCTGTGGTTTAGGTATCAGAGTAATTGTGGCTTCATAGAATGAGTTGGGTAGTGTATCTTCTACTGCTATTTTGTGGAATTGTTTGTGCAGAACTGGAATTAGATATTCTTTGAAGGTCTGATAGAACTCTGCATTAAACCCATCTGTTCCAGGGCCCTTTTTTTTTTTTTTTTTGGTTGGGAGACTATTAATTCCTGCTTCTATTTCTTTAGGGTATATGGGACTGTTTAGATTGTTAACTTGATCCTGCTTTAACTTTGTTACCTGGTATCTGTCTAGAAATTTGTCCATTTTGTCCATGTTATCCTGTTCTGTTGAGTATAGCCTGTGGTGGAAGGATCTGATGGTGTTTTGGATTTCTTCAGGATCTGTTTTTATGTCTCTCTTTTCAATTCTGATTTTGTTAATTAGGATGCTGTCTCTGTGCCTTAAGGGATGCTAGCTAAGGGTTAATCTATCTTGTTGATTTTCTCAAAGATCCAGCTCTTCTTTGGTTGATTCTTTAAGTAGTTCTTGTTTCCACTTGGTTAATTTCACCACTGAGTTTGATTATTTCCTTACATCTTCTCCTCTTGAGTGAATTTGCTTCCTTAATTCTGGAGATTTTTCATGTTTTTTCAAGCTGCTTGTATGTGCTCTCTCTGGTTTCTATTTTGAGGCACTCAAATCTATGAGTTTCCCTCTTAGTAATGATTTCATTGCGTCTCATAAGTTAGGGAATGTTGTGTCTTTATTTTCATTAAACTCTAAAATGTCTTTAATTTCCTTCTTTATTCCTCCTTGACCAAGGTATCACTTAAAAGACTGTTGTTCATTTTCAACGTAAACGTTGTTTTTCCATTATTTATGTTGTTATTGAATATCAATCATCCTAAGTCCTTGGAGGTCTGATAGGATGCTTTGGACAATTGCAATATTTTTTATCAGTTGAGGTCTGTTTTCTGACCACTTATATGGTCAATTTTGGAGAAGGTACCATGATGTGCTGAGAAAAAGTTATATCCTTTTGTTTCAGGATAAAACATTCTGTAGATATCTTTTAAGTCTATTTGTTTAATAACTTCTGTTAGTTTCACTGTGTCCCTGTTTAGTTTCTGTTTCCAAGATATGTCCATTGATAAAAGTGGTTTGTTGAAGCCTCCCACTATTATTGTGTGAGCTTCAATGTGTGCTTTGAGCTTTCTTTAATGAATGGGACTGCCCTTGCATTTGGAGCATAGATATTCAGAATTGAGAGTTCCTCTTGGGAGATTTTAACTTTGGTGAGTATGAAGTGTCCTTCTTTGTCGTTTTTGATAACTTTAGGTTGGAAATCAATTTTAATCGATATTTGAATGGTTACTCCAGCTGATTTCTTCAGACCATTTGCTTGGAAAATTATTTTCCAGCCTTTCACTCTGAGATAGTGTCTGTCTTTTTCCCTGATATGGGTTTCCTGTAAGCAGCAGACTATTGGGTCCTGTTTTTGTAGCCAGTCTGTCAGTCTATGTCTTTTTATTGGGGAACTGAATCCATTGATATTAAGAGATATTAAGGAAAAGTCATTGTTGCTTCCTATTATTTTTGTTGTTAGAGTTTGCATTCTGTTCTTGTGGATGTCTTCTTTTTGGTTTGTTGAGGGATTACTTTCTTGCTTTTTGTAGGGTGTGGTTTCTGTCCTTGTATTTTTTTTTTTCTGTTATTATACTTTGAAGGGTTGGATTCACGGAAAGTTAATGTGAGAATTTGTTTTTTATCGTGAAATACTTTGTTTTCTCCATCTATGGTAATTGAGAGTTTGGCTGTGTATAATAGCCTGGGCTGGCATTTGTGTTCTCTTAGTGTCTGTATAACATCTGTCCAGGATCTTCTGTGATTCATAGTCTCTGGTGAAAAGTCTGGTGTAATTCTGATAGGCCTGCCTTTATATGTTACCTGTCCTTTTTACCTTACTACTTTTAACAGTATATCTCTATTTAGTGCATTTCTTCTTCTGATTATTATGTGTCAGGAGGAATTTCTTTTCTGGTCCAGTCTATATGGAATTCTGTAGGCTTCTTTTATGTTCATGGGCATGTCTTTCTTTAGGTTTGACAAGTTTTCTTCTATAATTTTTTGAAGATATTTGCTGGCCCTTTAAATTGAAAACCTCCATTCTCATCTACTCCTATTACCCGTAGGTTTGGACTTCACATTGTGTCCTGGATTTCCTGGATCTTTGAGATAGGATCTTTTGTAATTTGTATTTTATTTGATTGCTGTTCCAATGTTCTCTATGGAATCTTCTGCACCTGACATTTTCTCTTCCATCTCTTGTATTCTGGTGCTGATGCTCACATCTATGGTTCCAGATTTCTTGCCTAGGTATTCTATCTCCAGTGTTTCCTTACTTTGGGGTTTCTTTATTGTGTCTACTTCACTTTTTAGGTCTTGGATGGTTTTATTCAATTCCATCACCTGTTTGGTCGTGTTTTCCTTCAATTCTTTAAGGTTTTTTTTTTTTTTAATGTGCTTCCTCTTAAGGTTCTACCTATTTAGCAGTGTTCTCCTGTATTTCTTTAAGTGAGTTATTAATGTCATTCCTGATGTCCTCTACCATCAACCTGAGATAAGCTTTTAAATATGGGACTACCTTTTCAGGTGTTTTGGCGTTTCCAGGACTGGGTGAGGTGGGAGTGCTGTAATTCTGATGACGGTGATTGGTCTTGGTTTCTGTTAGTAAGATTCTTATGTTTGCCTTCCACCATCTGGTAATCTCGGGAGTTAGTTGTTATAATTGTCTCTGGTTATATCTTGTTCCTCAGTGGTTATGTTAGCCTCTATCAGCAGACCTGGGAGACTTGTTTTCTCCTGAGTTTCAGTGTTCAGAGTACTCTCTGCAGCCAAGATCTCCTCTTGCAGAGAAGGTGCCCAGATATCTGGTGTTCGAACCTTCCTCCTGGCAGATGTTGTGATCCACTCACTAGAGGTACTAACATCCCATGGAGAGTCCTGTGGGGACTTTTGGGTTTTCCACAGATTCTGCCCCCAAGGTGCCCGGTGCTGTCCTGGACTGGAAGGGACTTGTGACCCTGGTCAGACCGGTTTCTCTGCTTCCCTAATTAATGCAGTCTCAGGACCTGCATGATAGGATTGGAGCAGAGGTTGTGTTACATTCACCAGAGGTCTTATGATCCTATTGAGGGTCGTTTGGTGACCTTAGGGGTGTCTGCAGACTCCGAGCCCAATGTACCCTGGTGCTGGCTTGTCAGTCTCTCTCTTATGGTACACTTTCTCTGCCTCCTTAAACAGATGTTGTAAAGATAATGTTTTCAGACTCTCTACACGCTGTAACCTTTTCCTAATGTCAGAAGAAGACTGCCCTATAGAAGCCATGACACCTGTCACCTGCTGGCACGCTGAAGGAGGGTCAAAGGTAGTGTAACACTTCTATACCTTTAAGAGGTACTCTAAAAACACTGCTGGGGGCTCCTTTTTAACTTGTACGATCTCTCTTACCTTGGCCAAATTGGTGGGGCACCTGCCAGCTCCTTTCAGTCCTATTATCAGAGCCCAGCAGAAAATTGTCAATTGCTCCATATGGTCAGTCCTGTCAAGACATCTCAGAGGGAAGCCTGCATCTATTTCATTCAGAAGTTTTATTGGTAGACAATTGGCCCCCAGCATGCTCTTTCTTTCCTCTCAGAATCCTCCCCTTCTCCTCTGTGGTGAAAGAACCTGTAAAAATTGATTACAGTCATCCCAAGTAGGCTGAAGAGAGAATATGAGAGATTCCATTAGATTAGCAAGGCTAGAGGGGTTTTCACGAAGGAGGGTGTGATTTGCTTTCCAGTTATTGAGATCAGAGGAGGAAAAAGGCCATTACTGAAGGGGCTGCAGTTGTCTGGGTTCCGCTGGATGAGGGTCATAAGTACATAAAGGCAGTGTAATGGTTGAGTCTGTGCTTCGAGATCCCTGGCCTTGGGCTTTAGCAAGTGGTCCCTCCCCAAATATCTAGTGGCACCCTGTTGAGAGTTCTTTGGGGGGACAAGTTGGGAATATGCGGGTGGGGTGCTGTGCCATTTTGGAGGTTCTTCTAACTCTGGATACATCTTGGGAGAAACCGAGTGTTGCTGTTCAACCGGTGCCAGTTTTATCTATTTTTTTTTCCCCTCTGGATGGCAGAGGGCCAGAACTGATTAGCCTGGATTATTCTTTTGAACCCAAGGCTTTAAACAGGATGGGGGAGGGGGGGTCCTGTGCTAATTTTTTTCTAGATGAGAATGTTGGGCACTCAATCTGGCTGAGACCCTGCTCCCCTCTGTAAAACAACTTTAAGAGCTGTAAACAGAACCAAACCAAGGGTGCCCTCTAGTGGCCAACTAACATCAGAGCTGGCCATTCCGTAGAGCAGATAGTTCTCTAAAATCTATTTCAGACATCCACCAAGAGAATGTGAGTCTTAGTCTTAATTTCAGTCCTGTGCACACGGGTCAGTCCAAGGGGCATGCTAATAGTCGGTCCCATCATCAGAGTTACATACAGGGGAAAAGCCAATATATACACACAAAAAGATTACAATAACCAAGACCAGGCCCCAATAAGATGGCCGAGAGAGCACACACTCACTTGGCACCCAGTAACAGACACAGACAGCCAAGTGAGAACACTCTCACTTGGCACCCTAATAGAAGATCTCCAGGTATCCCTGGAACTCCCTCAGTATTCCTGGGATGTCCCACAAGGTGCTAGCCGGTTTCTCCTCACATGTCTGTCAGTAACTCTCTTCCATCTGAGAGAGGGAGTTCGATGCTCTCACGAGCATGTACAAATGCAAACCGAGAATAGTGAATTCAAACAGAGCTGACACATGAAGATAGAGACAAAGATAGAGGAAAGTTATAGAAAAAGATAGAGACAAAGATACAGACAAAGATAGAATCCTACCTCCAAGCAGGGTCTCTGAGAATTGGGATAGGCCACAAAACATGGTGGAGAAGCCCCCAAATGTAAGACCTCAGAATCTGGGACTCCTCTCAAGTCCCAGGATGAGCTGGCCAGCACCCCTGTGACCCAAGAGAAAACCACAACTGATGCAAAATGCAAGAGGTTTTATTACTAGCTAGCTGAGGACAAAGTCCCTCTGCCTAGCAGGGCAGGGGAGTTTGACACCGAGCTGTGACAGTAAGGGGCTTTTAACAACTAGCTGAGGAATTGGGAGGAGTTGGAGGAGACTTGGGAGGAGTTGGGAAATGTTGGAAGGAGAGTTCTTCTCTTCCTGGTGTTCTTGGTGAAATTTACAAGGCAGGAGTTGGGAGTGAGTTCTTTCTGAATTTTTATCTCCTTGTCCTTGGAAAAGGAAGGCAGACATCTCTGGTTGTAAAGTATAGAAACAAAAAGCTTTTTTTTGCTGGCTATAGAGAACAAAGAGCTTCTTCATAGCTGTATTTTCAGAGATCAGGGAAAACAAGCTTGGGGAACGTCTAGGGGCTTTACCTTACTGGGAGATATACTTTAAGTTGGACTCTCACAGTAGGACATTTTTTTCTACCACACACAAAACTTTACACAGAAAATTATTTTAATTATTTATAATAAATATATAATATTTGGTTTGAACCAAATGTCATATCCATATAAAATGCATGGTAGAATTCAAAAAAAATGTGTAATACTTACTTTAAACAATTCATACATTTACACCCCACAGCACTTCTTCATAACTGTACTACCCTTGCTGAGATCCTTCTTCTTCCCAAATGGTCCCTCTCTTATTTTTATAAAGGTTCTCCTTTTCTTTGTATGTATATCTGGGAACATCTCATGCAGGTGGTTGTATTGTACTAGTTGTTATCTTTGTGTGATCACAAGGTCTAAAGGACCACAATCTGGTCTTGATCTACACATATAAGAGCAACTGACCCTGAATTGCTCTTTTTTCTGAATCTACTTCTCCAGTTAAGGGATCACAAACACCGCTTATGAAGTACTCTATCAAAATGGGAAAAAATGAAAATATTACACCATATCTTCATCTGTTTCTACCTGAGGTGATATATTCTCAGCTTTGTCAAATGCTGGGCTCTGTACTGTATGGACAACAGAAAATGGAAACATAATATGCTATATTAGTAAAAGGGAATAAAGTAAGAATGATTTGAATTTCTCAGGAAATACTACCCATGTGAATTTTTGAAAGAGCTTTTAGAAATGACATAATTACATACATGAAATCCGGTATAGGTATAGATGAGAAGTAAGGTTTCCAAATTATAGGGCCATTGAATATTTTTACAAAAATTATAGAAAAAAACTTCCCTAACTTAAAGAAAGATATGCTCATGAATATACAAGAAGCCTACAGAACGCCAAATAATTTGGAACAGAAAAAAAAATCCTGCCATCATATAATAGTCAAAACACCAAATGAACAAATCAAAGAAAGAATATTAAAAGCAGTAAGGAAAAAATGGTCAAGTATTATATAAAGCAAGAGCTATCAGGATAACACATAACTTCTCCACTGAGACTATGAAAGCCAGATATCTAGGGCAGATGTCATACAGAATGTAAGAAAGCAGAAATGTCAGCCAAGACTACTATATGAAGCAAAACTATTTTAACATAGCTTGAGAAAACAAGGTATACTGTAACAAAACCATATTTACACAATATCAACCAATGCATCCAGCACTTCAAACGATAATAAAGGGGCAATTTTAATATAAAGAGGGAAATTACACTCGAGAAAAAGCAAGAAATTAAACTTGAAGGAAACCTAAAAGAAGATAGCTACATGAACAAAATTCCAACTCTAATAACAAAAATAACAAGAAACAACAAGGACTTTTCCTTAGTATCTATTAATATCAGTGGACCAGTAAAAAGGCATAGAATAACAAAATGGATGTGTAAGCAATATTCAGCATAACAGAAACAACCACCAAGGACAAAGTCAGACATTACCTTAGACTAAAAGGCTGGAAAAAACTTTCCAAGCAAATGATCCCAAGAAATAAGCTGGAGCAGCTATTCTAATATCAAATAAAATTGACTTTCAACCCAAAGTTATTAAAAAAGGCAAGGAGGGAAACTTCATATTCATTAAAGTTAATATTTACCAATATGGACTCCCGAATCTAAACATTTATACTTCAGATGCAATGACATCACATTCATAAAAGAAACTTTAGTAAAGCTCAAAACACACATTGTACCACACACAATAATATTGGAAGACTTCAACACCCCTCCCTCATTAATGGACAGATCCTGGAAACTAAAACTTAGAAGATACATGGTGAAACTCACAGAATTTATGAAGCAAATACATTTAGTTGATATCTATAGAACAATGTATCCTAAAATAAATGAATGTCCCTTCTTCTCAGCACCTCACGATGCCTTCTCCAAATTGACCAAACACTCAGTCACAAAACATGCCTCAACAGGTATAAAATTATTGAAATAATTTCATGCTTCCTATCAGATCACCACAGACTAAGGCTGATCTTCAACAATAATATAAATAATTGAAAACCCACATACACGTGGAATGTGTACAACAATCTAGTCAATGACAAAACAGTCAAGGAAGAAATATAGAACTAAATTATAGACTTTTTAGAGTTTAATGAAAATGTAGCAACAACATACTGCAAGTTATGGGTCACAATGAAAATAGCCCTAAGAGGGACACTCATAGCTCTCTCTGAATGCCTCTAAAAAGAAACCGGAGAGAGGATAAAGGAGTAGGTTGACAACCCACCTTAACACTATAGAACAAAAGGAAGCAAATTCACCTAAAAAGAGTTGAAGTCAGGAAATAATCAAACTCAGTGCTAAAATCAACCAAGTGGAAACAAAGGAACAATACAAAAAAAAAAATCAAACAAACTGAGAGCTTGTTCTTTGAGAAAATCAACAAGATAGATAAACCATTAGACAGACTAAATACAGAACACAAGAACAGTATCCAATTTAGCAAAACCAGAAATGAAAAGGGAGAAATAACAACAGAAATTTAGTAAATTTGAAATATCATCAGATCCTATTATACAAGGCTGTACTCAACAAAACTGGAAAATCTGGATAAAATGGACACTTATATAGACAGATATCATGTACTAAATTCAAATCAGGATCAGATAAACCCTGTAATTACTTCTACCACTGTGAGGAACCGGCCTCAAGGTCGCCATTACAAGATGGCGCTGACAACAGCATTGTCACCATTGCTCATGGTGAGTGCACTCAGGCGTCATGGTATCTTTCCATTACCTGAGCCCTGCCTCTCCCATGGCGTCATCAGGCTGATGGTGGTCATCCAATTCCGGTGGTGCACAGCCCCCACCTTACTTCTAACCATACTTCGCAGCCTATATAAGGGAGGGGATTTCTGCTCTCTGTGTCTCCTGTCTTGAAGCTGTTCATCTATCTCTCAAAATGTATTAAAGCTTTACTGCAGAAAGATCCCAGTGTCCTGTGTGCGTTCTTGCTGGCAAGATGGTAGCGTCGGTCATCTGGTGCCAGAAACCCAGAATCAACATCACTGGCATTGAGGAGAACCCCTGGAGATGAGGTGGATTCAGAACTGCAGGGAAAAGGTAAGTTTCGTGAACCTCTTATACCTTTTAATTTCGGTCTTAATCTAGATGCACCCTAGGAAGGGGCAGTAGAAGCTCTAATGTTGTTAGTCCTGGCCCTCATTCTGTTTCTTATTCTGTCCATCAAAGCTGGTGCTGAAATTTGAGGGCCATCGGGGCTGGTGCTGAAAAATGAGGTGTTGTCAGTCCGACATAGATAAGTGGCAGCACTGAGGTATCTTCTAAGCCTTCCATAGATAAGGGAGCAGAGCGCTATGTTTACTTTCACTTTGCTTAAGGAGTACTATAAGTCGGGTGTAGATCAGCTGCAGGCACTCACTCTATCATGGGCTCCTCAAGTCAGTGATCACCACATTACAGGCAGTGCTAAAGCAACGCGACCTGCAGGTCGCCTCCCATATGCTGCAGATCTTTGTTAAGGAGGTGGATCGCATTTCTCCCTGGTATGCCTATTCGGGGTCTCTAACTGTAGCCTTATGGAATAAGCTAGGAAGGGACCTTGACCGTAAGCATGAAGAGGGAGACTTATGCATTGGCACCAAGGCAGTTTGGAAGCTGATAAAAAACTGTCTAGAGGATGAAACCTGCCGACCAGCCAATGTGGAGGGACAGGGAATACTAGAAGAGGTTCAGGACAGTATGTCAGAAACCTAACAGAATGAGAGAATGGGAGCTCAAAAAAATAAAGACATGTCTAAGAAAAAGGGCCCTCCCCGGGATTCAGAAGGAAAGGGAGAGAGAAAAGAAGGCAGTAAAACTGATCCCTCTACTAAGAAAAAGCCTCACATGTAATTCAACATTACCTTGAATCTTGGAGTTCTTGAGGACAACCCAAATTTCTTAGAACAGATAATGGACTGGCCTACACCTCTCAAAAATTTCTAAAGTTCTGTCTCCATATGAATGTAATTTATTTAACTGGTTTGCCATACAGGGACAAGGCATTGTGGGACAGGCCCACCACACTCTTAAAACATACCTTATCAAACAGAAAGGGTGAGTCGATGAGGCTCTGCCCTTAACACTGAGAGTGGCCATCTCCGTGGGACTCTTTACTCTTAATTTTTTGAATATTGATGAACAAGGCCACACTGCGGCTCATCGTCACTGTTCAGAACCAAACAGATCTAGAGAAATGATCAAATGGAAAGATGTCTTAACCAGAAAATGGAGAGGCCCGGAACCTATTTTAATAAGATCCAGGGGAGTTATTTGTGTCTTTCCACAGGAAGAAGACAATACTCTCTGGGTTCAGCCTCATCTGAAGGATCTCCCCTTCAGAAGATGTGGACAAAAGAGGGAATACTGAACGATGGATACTGACCCTTCTACTGGAGATCATGGTTCCTAGTATATCGGGGGAATTGTGTTGGGGTATTATGTCCACCTTTCCTCTGCCCATGCCTGTCATGCACAGTGCACAAGTGTTTCCACATTTCTTTACTACTGATAGGAAGCTGGGACTTGCCTTTTTACCATTAGATGGGCAAATTCAGGCTCTGATGGAAAACAGAACTTTTCCCTCAAAGGAAACCTGTGCTTTGTAATGATCTCTGACTTGAAAGACCAACGCCAGTGTATATCCTTATATAACCAATCAGCGGCCTGCCTGAAAGCTGCTGCTTGTGGAACCCACTCTGTAATAATAGCTAATGCCTTGATAATCCAAGACTGGTGGCCTAGTCGTAAATTTAGGAAAGTTCCGCCCCAGCAACCCAGAATGGCACCCTTTTGTAAAGGAAGATCCTCTGAGTACTCCATGCTTCCTTGGACTGGGTACCAGTCCATAAAACCTTCTTGGGTGGTTGAAGGATTTTTTTTTCCTTTTCCCCATACATAAGTGTAGAGATTAATGAAATCCTTGCTGGACATGATTTTAACTTCATGGATCCTGATCGGGCAGATGCAAACCCTTTTGTTCAATGGTTACTTTGTGGGGTTGATGAGAACTGTACCGATCTTTCACCTATGGCAACGATTGGAGGTGGATACAGTGAAAAGGGCCAAATGGGTTTTGAGTGGTAGGGCCCTTTGAGTGCTGGTTTGGTGTCATTCGATTGTTCCTCCTCTAATACTAAATATAAAGCATTTAAAAGGGTGAATTATACTGTCACCCCGGTTTGTGTTTGACCCCCTTTCTGTGGGTGGTAAGTAATAAAAGTTTAAATAATAATCAATTAGAATTAGATTGCCTGCTTAATGAAAGTTTCTATACTCTGTGTTGGGATGCTACTAAGTATCGCTTTGCTTTGGTTACTCATGTGCCTAGATTTGTTCCAGTTCCTGTGGAAGCCTCTAGAATTGAAGCATATTTAGAGAAAAGAGAGATTTTGGAATCTCTGCTATTATAGTTGGCTTGGTAGCAACAGCAGCAGTAGCTGCCTCTTTCACTGTTTCAGCCTTTGCCTTGTCTGCTATGGTTCAGACAACACAAACCATAAAATGACCTTTCGGCAAGAGTGACATTGGCCCTGAACAGGCAGGCCATGGCCAACTCCCAGATACAGAGAGGCCTCATGTTGGTAAACCAAGGAAAGATCTGGTCCAAGAGTAAGTGTATATTCTGTGGCAAATGGCTCAGCTGGGTTGCAAGCATAAGCTGCCTAGCATCTGTATCACCTTAGGACAATTTGAGAATTTTACAAGAGCAGCTAACCTGTCAAAGGCTTTGTCTCGTTATTTGTTACAGAATTGGACCATAAAATTTGAACAGACATTCCGGGAGCTGAGAATCACCATCGTATAATTCAATTCGACATGTCTTGACCTGTCATTGATGGTAGGATTTTCTACCTGGATTTCTGCAGCATTCTCCTAGTTCAAGCAATGGGTGGGGGTGGGTTTGTTTGGAGTGGCTGTGTATGGTGGAGTACTGCTCCTTCTATGGATGACCTGCAAACTTAAAGTCCAAACAAGGAGGGACAGGATGGTAGTAGCCCAGGCACTTGTTGCTTTGAAGCATGGTGTCTCCCCAGATATATGAATATCGATGATGTTCAAGCAATAAGGTTGCTGGCCATCCAGCTCCACAAAACCCTGAGGTGAGTCTTGCTGCATGGGGTGGAGCGGGTGTGCTTTAACAGCCCAGGAGAGTTGTGAGGCTAAGAACTACACTGGAATGACTTTGTGGTCTAATTTGAGCTTCTTCCTGGGAGATATGTCATCTTTCCAGAAGGTTGAGTGTCCTAGTATCATCCCCCCAGGATAGACAACATGGGAGCTGACCAAGACCCCTCTGGGTGACGAGCCTGGGAAGAGGTTTTGTGTAAGGACCCTATGCTTGCACACTTGGGATTTGACCTCTATCTCCACTCTCAGTACTGGGTGGCCTGTTGCTTCTAACATAAAAGAAAAGGGTGAGATGTGAGAAGCCGTCCTCACGGTCACCATTACAAGATGGCGCTCACAACACCATTGTCACCATTACTCGTAGTGAGTGTGCACAGGTGTCAGTGTATCTTTCCATTACCTGAGGCCTGCCTCTCCCCTGGCGTCATCTGGCTGATGGTGGGCAGCCAATCCCGGTAATGCACGTCTCCAACAATAATTCTAACCATACTTCACAGCCTATATAAGGGAGAGGTTTTCTGCTCTCTGGGTCTCCTGTCCTGAAGCTGATCATCTATCTCTCGAGATGTATTAAAGCTTTACTGCAGAAGGATCCGAGTGTCCTGTGGGTGTTCTTGCTGGCAAGAATGTAGTGTGGGTCATAACACCCCTAAAGAACTAGAAGCAATCATTAATAATCTCCCAACCAAAAATAAGCCCAGGATCTGATGGGTTTAGTTCAGAATTCTATCAGATATTCATGGAGACCTAATACCAATACTCCTCAAACTATTATGCAAATTTAAAAGAGAAGGAACACTATTTAATATGTTCTATGAAGCAAGATTACAACTATACTCAAACGATACAAAGACCTAATGAAGAAAGGACTCTTTATAGCAATTTACATTATGAATATTGATGCAAAAATACTAAAAAAAAATCCTTTCAAAATGAGTCCGAGAGTACATCAAAAGGATAATCCATCATGATCTAGTTGGCCTCTTTCTTATGATGCAGGGAGAATTTAATATCAAAGATCCATCAATTAAATACATTATAGAAAAAAAAACAAAGAAACAACAAAACTCAACTACAAAAACAACATGATCATCTGATTAGATGCTGAGCAAATAGTTGGATAAATACAATGCCCATTCATAATAAGTCCAGGAAAGATCAGGATTTCAAGGCATACACCTAAACATAAAAAAAAAAAAAGCAAAGAAAGCCCAGGACTTAACTTTAATCTAAATGGTCAGAAACAGGAAGGAATCCCACTAAAATCTGGGTCTGGAAAAGGCTGCCCACTATCTCCCTGCCTATTCAATAGAGTACTTGAAATCCTAGCCAGAGCAATTATACAAAAAAACGAGAACAGATGAAAACAAATTGGAAAGGAAGAAGTCAAAATGTCTCTATTTCCAGAAGATAGGATAGCATGTATCTATGACCCCAAAAATTTCAACAGAGAACACCTAATCCTGATACACATGTGTTTTGCAAATTGTATCTTATATCTCGGGTATACTAAGTTTCTGGGCTAATATCCACTTATCAGTGTGTAAATATCATTTGAGTTCTTTTGTGATTGTGTTACCTCACTCAGGATGATGCCCTCCATGTCCATCCATTTGCCTAGGAATTTCATAAATTCATTTTTTAATAGCTGAGTAGTACTCCATTGTGTACATGTACCACATTTTTTGTACCCATTCAAATGTTGAGGGGCATCTGAGTTCTTTCCAGCCTCTGGCTATTATAAATAAGGCTGCTATGAACATAGTGGAGCATGTGTCCTTCTTACCGGTTGGGACATCTTCTGGATATATGCCCAGGAGAGGTATTGTGGGATCCTCCGGTAGTACCATGTCCAATTTTCTGAGGAACCGCCAGACTGTTACAGAGACAAAGTTTGGAGCTGAGACAAAAGGATCGACCATCTAGAGACTGCCATGTCCATCCATCCCATAATTAGCCTCCAAAAGATGACACCATTGCATACACTAGCAAGATTTTGCTGAAAAGACCCAGATATAGCTGTCTCTTGTGAGACAAGGCTGGGGCCTAGCAAATAAATAAGTAGATGCTCACAGTCAGCTATTGGATGGAGCACAGCTATTGAAAGAGCTAGAGAAAGTATCCAAGGAGCTAAAGAGATCTGCAACCCTGTAGGTCCAATAACATTAGGAACTAACCAGTACCCCGAAGCTTTTGACTCTAGTTGCATATGTATCAAAAGATGGCCTAGCCGGCCATCACTGGAAATAGAGGCCCATTGGAATTGCAAACTTTATATGCCACAGTACAGGGAAATGCCAGGGACAAAAAAATGGGAATGCATGGGTAGGGAATTAGGGGGGAGGGTGTGGGGGACTTTCTAAATGTACATTCTAAATGTAATTGAGGAAAATATGTAATAATAAAAAATATTAACAAAATAAATAAATAAGGCTGGTGTGAACATCATAGAGAATGAATCCTTATTACACATCGGAACATCTTCTGAGTATTTGCCCAAGAAAGGTGTTGCTGCTTTTCTGGTAGTACTATATCAATTTTCTGAAGAACCACCAGACTGGTCCAGGTCTCTGCCGAGTGTGGTCTGCAAAGACCACATACATCCGGTCACTTTCTCGGCCAGAGGAAAGGGGGTCCGCCCGGTGCAGATGTGCTTTGCCTGAGCATCGGCAACAGACATCTTGGTTCTGGAACCCCGCCAGGTGTATTCTGCACAGGTGACAGTACGTACTACAGAATCCTAAAGCTTCTGGGAGAGGCTGGAGCCATAGAGCTTCTAAGGCAGCCCCTTTTTCGGGCCCCAGACAGCTGGCCACTGTCCCGGCCAGAGGAAAGGGGTCTGCCCGGTGTGGGAGCGCTTTGACTAAGCATCATCAGCAGATATCTTGGTTCCAGGACCCAGTCGAGAGTATTCTGCACAGTCCCCAGACATCTGGCCACTTTCCCAGCCGGAGGAAAGGGGTCTGCCCAGTGCAGGAGTGCTTTGCATGAGCATCAGCTGCAGACATCTTGGTTCCAGGACTCCTCTGAGAGTATTCTGGACATGTGAGAGTGTAGAATACAGAAGCTAACACCTTCTGGGACAGGCCAAAGGAACTCAGCTTCAGGAAAGGTCCTGTTTTGGGCCTTCATCTTCGGCCAGGAGGGAGGTCTTAAGGCCATATATCTGTGCACCTTCCCCGTGAGATTAGAGCTTGCCTGCAGAGAGTGCTCTGACCACTGAAACTCAGAGGAGAGATATATTCTTCCATGTCTGCTGATAGAGGCTAACAGAATCACCTGAAGAACAAGCTCTAACCAGAGACAACTATAACAACTAGCTCCAGAGATTTCTAGATGACGAAAGCCAAATGTAAGAATTGTACTAACAGAAATCAAGACCACTCACCATCATCAGAACATAGCACTCCCACCCCACCTAGTCCTGGGCACCCCAACAAAACCGAAAAGCTAGACCCGGATTTAAAAGCATATCTCATGAAGATGGTAGAGGACATCAAGCAGGACTTTAATAATTCACTTAAAGAAATACAGGAGAACACTGCTAAAGAGTTACAAGTCCTTAAAGAAAAACAGGAAAACACATCCGAACAGGTGATGGAAATGAACAAAACCATACTAGACCTAAAAAGAGAAGTAGACACAATAAAGAAAACCCAAAGTGAGGCAACGCTGGAGATAGAAACCATAGGAAAGATATCTGGAACCATAGATGCAAGCATCAGCAACAGAATACAAGAGATGGAAGAGAGAATGTCAGGTGTAGAAGATTCCATAGAGAACATCAGCACAACAATCAAAGAAAATGCAAAATGCAAAAGGATCCTAACTCAAAACATCCAGGAAATACAGGACACAATGAGAAGACCAAACCTACAGATAATAGGAGTTGATGAGAATGAAGATTTTCAACTTAAAGGGGCGGCAAATATCTTCAAAATAATTATAGAAGAAAACTTTTCAAACCTAAAGAAAGAGATGCCCATGAACATAAAGGAAGCCTACAGAACTCCAAATAGACTGGACCAGAAAAGAAATTCCTCCCAACACATAAGAATCAGAACAACACATTCACTAAAAAAAAGAATATTATAAGCAATAAGGGAGAAGGGTCAAGTAACATACAAAGGCAAGCCTATCAGAATTACTCCAGACTTTTCACCAGAGACTAGGAAAGCCAGAAGAGCCTGAACAGATGTTATACAGACACTAAGAGAACTCAAACGCCAGCCCAGGCTACTATACCTGGCCAAAATCTCAATAACCATAGATGGAGAAACCGATGTATTCTATTTCTCCTTCCCTGTGTAACTTGTTGACAACTTTATGAAGTATTATAATTATCTATCCTAAAATTTAACATTTTTTTTGTTTCATATTATTAATCAATAGTTTAAAATAAGTACTTATTATGGCACTATCCAATGCAGATAGAAAATATTCATAATTATTATTTTTTAAACAATATTGTGTATTTATGTTTAGGTAGGCATGAAATTATTAAGACAAAGTATTCTCTCCTCGTTCTAAAATCAGTTCTAGGAAACAGTAAAATAGTTCCTATGATCTAGAAGTAAACACAGAAAAATAGACAACAGGAATATATTACTTTAAACCTAGATGATATATATGTACACAGTATATTTCAAATGAGTCACTAATCTTGTTGTCAGGGATCACAGATGTGTAATCTGCTTGATTACTTTTCCTGCTAGTAGCATAAACAAAATTTTCTGCCACTATATAACAGCAAGCCCTAAGAATTAAATTTCAAGATTGGTTATAACTTTATTTATTCATGTTCTATTACTCGATTATGTGGTTTATTCAGAAAGTGTTGTAGTATAAAGTTTTGGACTGTAACCAAGAGTAATGCCACTTAAATGTAATATTTTAAATAAACTTCCTAAATTGTGGCATTCCGTAAGGGAATAACAGACATAATCCTATCCTCATGCTTACCTAAACTTGTAATCTCTAATGTTTCCTCCTCCTACTATGTTGCATGTGTTCTGTCATTCCCTCCTTCCATAAAGGCTTCATCTTTTCTTCCATGCCTTGTGCCACTTTGGGGTTCCTTATCTCCACAGATACTCCAAGTTAAACATAAAATCTAAAAGTTGAAGCTAGACCAAATGTGATTACAGACACGTAGCATTTCTCTTTATAGGCCTAACTTAACGCATTTACTATATAGTATTTTCAAGTTCCATATACTCTCTAGCAAATTTAGTTACAACTGATTGCATCTCCTAGATAATTTGAAAACAAAAGCAACAAAAATGACTGATCAAGTATCACTAGATAACCATGCTATCTTTTCTACACTCAAGTGTGATATAGGTGAGTCACCAGTTAGTTCTATTTTTAGATATTTTAAGCAAATTCCACACTGATTTTATCCTGGATGTACCAACTTAAACACCCACCAGCAGTAGACCTGTACTTTATTCCCACATAGCTAATGCTTCTTGACTTTTGTTTTCCAGATTGTACTCATTCTTCAAGGGATGAGCTAGAATTTAAGTTTGGAGAAAAAAAGAGCACCAGAAAGTTTTTGGTGGGAGCCATAGCTAGTGTTGAAAGATATAAGGAGTAATGTAATAAAGGGAATTGTTTCCTCGAGGTGAGAATCCACCAAGCTAATCCTGCAACTTGTGCAAAGAACTGTCCTAAGGATTTGTCTGTTTATAGCAGAAAAACAACATATCAAATTTATGAAAAAATATTCAAGGAAGCAGGCAGGTTCTATCTTAAGCAGGCAAAAGAACTTGGCAAAATCCACCATGGAGTTCTTTCCTCAGATTAATGAAGGATACAGAAGTAAAAGAACCATGGAGTTTTCCTACGTGGTTATGGAAAGCCAATGAGGGCATCCAGGTTGCAGCGAATTCCCTGAATAGATGCCTAGAGAGGCTTTTTGTGAAGGTATGAAAGGGAAGCCTATATTGTGATATAGCACTCAGAATGTAAGAAGGTCCACAGCTGTGGGATATCTCTCAAAGAAAGCTACAAACAAAGAATGGAACCAGCCCAAGACAGAGAAATATATTGTAGTCATGAAACTAGATAGGAAGATCTTTTTAAGCCACAATGTACATAAATTTAGGATTTGGGGTTTGTCTGGCTGGATTTGATCTTGATTTGTTCCAGTATTAACTGTTTATGTTTCTTTTCCTCTTATTTTGGATGAGAATGTATATTCATGTCAGTGTACTTTGAAAGTAAACAATGCTTTGACTTTGATTTTATATGGTGTTACAATTAAGAAATTGTAATCTATTCTAAAAGATAAAATATGATTGTAGTTGTATATGGAATTTTATCTCATGTTAAGCATGATTATGTCCTGGAAATTCTTATACTTTATTTGCAGTTGTATATTGGATATTGGATACTATGCTAGGCATAACTATTGCTTTCCTTGGGAAATTAACATAATACAAGGAGATATGATTGTATGTCTTATTGACAAGAGGTACACTTATGATGGCTAGTCTTGGTTGTAACCCTGATAATATTAGGAATTCATTAAAACTCTGGGAATTTGGGGCACATGTGAGGAATTTTTTTTCCTGATTTGATTATGTGAGATAGGAAGACCAACCCCAAATGTAGATCGTTTGTTCTGTTGTAGAAACAACTCTACAATATAAATTTCATTGATGTTAGTTTTTTAATAAAAGTGTGTAGCTAGGACTAAATTCTAGTAGTTTCAATCAAGATAGTTTTTATGATCTTACACTGTTTCTGTCTTTTATTACAGTGTTTTCTGAACACTGAGGTAGAGATTTGATGGTGACCTCCCTTGTAGGACTGAATGTTAGAAGGTCCCTCAGGCTTTGCATATTATCTGGCTGCAAGTCTCTGTATTTGTTTCCATCTGCTGCATGAGGATACTTCTGTGATGATGAATGAGCAAGATACAGATCTGTGAGTATAGTAAAATGTCAACAGGAGTCATTTAACTGCTATAATCCTTTAGTAGAATAGTAGTATTTGGTCTTTCTCTAGATCCCTGGCATTTCTAGTTTCAGGTTCTTGGCCATTCAAGCATTGTTGAGTATGGATTCCACTTAATGATATCTGTGATTGTATATGCTTGGCACAGGGAATGGCACTATTAGGAGATGTGGTCTTGGAGTAGGTGTGTCACTATAGGTGTGGACTTAATACCTTCATCTTAGCTGTGAGGAAGTCAGTCTTCCACTAGCAGCCTTACAGATGAAGATGTAGAACTCTCAGCTGTGCCAACTCTATGCCTGCTTGGATGCTGCCATGTCCCACCTTGATGATAATGGACTGAACATCTGAACCTGTAAGCTAGGTCCAATTAAGTGTTGTCATTTATAAAGCTTGCCTTGGTCATAGTGCCTGTTCACTGCAGTAAAACCCTAACTAAGACAACATCTTTAGAGCCTCTTTGTCTAAGAAAGTTAACTTTGGGTATTTTGTTTGTTTGTTTCCTATCATACAGGTTCTTTGTGTATATTATGTTTTCTGGTTTGGGGTTTTGATTAGATAGAGTATGTGAATGTGTGTTTCTGTATAAATATATGTTTTTTGTTTGTTTGTTTGTTTGTTTGTTTTGTTTTGTGTGTGTGTGTGTGTGTGTGTGTGTGTGTGTGTGTGTGTGTGTGCATTTGTTTATTTTCTTTGGTTGTTTTGTCCTATTCAGTTAGTTTGGTTTATTTCATTAGTATTCTTTAGATAACTATTTGTTTCCTTAAAAGTGACAGACAGTAGGAATCTGGATTACAGGAGAAGTGGGAAGTAACCTTAAGGAATAACTGTTAGGGGAAACTGTAATAAGAAAATACATCTCAAATATAGCTTCCCCTCCCTCCTCTTCTTGAAGTCCTTCCCAGGAGCTCACCTTCCCCAATGCATTCCTCCTCTCTTTCTCTTCAGAAAAGGTGAGACCTACCATGGATATAAAACTGCCTTGTCATATCAAATTACACACTAGGAACATCCTCTCCTATTAAAGCTAGAAGGAGCATCTCAATCAGCTGAAAATGTCTCAAAGGCAGGCAACAGAGACAGGGAGAGACTGTTCTCACATTGTTAAGGGTTCCACATGAATCCCAATCTACATAAATTTTACATATGTGCCAAGGGCCAAGGTCATTCTCATGAATGCTACCTTGTTGTCTCAGTGTCTGTGTGGCCCCAAGAACTCAGGTAAGTTGATTCTGTGAATTTTCTTGTGGTTTCCTTGACCTCCTTGACTCCAGTAAACCTTCTTCCCTTTTCACAGATCCCTTAAAGTCAAATGAAATTTTGGCTGTGGTTCTTGCATATGCCTCCATCGATTGCTAGTTGAATTCTTTCTCATGACAGTTATGCTAGACTCCTATTTGCCAGTATAGCAGAACATTGTTAACAATATCAAGGATGTGCTCTATTTCTTGGCATATGTCTCAATCTGGTCCAGTCATTGGTTGGCCATTCCCTCAATATTTGTTTTAACTTTACCCCTGCACATCTTGTAGGCAGGAGAAATTGGAGGATGATGTTTTTATAGTAGGACTGGTGTCCCATTCCCTCCATTGAAAATCTTTCCTGGTTACAGGTGATGGATATTTCAGGCTTCATATTACCCATTGCAAATAGGGTTAGTTTTTGTTACCCTCAATTCACTGTCTTAGATTCTGAGGAATTTCTATTTCTGTAGGTTTCTAGCTCATTCCAGAGATTAATTTTCCCAATCCAGTTGTCTCTTCCATTACTCCCTACCTCAATTCTTTCCCCAACATGATCCTTCTGGTTTGCGTCCAAACACCAACTCTTGTCCAGTGCTAGTCCCATGTCCAATGAAAATGCCTAGTCTATATTCCAATCTCAGTGAGATATTATTTTTGACATCTATGGATTACAACATGGTTATCCTTTATAATCAGTACAAACTTATATGTGAATATGTACAATGTTTTCCTATGTGGGTCTAGGTTACCTCACTCATGGTGATATTTTCTTGTGCCATCTATTTTTTTTGTACAAATTTCAAATTGTCTTTGTTTTTAATAGCTGTGAAGTATTCCACTGTGTAAGTGTATCACATTTTCTTTATTTTTTTTTTTGATTGAGGGATATCTAGGTTGTTTCCAGTTTCTGGCTATTATGAATAATGTCTCTATGGACATAATTGAGTAAGTACTCTTATTGTGGTAGGATGGAGTTTCCTTTTGGTATATAACTAAGAGTGTTATAGCTGTATTTTTTGTTTGTTTGTTTTTTGTTTTTTTTTTGTTTGTTTGTTTTTTTTTGGTTTTGTTTTGTTTTTTGTTTTGTTTTTTTTTTGTTTTGTTTTTTTGATACAATTACTCCCAATTTTCTGAGACTCCACCAAATATATTTCCAAAGTTGTTGTACAAGTTTACATTCGTACCAGCAATGAAGGAGTCTTCCATTACTTCCACAACCTCAAAATAATGTGCTGTCCTTCCTGGACTTTTTTGATAACTTTGTTTTGGAATTCGATTTGTTTGATATTAGAATGGCTACTCCAGCTTTTTTCTTCAGACCATTTGCTTGGAAAATTGTTTTCTAGCCTTTTAATCTGATGTGTTTTCTGTCTTTGTCCCTGAGGCAGAATGTGCTGTCATTTAAGTCTTAGATATTAGCCATTCTGATGTTTGTAAGATAAAATCTCAGGATCATATCATTTTGCATTTACCTTATGACTAAGGATAATGAACATTTCTTTAAGTGCTTCTCAGCCATTAGATTCCTCTATCAAGAATTCTTTGCTTAGCACTGTTCCCCATTTTTAATGTATTATTTGCTTTGTTGATGTTTAATTTGTTGAGTTCTTTATATATTTTGGATATCAGCATTCTGTCAGATATAGGATTAGTTAAGCCATTCTGTAAGCTAACATAATGTTCTATTGGCAGTGCCACATGCCTTACAAAATATTTTCAGTTTAATGAGGTTTCATTTATCAATTGTTGATCTTAGTGGCTGAACTACTAGAGTTCTGTTTAGGAAGTCATCTTCTGTGCCAAAGATTTCAAGGTTATTCTCCACTTCCTCTTTTATCAGATTTAGTATATCAGTGTTTCTTGATCAGATCATTGATCCATTTGGACTTGACTTTTGTGCAGGGTAATAGATATGGATCTACTTGTAGTATTCCACAAGCAGATATCCATTACTACCAGCATCATTTGTTGAAAATGTTTCATCTATTCCAATGTAGAATTTTGGCGTCTTGTTAAAATCAAGTGTTCATAGGTACGGATTCACTTCTGTGTCTTCACATCAATTTATTGATCAACCTATCTATTTATGACAATACCATGCAGTCTTTATCGCTTCTTCTCTGTAGTACAGCTTGAAACTGGGGATAGGGAACTGGGGTAAGCCAAAAGAAAGTTCCAGATTCCAGGAAACAAGAGAATCACAGGACCCTACGGGGATGACATTAGGTGAAATCCCCAACAAAGGGGAGAGAGTACCTGTAGAAACCATATCCAGAGGTTAGGAATTGGGTCTGGTTGAAAGATGGGTCCCCTACCATTTTCAAAAATTTTGACCTAGAATTGTTCATGTTGAAAGGAAATACAGGGACAAAGAGTAGAGCAGAGTCTGAAGGAAAAGCCATCCAGAGACTGCCCCACATGGGGATATATCCCATATGTAGCCACCAAGCCCAGGCACTATTGCTGATGCCAACAAATGCTTGCTGAGAGGAGCCTGATATAGATGTTTCCTGAGAGGCTTTGCCAAATCCTTACTGATACAGATGTGGATGCTTGCAGTCAACCATCAGAATGAGCTTTGGGACCCCAATGTAGAAGTTAGGGGAAGGACTGAAGGAGCTGAAGAGGTTTGCAATATCATAGGAAAAACAACAATATCAACTAACCAGACTCCTCAGAGCTCCCAGGATCTAAAGTTCCAACCAAATAAAACACATGGAGGGACCCATGGCTCCAGGTGCACATGTAGCAAAGGATGGCCTTATCTGGCATCAATAGGAAGAGAGACTGTTTATAGGAAGTATACTGTTTATTTTCAGTTAATTTTGCATCATGTCACTTATGTATACTACTGTATTTGAATAGCAATAGTTTCAGTTTTTCCTTTTCAATTTGCATACCTTGATCTTCTTCCTTTCCTTATTGTTGTTGCTAAAACTTCAGGTGCTATACAGAATAGATACAGAGAATATATACTTTTACCATATTATTGCTTTTTAGGGAATATTTTTTTTCTCTCCATTTAATTTAATATTGGGTGTCAGCTTTCAATGCATTGGCTTTATTATGTTCAATCATGTGACATGTATCCCTCATCTCTTTAAGAATTTATCATCAAGGAGTGTTGGATTTTGTTGGAGTCTTCTTCAACATTGACTATGATAATCTTGTGGTATTTTTTCCTTTTAGTTTGCTTACATGGTAGATTACAGTGAAAGCGTTTGGTATGTTGATCCATCCCTGCATATGTAAAATGAACTCTACTTTATTATAGGGGTGATATTTTTCATATATCTTTGAATTCTGTTTACAAGTATTATATTGAGTATTTTTAAATGGATGTTTATAAGTGCAATTGGTCCGAAATTCTCTTTCTTTGTTGAGTCTTTGTGTGACTTAAGTCTCACATTGACTCTATTCCCATAAAGTAAATTTTGTCAATTTTCCTTCTGTTTATATCTAGTGAAATAATTTGTGTACCAGTATTAGCACTTTTTTGAAAGTATGGTATAATCCTGCTCTAAAACCATCTGACCTTGTCTGGTTTTGTTTGGGAGATATTAAAATATAGGTTATATTTCCTTTGGCTATAGGACTATTGAAGTTGATCTTGATTCAGCTTTACCAAATTGTATCTATTGAGAAAATTGTCCTTTTTATTTATTTTTTTTATTTTGGTTTTCCATGTTTCTGGAGTACAGGGATTGAAGTGAAACCCAAAGATCTCGGTGTCTGTTGTTATGTCTTCCTCTTCATTTCTAATTTTGTTAATTTGTATGCTTTCGCTCTCTTTCTTTAATTTAGTTTTGAAAAAAGTTTTGTCCATCCTGATGATTTCCTCAAAGAACCAAATATTTGTTGCCTGATTTTTTGTCTTGTTTTCTTTGATTTTTTTATTGATTTTAGTTTTGAGTTTGACTATTTCCTGCTGTCTATTTATCTTTGGTGGCTGTGCTTTTTATTTGTACCAGAGCTTTCTGACATGTTGTTAATTGGTGAGTAGGAGATCTCTACAATTTCTTATGAAGACACTCATAACTATGAACATTCATCTTAGGTCTGTTTTCATTGTACCCCATTTACTTGGAATTTTGTGCAATTCATTGAATTCTAGAAAATCTTTAATTCCTCTTTCCTTTTTAAATTTTCTTCTAATTGCCCTGATGGTTGAAAGCTGATGGCTTCTGGAAGCTTAAAACTTTCTGGTTTATTTTGTGGTTAAATTTGCCCAACTTTGATGATTAATACCTGTGGTTTAATAGTGGAGTATTGAGTTAGGACACAGTGCCTTCCCTGATCAGTGCTAAAAGTTCCTTAACCTTGTGTAGCCAGAGAAATTCCCATTCACAAGAAAAAGTACTCACTTCAAAAGAAGGCTTTAGACTTTATTTCTAGGAGAGAGAGAAAAGGGGGAACCTATTTCCTATTGTATTAAATTCTTACACTTTCTCAGGATACATGATCATATGGTATTCCAAGCTTCTATTTTATAAAAGGTACTAGCAAGTTCACAATATTAATACAAGTCAATAAATCAAATAAGCAATGTCAGGAAGAATGTTTACGTGCAAGTCCCTTGTGATTGGTTATTAATTATATATTCATTAGCTGCTTGTAACTCCACAAGTTCATACAAGTTTTAACGAAATTTTATGTCAAGGGGGTCAATCATCTGCCTAGTGTCTCATTTATTTTGAAGTTTTGTATAGATAAATCTAGTCAATATTTTATCTTATGTCTTTGAACGTCCTAGAAATTGTTCATTCTAAGTTTGTGAAAATACTTATCAAATAATGCATTCACATCTATCATAGAAGGAATAGTTTCTCTGATTATAAATTTGTTCTAAGCCTGCATTTTATCCTAATGCAATTAGTCTGTGACACAAGAAGTCTTACAGATCTTCAACTGCAGCTTTTCAATAAAGAGCTCAAAATTACTTATGTACATATAGTAATTCTATAAAATTATATAAAGTAGTAAGAAATCATTAACTTATTTACATAGCATTACTACAAGAGAGTACATGTTTGTTGATCTGCATCCAATAGGATGGGCTATATGCCCGGGAAAATTATACTCTAGAATACTTAGAGGAATGATCGAATCCTCAAATGAAATGTATGAAGGCCTTGCAATTCAGAGATCCATCACATCTGTCCAAAATGTTGGACTATCTTCAGAAAGTCACTCATTACATTTTCTCTCTCCTAGCGACATTTTTCATTCTTTATTGTTTCTATTTCCACTTTCATGTCTTAAACAGTTTATTCAATTACTTCACCTGTTTCATTGTGCATGCTTCTATTTCTTTAAGGGACTCATGCAGTTCTTCTTTAAAGACATCTACCATCTCCATAAAATTGGATTTAAGATCATTTTCTTGTGCTTCACCTATGATGGAACAGCCAGAGTGTTCTACAGTAAGGCATCTGTGGCTAAGTGCTGTCAGGTTTTCCAAATTGTTGTAGAGTGTGTTCTTAGATTGTACTCTAGCTACTTGAATTTTGAGATTATTACAGATTTATATATTGATTTCTACATATGTAATTGACAGATGCATGGATTTTTATTTTGTTTTGTTGATGTTTTTTTTTCCCTTGGTCTCTGTTTCCTCCAGGTTTTCTGGTCTTAATGCCTTGGGGTTCTAATGACCAGGAGGTCTTCAGGTCCAGGAGGGTGTCTTTGCTGAGAGTTTTGTGACTCCTCTGTCTTCTGAGGTTTTGGGTGTCAACATTACCTCTGGGTTCCCTAGATAGGGCCTCCAAAAAAAAAAAAAAAGCAGAGATCTTCAGCTCAGGTTGTGAGAAGGAATATGGAGTCAGGTCATGGGTTGCACTTTATAATTGTTCAAAATAATTGAAGGGAGTTGGTGAGCCTAGTGCCTAGAGTGGAATGTTGCCTGGGGTGCCTGAAGTTGGTCTAGACTTTTTGTTTATAATTTCAGCAAACATCCATGTTAATCAAAGGGTGTGTAGAAATTATTGTGTGTAAAAAATGTCACAGAACTTGAAAAGTATATGATGAGAACTCATAAATATGTCTTGTTACTTTATGAGTCTTCCATTCTTATTTCTATTACTACAATAAAATGCTCTAAACAAACCATCTTAGGGAGAAAGGCTTAATTTGTCTTGTAATTAGAAGTTACAATTTTTCACTTTTTATCTAATGAGAGTTGCCTAGGCAGATGGTCACATGTCTGCTTCAGAAGGATTGAGAAATGAGTATATCCTTGTATGTTCTTGTGACTTAGCTACTTTTTACATTCTCAGAAGTGTCCACAGCCCAAATAAAAAATTGTGTCAACTATATTCAGGGTGGGTTTTCCTGCATCCACTAATAATCAAGAAAGTTCCTCACAAACGTATGTCAGTCTTTTTTGTTTGTTTGTTTGTTAGTTTTTGTTTTCATTTGTTTGTTTGTTTGTTTGTTTAGTTTTGTTTTTTCGAGCCAGGGTTTCTCTGTATATCCCTGGCTGTCCTGGACTGCCTTTTGTAGAGCAGGCTGGCCTTGAACTCAGAAATCTGCCTGCCTCTGCCTTCCAAGTTATGGGATTAAATGTGTGCGCCACCCTGCCTGGCACATTTGTCTGTCTTATCCACACAATTTTGATTCCTTTATCAAGTGATTCTAATTTGTGTCAAGATAACAATTAAAAGTAAACACCACAACAGACAATAAAGAAACACATTAACAGATGATCTGAAAAACAAAATAAGTATGCTTTGGGGGTTTCTTTGGATGGGAATGATCTCATTTGGCTCAAATACTTGAGTACTTGATCCCATGTTAGTGTATATTTTTAGGAATAATTAGGTGATATGTCCTTGTTGAAGAAGTTGTGTCACTGTGGGTGGGATTTGAGATGTAAAAGCTTTTACTATTCCTGGTTAGATTACTCTGTCTGCCTTCAAATTGTTATCCCAATACCATGTGTGTCTACTTGCTTCTATGCTTTCCATTATTATCACCATGGATTCCAAGCCACTGAAACCAAGAATAAACCCCTAATAAACTCTTTATTTGTAAGCTGTTTTTGCCACAGTGTCTTATTGTGACAACAGAAAAGTAATTAAAACACTCTAATTCACCTATTTTGTACTTTATGAAATATGTCTTCTATAGTACAATGAGTTTCATGGATCAATAGGGTAAATTGTACTACAACTTTAATTTTTCAATGGCAGTGATTCTTGGCTGTTTTTTGTATTAATATGCATTTAAGAGCACCCAGAATACATAGGCAGAGTTCTGTAATATTTGTAAAATTTGTATTACCATTTTTTTATTAAGGTGTATGTCACAAATGTATGTCTTATACATGTTTTATATGTATAAATAATAATGAACTGATTACAACAATCTATTACTTGATACAGTTATGGTATTTTATAATGAGTTTAAAGAATATTGACAATTAACTCACTGTATATGTATATGATAATATTAAGTATAACAAGTACAAAATTCAATAGTTCTCTGGAACTTATTTTATTATTATATTCAGTGTAACAATATTTTTATGTATAAATCATAGTGGCATGTTTCTGTTTCCTGCCCCAATGATTTGCACTCCCTTATGAAAATAACTCACAAAAATTTTATATTTTGTTATGCTTTAAACAGTGTAACAGTTGGGCCACTTTCTAGCCTCTATGTGGTTAGTCAACCTCCCACTGACAATCCTGGTTATTACCTACTAACTTCTTTATGTTAATTTTGTTGCCCTGGAACCAGAGAACTGCCAAACTGGGTCACACTCTTCCAGCACCTTCTCCTATTTATTTATTTATTTATTTATTTATTTATAATTATTTAATTAATTAATCTTGAATCTAGACACATTGCTCCAGGTGTTTATCATCTGTGCTCAAGGTAATTATCATCTGGTAGCACTGTTGGGATTATTTATCTATGCTATCTTATAAATAATGATACTTTGATTTCTTCCTTTCTAATTTATATCTCCTTGATCCTCTTCAGTTGTCTTATTCCTCTAACTAGAATATCAAGTACTGTATTAAATAGATTTGCAGAGACTGAACAGCCTTTTCTTGTTCCTGATTTTGCTGAATCATTTTGAGTATTTCTCAATTTAATATTTTTTAATTACGTATTTTCTTCAATTGCATTTCCAATGCTATCCCAAAAGTCCCCCCCCCCACTCCGCTACTCACCCATTCCCATTTTTTTGGCCCTGGCATTCCCCTGAGCTGGGACATATAATGTTTGCCTGACCAATGGGCCTCTCTTTCCAGTGATGGGCCGACTAGGTCATCTTTTGATACATATGCAGCTAGAGTCAAGAACTCTGGGGTACTGGTTAGTTCATAATGTTGTTCCTCCAATTGGGTTGCAGATCTCTTTAGCTCCTTGGATACTTTCCTTAGCTCCTCCATTGGGGGCCCTGTGATCCATCCAATAGTTGACTGTGAGCATCCACTTCTGTGTTGGCTAGGCCCTGGCCTAGTCTCACAAGTGACAGCTATATCACCGTCCTTGCAACAAAGGCTTACTAGTGTATGCAATGGTGTCATCGCTTGGAGGCTAATTATGGGATGAATCCCTGGATATGGCAGTCTCTAGATGGACCATCCTTTTATCTCAGCTCCAAACTTTTTCTCTGTAACTCCTTACATGGGTGATTGTTTCCAATTCTAAGAATGAGCAAAGTGTCCACACTTTGGTCTTCGTTCTTTTTCAGTTTCATATGTTTTACATATTGTACCTTATTGCTCGCTATACTAAGTTTCTGGGTTAATATTGACTTATCAGTGAGTTCATTTCATTTGATTTCTTTTGTGATTGGGTTACCTCACTCGGGATGATGCCCTTCAGGTCCAACCATTTGCCTAGGAATTTTGTGAATTCATTCTTTTTAATAGCTGAGAAGTACTCCATTGTGTAAATGTACCAAATTTTTTGTATCCATTCCTCTGTTGAGGGACATCTGGGTTCTTTCCAGCCTCTGGCTATTATAAATAAGGCTGATATGAACATAGTGGAGAATGTGTCCTTCTTACCGCTTGGGACATCTTCTGGATATATGCCCAGAAGATGTATTGCGGGATCCTCTGGTAGTACTATGTCCAATTTTTGGAGGAACAGCCAGACTGATTTTCAGAGTGGTTGTACAAGCTTGCAATCCCACCATCAATGGAGGAGTGTTCCTCTTTCTCCACATCCTCACCAGCATCTCCTGTCACCTGAACTTTTTGATCTTAGCCATTCTGACTGGTGTGAGATGGAATCTCAGGGTTGTTTTGATTTGCATTTCTCTGATGATTAAGGATGTTGAACATTTTATTCAGGTGTTTCTCAGCCTTTCGGTATTCCTCAGGTGAGAATTCTTTTTTCAGCTCTGAGCCCCATATTTTAAGGGGGCTATTTGATTTTCTGGAGTCCACCCTCTTGAATTATTTATATATATTGGATATTAGTCCCGTATCTGATTTAAGATAGGCAAAGATTATTTCCCAATCTGTTGGTGGTCTTTTTTGTCTTATTGAAGGAGTCTTTTGCCTTGCAGAAGCTTTGCAGTTTCATGAGGTCCCATTTATCAATCCTCAAACTTAAAGCACAAGCCATTACTGTTCTATTCAGGAATATTTTTCCCTGTACCCATATCTTCAAGACCTTTCCCTACTTTCTCCTCTATAAGTGTCAGTGTCTCTGGTTTTATGTGGAGTTCCTTGATCCACTTAATTTTGACCTTAGTACAAGGAGAGAGGAATGGGTCGATTCACATTCTTCTACATGATAACAACCAGCACCATTTGTTGAAAATGCTGTCGTTTTTCCACTGGATGATTTTAGCTCCCGTGTTGAAGATCAAGTGACCATAGGTGTGTGGGTTCATTTCTTGGTCTTCAATTCTATTCCATTGGTCTACTTGTCTGTCACTATACCAGTACCATGCAGTTTTTATCACAATTGCTCTATAGTACAGCTTTAGGTAGGGCATGGTGATTCCACCAGATGTTCTTTTATCCTTGAGAAGAGTTTTTGCTATCCTAGTTTTTTTGTTATTCCAGATGAATCTGCTGATTGCTCTTTCTAATTCGTTGAAGAATTGAGTTGGAATTCTGATGGGGATTGCATTGAATCTGTAGATTGCTTTTGGCAAGATAGCCACTTTTACTATATTGATCCTCCTGATCCATGAGCATGGGAGATCTTTTCAACTTCTGAGATCTTCTTTAATTTCTTTCTTCAGAGGCATGAAGTTCTTGTCATTCAGATCTTTCACTTTGTTAGTTAGAGTCACACCTAGGTATATTATATTATTTATGGTTATTGAGAAGGGTGTTGTTTCCCTAATTTCTTTCTCAGCCTGTTTGTCTTTTGTGTAGAGAAAGACCATTGACTTGTTTAAGTTAATTTTGTGTCCAGCTACTTCACTTAAGCTGTTTATCAGGCTTAGGATTTCTCTGGTGGAATTTTTAGTGCCATTTATATATACTATCATCGGCAAAAAGTGATATTTTGACTTCATCTTTTCCAATTTGTATCCCCTCAATTGCCTTTTGTTGTCGAATTGCTCTGGCTAGGACATCAAGTACTATGTTGAAGAGGTAGGGAGAAACTGGGCAGTTGTCTAGTCCCTGATTTTAGTGGGATTTTTCCAGCTTCTCACCATTTACTTTGATGTTGACTACTGGTTTGCTGTAGATTGCTTTTATCATGTTTAGGTATGGGCCTTGAATTCCTCATCTTTCCAAGACTTTTATCATGAATGGGTGTTGGATCTTGTCGAATGCTTTTTCCGCATCTAACTAGAAGATCATGTGGATTTTGTCTTTGAATTTGTTTATATAATGGTTTACGTTGATGGATTTTCATATATTAAACCATCCCTGCATCCCTGGGATGAAACCTACTTGGTCAGGATGGAATGATTGCTTTAATGTGTTCTTGGATTCGGTTAGCAAGAATTTTATTGAGGATTTTTGCATCGATATTCATAAGGGAAATTGGTCTGAAATTCTCTAACTTGTTGAATCTTTCTGTTTTTTCGGTATCAGAGTAATTGTGGCTTCATAGAATGAGTTGGATAGAGTTACCTCTACGTCTATTTTGTGGAATTGTTTGTGCAGAACTGGGATTAGATCATCTTTGAAGTCTGGTAGAACTGTGCACTAAACCAATCTGGCGCTGGGCTTTTTTTTTTTGGTTGGGAGACTATTAATGACTGCTTCTATTTTCTTAGGGAATATGGGACTGTTTACATCGTTAACTTGATCCTGATTTAACTCTGGTACCTGGTGTCTGTCTAGAAATTTGTCCATCTCATCCAGGTTTTCCAGTATCGTTGACTATAGCCTTTTGTAGAAGGATCTGATGGTGTTTTGGATTTCTTCAGGATCTGTTGCTATGTCTCCCTTTCATTTCTGATTTTGTTAATTAAGATATTGTCCCTGTGCCCTCTAGTGAGTCTAGCTAAACGTTTATTTATCTTGTTGATTTTTCTCAAAGAACCAACTCCTCGTTTGATTAATTCTTTGAATGGTTCTTCTTGTTTCCACTTGGTTGATTTTACCCCTGAGTTTGATTATTTCCTCCAGTCTACTCCTCGTGGGTGAATTTGCTTCCTTTTTTTCTAGAGCTTTTATATGTTTTGTCAAGCTGCTAGTATGTGCTCTCGCCTGTTTCTTCTTGGAGGCACTCAGCACTATGAGTTTCCCTCTTAGAAATGCTTTCATTGTGTTCCATAGGTTTTGGTACGCTGTGGCTTCATTTTCATTAAACTCTAAAATATTTTCAATTTCTTTCTTTATTCCTTCCTTGACCAAGGTATTACTGAGAAGAGTGTTGTTCAGTTTCCAAATGAATGTTGGCTTTCCATTATTTATGTTGTTATTGAAGATCAGCCTTAGGCCATGGTGGTCTTATAGGATACATGGGACAACTTCAATATTTTTGTATCTGTTGAGGCCTGTTTTGTGACAATTATATGGTCAATTTTGGAGAAGGTCCTGTGAGGTGCTGAGAAGAAGGTATATCCTTTTGTTTTAGGATAAAATGTTCTGTAGATATCTGTTAAGTCCATTTGTTTCATCACTTCTGTTAGTTTCACTGTGTCCCTGTTTAGTTTCTGTTTCCACGATCTGTCCATTGATGAAAGTGGTGTGTTGAAGTCTCCCACTATTATTGTGTGAGGTGCAATGTGTGCTTTGAGCTTTACTAAAGTGTCTTTAATGAATGTGGCTGACCTTGCATTTGGAACGTTGATATTCAGAATTGAGAGTTCCTCTTGGAGGATTTTACCTTTGACGTGTATGAAGTGTCCCTCCTTGTCTTTTTTGATAACTTTGGTTTGGAAGTCGATTTTATCCGATATTAGAATGGCTACTTCAGCTTGTTTCTTAGACCATTTGCTTGGAAATTTGTTTTCCAGCCTTTCACTCTGAGATAGTGTCTGTCTTTTTCCCTGAGATGGGTTTCCTGTAAGCAGCAGAATGTTGGGTCCTGTTTGTGTAGCCAGTCTGTTAGTCTATGTCTTGTTATTGGGGAGTTGAGACCATTGATATTACGAGATATTAAGGAAAAGTAATTGTTGGTTCCTTTTATTTTTGTTGTTAGAGTTTGCATTCTGTTCTTTTGGCTGTCTTCTTTTTGGTTTGTTGAGGGATTACTTTCATGCTTGTTCTAGGGCGTGGTTTCCGTCCTTGTATTGCTTCTTTTCTGTTACTATCCTTTGAAGGGCTGGATTCGTGGAAAGATAATGTGTGAATTTGGTTTTGTCGTGGAATACTTTGGTTTCTCCATCTACGATAATTGAGAGTTTGGCCAGGTATAGTACCCTGGGCTGTAATTTGTGTTCTCTTAGTTTCTGGATAACATCTTTCCAGGCTCTTCGGGCTTTTATAGTCTCTGGTGAAAAGTCTGTTGTAATTCTGATATGTATGCCTTTATATGTTACTTGAACTTTCTCCCTTACTGCTTATAATATTCTATCTTTTTTTAGTGAATGTGTTGTTCTGATTATTATGTGTCAGGAGGAATTTCTTTTCTGTTCCAGTCTATTTGGAGTTCTGTAGGCTTCTTTTATGTTCATGGGCATCTCTTTCTTTAGGTTTGAAAAATTTTCTTCAATAATTTTGTTGAAGATGTTTGCTGGTCCTTTGAGTTGAAAATCTTCATTCTCATCCACTCCTATTATCTGTAGGTTTGGTCTTCTCATTGTGTCCTGGATTTCCTGGATGTTTTGAGTTAGGATCTTTTTTCATTTTCCATTTTCTTTGATTGTTGTGCCGATGTTCTCTATGGAATCTTCTGCTCCTGAGATTCTCTCTTCCATCTCTTGTATTCTGTTGCTGATGCTCGTGTCTATTGTGCCAGATTTCTTTCCTAGGGTTTCTATCTCCAGCGTTGCCTCACTTTGGGTTTTCTTTATTGTGTCTACTTCCCTTTTCAGGTCTTGTATGGTTTTGTTCATTTCCATCATCTGTTTGGATGCGTTTTCCTGTTTTTCTATAAGGACTTGTAACTCTTTAGCAGTGTTCTCCTGTATTTCTTTAAGTAAGTTATTAAAGTTATACTTGTTGTCCTCTACTATCATCATGAGATATGCTTTTAAATCCGGGTCTAGCTTTTCGGTTGTGTAGGGATGCCCATTACTAGGTGGCATGGGAGTGCTGTGTTCTGATGATGGTTAGTGGTCTTTATTTCTGTTAGTAGGATTCTTACGTTTGCCTTTTGCCCTCTGGTATTCTCTGGAGCTGTGCAGGATACACTTGGCAGGGTCCCGGAACTAAGATGTCTGTTGCCAATGTTCGGGCAAAGCACTCCCGTGCCAGGCAGATCCCAATCCTCAGAATTCTTACGTTCGCATGGCTGGTGTTGTGGGTATCTGGTGATAGTCAGCTGACTGTGTGCCCTAGCTATCCTGGTGCTGCTCCGACCGAAAGGGCCTTGTGCCCCTACTCAGACCGGGTTTTTGCTTCCCTGACTAATGCAGTGTCAAGTCCCACGTGATTGGATCAGAGCAGATTGCTAAGGACAGTACAGTACAGAAGTCAACAAAACCATGTATAGTCCAAAATATACCAAAGAAATTCAATGAAACATAAGATATTATTCTGAAATAATAATACAAACAGTATAAAATCTTGAAGAAACTGAAAAAATTATAGGTATATATTACCTACATATTTAAATGAAGGGGATAAAAGAAAACCAATATAAGAACTCATGTTCTTGAAATGTGGTAATGGTATCATGGCAGGGAAAGTACCATAAAAGTCCAGGACTAGATGGATTTAACAATGAGTTCTACCAGACTACAGAATTTCTTTTGTAAATGTAACTACATTTGTGTTTCTCTGTATATGCTTTCATTTCTGTGGTTGCATACGTCACATCATGAACGTGCAGGTCATGGGACAACTTTCAGAAGCTGGTTCTCTCCTTTCAAAAGTGGTTTCCAGGTTTGCAACCTTAGTAGAAAAAAGATTCATACTGCATTGAAAAAAAATCACCGTAATCAAACTGGCTCTACATCAGAGATATGCCCTCATAATCACGATTTACCACACATGAAACAATATAATAGAACACCTATGCATATCTAAGGCAAAAATTATATGAACGTTTCTATATATTCAAATAGATCCATTTTACTTTGTACTTGAAATGGTCTCTTCAGGTTCTTTCACACTGCTGTTGGGCATTTCGTCTAATGTCATCCTCATTGGGTCCTGAGAGGCTCCCACAACCATGCTGTCTGGGATTTAGTAGTGGTTCTTTCTATTCCTCACGTCACACTACTTGATATTTCTATTCATTCTCTTGACCCTCAAGTCTTCTTTCCTGTCTCCCTCATTCCAGATACTGCCTCCTTTTCTTCCCTCCACCTCCCCTGTTTCACACATGTCCCTCCATACCTCTGCCTCCAATGATTATGTTGTTCCATGTTCTAAGTGAGATTGGAGATTGAAGCATCCACATTTGTGCTTTCCCTCTTCTTAAGCTTCATATGGTCTGTGAATTCTTCATGGATATTCTGAACTTTTTGTGTAATATCCACTTATCAGTGAGTACATACCATATATTCATACATATCTCCTGTGGTGTCTGGGTTACTTCACTCAGGATGATATTTTCTATTTCCATGCATTTTCCTGGAAAGAAAAAGAAAAAAACAAAAAACAAAAAACTGATATCCTCATTTTGAATAGCTGAGTGATCGTTTTTTTTTTTGTTGTTGTTTTTTTTTATTGTTTGTATGTTTGTTTTCTTTCTTTCTTTTTTTTTTTTTTTTTTTGGGGGGGGATAGGATCTCCCTGTATGGCCCTGTCTGACCTGGAAATAACTCTGTAGAGCAGGCTGCCCTTGAACTCAGAAATCTGCCTGCCTCTTGAGTAGTCTTTCACTGGGTAAATGTACCACATTTTCTGTATATATTTTTCATTGAAGGACATCTGGGTTGTTTCCAGCATTCAGCTATTATAATTTTTTTTTCTTTGTTTAATGGTAAAACCACTTGTTTTTATTTCTTAAAATTACAACCTGCTCCTTTGGTGAAATTTATGGTCAGTTCTTTTTTTTTTTTTTTTTTTTCATTTATTAGGTATTCAGCTCATTTACATTTACAAAACTATACCAAAAGTCCCCCATATGAAGCCCCCCCTCACTCCATTACTCACACGCACACCCTTTTTGGCCGTGGCGTTCCCCTGTACTGGGGCATATAACGTTTGCAAGTCCAATGGGCCTCTCTTTGCAGTGATGGCCGACTAGGTCATCTTTTAATACATATGCAGCTAGAGACAAGAGCTCCCGGGTACTGCTTAGTTCACATTGTTGTTCCACCTATAGGGTTGCAGTTCCCTTTAGTTCCTTGGGTGTTTTCTCTAGTTCCTCCATTGGGGGCCCTGTGGTCTGTTCAATATCTGACTATGATCATCCACTTCTCTATTTGCTAGGCCCTGGCATAGTCTCACAAGAGACAGCTATATCCGGGTCCTTTCAGCACAATCTTGCTAGTGTATGCAATGGTGTCAGCATTTGGAAGCTGATCATGGGATGGATCTTGGATATGGCAATCACTGGATTGTCCATCCTTTTGTCACACTTCCAAATTTTTTCTCTGTAACTCCTTCCATGGGTGTTTTGTTTCCTATTCTAAGAAGGGGCAAAGTGTCCATACTTTGGTCTTCGTTCTCTTGAGTTTAATGTGTTTAGCATATTGTATCTTATATCTTGGTTTTCCTAAGTTTCTGGGCTAATATCCACTTATCAGTTAGTACATATTGTGAGAATTCCTTTGTGATTGGGTTACCTCACTCAAGATGATACCCTCCAGGTCGATCCATTTAGCTAGGAATTTCATAAATTCAATTTCTATAATAGCTGTGTAGTACTCCGTTGTTTAAATGTACCACATTTTCTGTATCCATTCCTCTGTTGAGGGGCATCTGAGTTCTTTCCAGCTTCTGGCTATTATAAATAAGGCTGCTATGAACATAGTGGAGAATGTGTCCTTCCTACCGGTTGGGACATCTTCTGGATATATGCCCAGAAGAGGTATTGCAAGATCCTCCGGTAGTACTATGTCCAATTTTCTGAGAAACTGCCAGACTGATTTCCAGAGTGGTTGTACAAGCTTGCAATCCCACCAACAATGGAGGAATGTTCATCTTTCTCCACATCCTTGCCAGCATCTGCTGTCACCTGAATTTTTCATCTTAGCCATTCTGACTGGTGTGAAGGTGGAATCTCAGTGTTGTTTTGATTTGCATTTTCCTGATGATTAATGATGTTGAAAATTTTTTAAGGTGCTTCTCTGCCATTCGGTATTCCTCAGGTGAGAAGTCTTTGTTCAGTTTGAGTCCCATTTTTAGTGGGGTTATTTGAGTATATGGAGTCTACCTTCTTGAGTTCTTTATATATATTGGATATTAGTCCCCTTACCGATTTGGGATAAGTAAAGATCTTTTCCCAATCTGTTTGTGGTCTTTTTGTCTTATTGACAGCGTCTTTTGCCTTGCAGAAGCTTTGCAATTTAATGAGGTCCCATTTATCGATTCTCGATCTTACAGCACAAGCCATTGCTCTTCTATTCAGGAATTTTTCCCGTGTATTCATATCTTCAGTGCTTTTCCCAACTTTCTCCTCTATTAGTATCAGTTTCTCTGGTTTTATGTGGAGTTCTTTAATCCAATTAGATTTGACCTTAGTACAAGGAGATAGGAATGGATCAATTCGCAATCTTCTACATGATAACATCCAGTTGTGCCAGTACCATTTGTTGAAAATGCTGTCTTTTTTCCACTGGATGGTTTTAGCTTGCTTGTCAAAGATCAAGTGACCATATGTGTGTAGATTTTTCTTTGGGTCTTCAATTATGTTCCATTGGTCTACTTGTCTGTCACTATACCAGTACCATGCAGTTTTTATCACAATTGTTCTGTAGTCCATCTTTAGGTTGGGCATGGTGATTCCACTAGTTGTTCTTTTATCCTCAAGAAGTGTTTTTACTATTCTAGGTTTTTTGTTATTCCACATGAATCTGCTGATTGCTGTTTCTAATTCGTTGAAGAATTGAGTTGGAATTTTGATGGGGATTGCATTGAATCTGTAGATTGCTTTTGGCAAGATAGCCATTTTTACTATATTGATCCTGCCGATCCATGAGCATGGGAGATCTTTCCATCTTCTGAGTTCTTTAATTTCTTTCTTCAGAGGCATGATGTTCTTGTCATACAGATCTTTCACTTCCTTAGTTATAGTCACGCCTAGGTATATTATATTATTTATGGCTATTGAGAAGGGTATTGTTTCCCTAAATTCTTTCTAAGTCTGTTTGTCCTTTGTGTAGAGAATGGCCATTGACTTGAGTTAATTTTATATCCAGTTACTTCACTGAAGCTGTTTATCAGGCTTAGGAGTTCTCTGGTGGAATTTTTAGTGTCACGTATACATATAATCATATCATCTGCAAAAAGTGATATTTTGACTTCTCCCTTTCCAATTTGTATCCCCTTTATCTCTTTTTGTTGTCTAATTGCTCTGGATAGGATTTCAAGTACAATGTTGAATAGGTAGGGAGAGAGTGGACAGCCTTTTCTAGTCCCTGATTTTAGTGGGATTGCTTCAAGCTTTTCACCATTTACTTTGATGTTGGCTACTGGTTTGCTGTAGATTGTTTTTATCATGTTTAGGTATGGGCCTTGAATTCCTGATCTTTCCAAGACTTTTATCATGAATGGGTGTTGGATTTTGTCAAATGCATTCACAGCTTCTAACGAGATGATCATGTGGTTTTTGCATTTGAGTTTGTTATATACTGGATTACGTTGATGGATTTCCGTATATTGAACCATCCCTGCATCTCTGGGATGAAATCTACTTGATCAGGATGGATGATTGTTTTGATGTGTTCTTGGATATGGTTAGCAAGAACTTTATTGAGGATTTTTGCATCAATATTCATAAGTGACATTGATCTGAAGTTCTCTATCTTTGTGGGGTCTTTTTGTGGTTTAGGTAACAGAGTAATTGTGGCTTCATAGAATGAGTTGGGTAGAGTACCTTCTGTTTCTATTTTGTGGAATAATTTGTGCAGAACTGGGAGTAGATCTTCTTTGAAGGTCTGATAGAACTCTGCACTAAACCCATCTCGTCCTGGGCTTTTATTTTTTTTTTTTTTTGGTTGGGAGACTATTAATGATGGCTTTTATTTCTTTGGGGGATATCGGGCTGTTTAGATCATTAACCTGATCTTGATTCAGCTTTGGTTCCTGGTATCTGTCTAGACACTTCTCCATTTCATCCAGGTTCTCCAGTTTTGTTGAGTATAGCCTTTTGTAGAAGGATCTGATGGTTTTATGGATTTCTTCATGATCTGTTATGTCTCCCTTTTCATTTCAGATTTTATTAATTAGAATGCTTTCCCTGTTCCCTCTAGTGAGTCTGGCTAAGGGTTTGTCTATCTTGTTGATTTTCTCAAAGAACCAGCTTCTCGATTGGTTGATTCTCTGAATAGTTCTTCTTGTTTCCACTTGGTTGATTTTGCCCCTGAGTTTCATTATTTCCTGCCAACTACTCCTCTTGGGTGAATTTGCTTTCCTTTTGTTCTTAGGTGTGTTGTCAAGCTGCTAATGTATGCTCTCTCTAGTTTCCTTTTGGAGGCACTCAAAGCTATGAGGTTTCCTCTTAGAGATGCTTTCATTGTGTCCCATAAGTTTAGGTATGAGGTGGCTTCATTTTCATTCAACTCTAAGAAGTCCTTAATTTCTTTCTTTATTGCTTCCTTGACCAAGATATCATTGAGAAGAGTGTTGTTCAGTTTCCACGTGAATGTTGGCTTTCTATTATTTATTTTGTTATTGAAGATCAGCCTTAGTGCATGGTGATCTGATAGGATGCATGGGACAATTTCAATATGTTTGTAACTGTTGAGGCCTGTTTTGTGATCTATTATGTGTTCAATTTTGGAGAAGGTACCATGAGGTGCTGAGAAGAAGATATATCCTTTTGTTTTAGGATAAAATGTTCTGTAGATATCTGTCAGATCCATTTGTTTCATAACTTCTGTTAGTTTCTCTATGTCCCTGTTAACTTTCTGTTTCCTTGATCTGTCCATTGGTGAAAGTAGTGTGTTGAAGTCTCCCACTATTATTGTGTGAGGTTTAATGTGTGCTTTGAGCTTAACTAAAGTTTCTTTAATGAATGTGGCTGCCCTTGTATTTGGAGCATAGATATTCAGAATTGATAGTTCCTCTTGGAGGATTTTACCTTTGATGAGAATGAAGTGCCCCTCCTTGTCTTTTTTGATGACTTTGGGTTGTAAGTCAATCTTATCAGATATTAGAATGGCTACTCCAGCTTGTTTCTTCATACAATTTGCTTGGGAAATTGTTTTCCAGCCTTTCATTCTGAGGTAGTGTCTATCTTTTTTTCTGAGATGAGTTTCCTGTAAGCAGCAAAATGCTGGGTCTTGTTTGTGTAGCCAGTTTGTTAGTCTATATCTTTTTATTGGGGAGTTGAGACCATTGATATTAACAGATATTAAGGAAAAGTAATTGTTGGTTCCTCTTATTTTTGTTGTTAAAGTTGGCATTCTGTTTTTGTGCGGCTGTCTTCTTTTAGGTTTGTTTAGGGATTACCTTCTTGTTTTTTCTAGGGAAAGTTTCCCATTCTTGTATTTTTTTTTCTGTTATTATCCTTTGAAGGGCTGGATTTGTGGAAAGGTAAAATGTGAATTTGGTTTTGTCACAGAATACTTTTTTTTCTCCATCTATGGTAATGGAGAGTTTGGCTGGGTATAGTAGCCGTGGCAGGAATTTGTGTTCTCTTAGTGTCTGTATAACATCTGTCCAGGCTTTCTGGCTTTCATTGTTTCTGGTGAAAAATCTGGTGTAATTCTGATTGACTGGCCTTTATAAGTTACTTGACCTTTTTCCCTTACTGCTTTTAGTATTCTCTCTTTAGTTAGTGCATTTGTTGTTCTGATTATTATGTGTCGGGAGGAATTTTTTTTCTGATCCAGTCTACTTGGAGTTCTGTGTGCTTCTTGTATGTTCATGGGCATCTCTTTCTTTAGATTTGGGAAGTTTCCTTCAATAATTTTGTTGAAGATATTTGCTGGTCTTTTGAGTTGAAAATCTTCATTCTGATCCACCCCTATTATCCGTATGTTTGGTCTTCTCATTGTGTCCTCGATTTCCTGGATATTTAGAGTTAGGATCATTTTGCATTTTCCATTTTCTTTGATTGTTGTGCCGATGTTCTCTATGGGACCTTTTGCACCTGAGATTCTCTCTTCCATCTCTTGTATTCTGTTGCTGATGCTCAAATCTATGGTTCCTGTTTTCTTTCCTAGGGTTCTATCTCCAGTGTTGCCTCACTTTGAGTTTTCTTTATTGTGTCTACTTCCCTTTTTAGGTCTAGTATGGTTTTGTTCATTTCCATCACCTGTTTGTATGTGTTTTCCTCTTTTTCTGTAAGGACTTCTACCTGTTTGATTGCGATTTCCTGTTTTTCTTTAAGGACTTGTAACTCTTTAGCAGTGTTCTCCTGTATTTCTTTATGTGAGTTCTTAAAGTCCTTCTTGATGTCCTCTACCATCATCAAGAGATATGCCTGTAAATCTGGGTCTAGGATTTCAGGTGTGTTGGGGTGCACTGGACTAGGCGAAGTGGGAGTGCTGGGTTCTGTTGATGTTGAGTGGTCTTGGTTCCTGTTAGTAAGATTCCTACGTTTACCTTTCACCATTTGGTAATCTCTGGAGTTAGTTGTTATAGTTGACTCTGTTTAGAGATTGTTCTTCTGGTGATTCTGTTACCGTCTATCAGCAGACCTGGGAGACAGACTCTCTCCTCTGAGTTTCAGTGCTCAGAGCTCTCTCTGCTGGCAAGCTCTCCTCTTATGGGAAGGTGCACAGAATATCTTGTGTTTGGACTTCCTCCTGGCTTAAGAAGTGGTCCCAAAACAGGACCTTTTCCAGAAGCTGTGTTGCTTGGCAGGTCCCAGAAGCTGTCAGCTTCTGTGGTGCACAGTCTCACCTGTGCAGACTAAGTTCCTATGTTCGGGGGTGTCCCAGAACCAAGGTGGCACCCGCTGCTCCTGAGGCTGAGGCCTTCCGAACCAGGCAGATACCTGTCCTCTGGTTGGGAGGGTGGCTGGCTGTCTGCGGCCCGAAAAGGGTGCTGCCTCAGCGGTTCTGTGGCTCCGCCTGTCCCAGAAGCTCTCCAGTTCTGTGTTGCACCCTCTCACCTGTTCAGATTAATTTCCTAAGTTCGGTATAGTCCCTGAACCCCCGCTATTATAATTAAGGGTGCTGTAAACACTGAAGGTTTACTTATGGTGTGGTAGAGATTTTTGGGATATATGCCCAGAAGTTGTATATATAAATATTCAGATAGACTTATTTCCAATTTTGTGAAGAAATGCCATAATATTTTCCAGATTTTGGAATCTGGAAAACACTTTTCAATCCCACTAGCAAAGATAAAGTTTTCTTTTTATCGACATTTGATCTAGCAGCTATTTTCCCCTTACATTTTGGTCTCAACCATTCTCATTGGTTTAGGATGGAATCTCAGCGTGGTTTTGATTTGTGTTTCACTATAAATAAGGATGTTGAACATTTCTTTAGGTGCTTCTCAGGCTTTTGAGATTCCTAAATTGAGAATTTTGTTTAGCTGTAGAGCTCATTTTTTCGTTAGGGTGTTTGTTTTTCTGGAGTTTAGCTTCTTGAATTCTTTGTATATTTTGAAAATTAGCCCTCGATCAGATGTAGGGTTAGTAATGATCTTTTCTCCATTACTAGGTTGCCATTTTGTCCTATTGACAGTGTCCTTTGCCTTACAGAACCTTTTCAGTTTCAGCAGGTCCATTGTTAATTGACCAAGATATGCTTTCAGACAGGAACATGACATGACTGTCCTAAAAGAGGCTATGCTAGCAACTGACTGAGACAGATGCAGATATTACAGCCAACAATTGGTCTAATCCCAGGAACCCCTATGGAAGAGTTTGAGCAAAGACTGAAGGAACTGTGTGTGTGTGTGTGTGTGTGTGTGTGTGTGTGTGTGTGTGTGTGTGTGTGTGTGTGTTTGTAGAGGGATTTATACACTGTGGTTCAGCCCAGGTATTTAAAAATAGATGTCTATGGTCAGAAAGTCAAGGAATCTAATAGATCTCCTGTCCACAAGACTGAATTTCCCTGATGTTCTTCAGTGTATGTTGGACTCTCAAAGAAATATACTCTAAAACCTTCAAAAGAACAATCATACCTGTGAGAATGAAGACAAGCAGGCAAAAACCAAAGGGGTCTTCTATGTGCTTTACATAGGCTAGCACAAGAATATGTGGCTCAGAGTTAGGATAGGTTTTTAGACCTCAAATGAGGCAATGAGCCAGAAATCACTTATATCCAGTGCTTTTCACTTTTAGTTAATTCAATATTCAATAAAGTTAAAAACTAAGATTAGCAATCACAAAGGTAGAAGTCATAGAAGTACTATGCCTGGCAATCTATCTCCTATATAACAACCAAATAGACAAGTAATAAAATTCAGACATATAAGCTTTATTCAATAATAAAATATTGTGAAGACAAACAAGAGAATAGGTGTTGCAAAGTCTGTCTTACAGTTTAAACACAGTGTACACGTTTAAACAGGAGGTGGTATATTTATGCCCACCACTGACATGTTAACTCAGTGCCTGTTTTATGGTCAAAGTTGTCCATTTAGTATGAAAATTTTACTCAGAAGCAATTTACGCCTCTAGCTGTCACCATAGCTTCAGTCTTACTATGATTTGAATATATAATACTTTTAGTAGGCTAATATATTTAAACAGTTGGTCTTCAGCTAGAGACAGTGTTTGGGAAGGTTATGGAACAATTAGGAATGTTTTTTTTAACGAACATTTCACATATTGTTCTATAATGAATATTAGCAAAAAATCCAATATATCTAGAAAAGAAAGAAAAAGAAGCTCAAGTCTAAGTGGATCAAGGAACTCCATATAAAACCAGAGACACTGAAACTTATAGAGAAGAAAGTGGATTAAAGCCATTAAGATATGGGCACAGGGGGAAAATTCTTGAACAGAAGAGCAATGGCTTGTGCTGTAAGATCAAGAATCCACAAACCGGACCTCATAAAATTGCAAAGCTTCTGTAAGGCAAAAGATACCGCCAATAAGACAAAAAGACCACCAATAGATTGGGAAAGGATCTTTACCCATCCTAAATCATATATGAGACTAATATCCAATATATATAAAGAACTCGGGAAGATGAATTCCAAAAAATCAAATAACCCTATTAAAAATGGGGTACAGAGCTAAACAAATAATTCTCAACTGAGGAATACAGAATGTACGAGAAGCAACAAGATGTTCAAAATCCTTAATCATCAGAGAGATACAAATCAAACAACCTTGAGATTCCATCCACCTCACACCAGTCAGAATGGCTAAGATCAAAAATTCAGGTGACAGTAGATGCTGGCGGGGATGTGGAGAAAGAGGAACACTCCTGCATTATTGGTGAGATTGCAAGCTGGTACAACCACTCTGGAAATCAGAGTTGTGGTTCCACAGAAAATTGAACACAGTAATACAGGAAGATCCAGTAATACCTCTCCTGGGCATATACCCAGAAGATGTTCCAACTTTTAATAAGGACACATGCTCCACTATGTTCATAGCAGCCTAATTTATAATAGCCAGAAGCTGGAATCTCTCACCTCCCAGGTCTGTTGTGCATTCTAGGGCATCCTTGAAACATCCTATTTCCTGAGTTTGCCTATTTCCACTATTTCTGCTGGTCCTCAAGACTTCAGTCTTTTTCCCTTATCCAATACCAGATCAGAATCCATCCCCCACTCTACCACTTTCCACTTTCCCTCCCATGTTCTTCTTTCCCTCCCAACTTGTGGTTGCTTTCTTCTCCCTCCCAATTAGGACTGAGGCGTCTTCACTTGGGTATTTCAGCTTGTTGAGCTCTTTGAGTTCTGTGGACTGTATCCTGTGTATTCTGTTTTTTTTGTTTTTTTTTTTTTTTTTTTTGATGTTTGTTTAGTTTGGTTTGGTTTGGGTTCGGGTTTTTGGCTAATATCCATTTGTTAGTGAATACATAACATGAATGTTCTTAAGTGTCTGAGTTACCTCACTAACCATGGTATTTTCTAGTTCCATATGTTTGCCTATTAATCTCAGGATATTCTCATTTTGTTTGTTTGTTTGTTTGTTTTTGTTGTTGTTGGTTTTGGTTTTTCTTTCTTTTCTTTTTATGTCCTCATTCTTAATAGCTAAGTATGATATGCTCTGGATCCACAGGAAACCCAGATGAGCCCAAAAATTACAAACTCTACTGAAACTCACCAAAAAGTCTTATTTTCAAGTTCAACCTTGGTTCGCCCAACTACCATTCACTTCATGAATGCTGGCAAGTGACCCTGAATCCAAAAAACATTGGGTTTATATACAGTATAGGAATTGTGTAAATATTTACAGAAAAGGTGACTAGAAAGTGTAATAGTACTGAAGTGGAAGATGGGTAATGAGTGTCTGTTCAAGGACTAACTTTATGGCCAGTTTTATCTGTCTGTGACCTGAAATCTGCTTACCTTTTACTTTTTCCATGGTGTCCCTTGAGCTTGCTTTTTCTCTAAGGTCTCAAGGATAGGTACTTGGAGTGCTTTCTAGCAGGACTTTTGGTTTTTGCAGACACAGAGGCAGAGAGAATGTGTTCTCATTATGGGCCCTGTCATTGTAACTCGAGGGGAGTGAAAGACAGCCCAGTCTGCTGCAGGAGGATTCAGCACAGAAACCATCTGTTTGCTATTTGTACAGCCGCAGGGGAAGGGGGAAGGGGAATAGAAGAATGGGAGCCTCTGACTGTACAACACTGAAGTCTCTCTAGTACCTGTAATCTGAGGTTTTCAACATTCTCCCCTCTTTTTGGTGATGCTAGATGCCAATCTTGGACTCTTTATAGGCCTAAATCATCTGTGCTAACTGGTTTGTACTGGGACCTTTTACTGGCTAGTTTTGTGTCAACTTGACACAGCTGGAGTTATCACAGAGAAAGGAGCTTCAGTTGAGGAAATGCCTCCATGAGATCCAACTGTAAGGCATTTTCTCAATTAGTGATCAAGGGGGAAAGGTCCCTTGTGGGTGGGACCATCTCAGGGCTGGTAGTCTTGGTTCTATGAGAAAGCAGGCTGAGCAAGCCAGGTGAGGCAAGCCAGTAAAGAACATCCCTCCATGGACTCTGCATCAGTTCCTGCTTCCTGACCTGCTTGAGTTCCAGTCCTGACTTCCTTGGTGATGAACAGCGGTATGGAATTGTAAGCCGAATAAACCCATTACTCCCCAACTTGCTACTTGGTCATGATGTTTGTGCAGGAATAGAGACCCTGACTAAGACAGACCTCATCACCATCAGTTGAATAGTCCCTAATCTCTGCTTTATATACTGCAAAAGCTTTTGAATTATGCCTGGCCCAAATGTGAGCAGCAACAAAAAAACTTATAAGGGACCCTGTAATTGTGGAAATGAGAGTAGTTAACCATGGGGAATTATCAATTAGGGAATGATGCCAGCTTTTGGAGTTTTCTTTTTCTCTTTTACACCTCTCTATGCTTTCTCTAACCTTAGCTAGTGATTCTTTGATGCCAGAGTGATTTACATAAAACCAACATTCTTTGAATACATCAACACACAAGCCTCCCTGATGCAGGAACACAAAGTCTAACCCTTGTCTGTTCTGTTCAACTACCTCAGCCAGGGAATCTACATTTCACTCTAGGTGTGCAATGGATTTTTCTAAGATTGTCTGTCCTGATCTGTATCTAATTTAAGGCTGTATAGTTATTCTCTTACAATGTTAGGGCTGCTATCCCAGTGCCTGCACCAGGTAGCTCTGCTCTCAAAATTATAGCCAACGTTAGGGAAATAGTTTCCCTCTTCTGTCTTTTGAGGTCTCCCCCAACATGCCCTATTAGATTCTTCAGCACTATTTTCTCTGAATAATAGGTTATGCATGGCACCAATGGGACTAGAATAGAGAACTCATTTGCAGTAGGGGAATTAAGAACCTCTCCATGCACACACAGAGTCAACCCTGTTGAACAGGCCCACCATGCCTGTTCGGGGGAAATAACCCATTTGGAATCCACCATGGGGGTATTTTGGTTACAAATATGTTGATGTGACAAGGGAACTTTTCCCAGGCAGGTCCCCTGTCCTGATATGGTCTGTATGGTTAAGGTTCTGCCTTCTTGGGACCATATGCATGCAGTGTCTCTCTCGGACTCATTATATTTAGACATAAATCCAACACCTTCATAAAAAGGGTGTGTGGCATAATGACACAGCCAGCATAAGATGGTCAGCTCTGGTTGGGAACTGGCCAAATTCTGAAAGGTTTTTAGCATCATTGACCAGAGCAGATCTACAGGGTCAGGGAGCCTGCTCGGGAAGGACTGGGAGGTCAACAAACACTGGTTTGAGAACAGACTTTGGCATAGGATTCTCAGGGCAAGACCTCTTGGTATAGGTTTAGTGTTTGCCAGAATTCGGTTTGGTCCTATAGTCACATTCAGGGGGTTTACTATTGGTTTTATCAGGAGCCTAATTGTGAAAATGAGTTTGAGGTTTTTCCCCCCAATAATATAAAATCGGAGGCCCTAAGGTTTCCCAGTATCCCAGCCCTTTTCCTGCTTTCCTAGGCTGGTGAACTTAAGTTGATCTTCAGATTCCTTCCCCTGTCAGGTGACTGTGATAAGATCTTCCTTTAATACCTTCCATCCCAATGTTTCACAACCACAAAAAGCATAATAGAATTGTTCTGGGTCCCCATATGTCACAGTTCTCTTTTCCCCAGACATATAAAAAAGTCTCCCTAAGTCTACATAGTGTATGAATGTTGTAAAGTCTGTTGGGTGTCAGGCCATGAGTTATCAGCCAGCCGGCACATATCAAACGTTAAATATGGAAACCATGACATCCCAAGTGGCTTTTCTTTATTAGCCAGTTGGGCCCAGTTACCCATTTCAGGATTCTCAATTGTCCTAGTCAAGTCATAAGGCTGCTGCGGGTTTTTGATCTCTGAATGGAGACATGGATTGGGAACAGCAGCACATGCAGTCAGTAAAAACAGCAATCTTAGGACCTAATTAATTTTAACATGGAGGGATGAATAGAACTCCAGCTCTTTTAATATTATGAAAAGTGATCATTGCATAAAACAAGGATGAACCAGTTTTGTGATACCTAAGTTCTAGGATTGTCATAGACTTAATAAAAATGAAAATTTAGAACCAAATATGTGGAAACTAATGAGGGCAGGGGAAGGAGGGTTAAGGAGGATAGCCCACAACTGGCCAGAGTTCCTCCTATGCTCTGGGCAGGTGGACTTGGGAGGGCTGCTACCCCTCACGGCTTCTCTCCTGCCTTCCCATACCTGAATGTGTTCATTTTTTTCCTCCCCCTCCCATCTCCCACCCAGTTTCTCTCTCTCTCTCTCTCTCTCTCTCTCTCTCTCTCTCTCTCTCTCTCTCTCTCTCTCTCTTTCTCTCCCTCTCTCTCTGCCTTATGTGATTTCTTTCTTCTCCCTTGCAAGTGTGATTGAAGCATTCTCACTTGGACCCTTCTTGTTGTTAAGTTTCTTGAGTTCTGTGGATTGTATATTAGGAATTCTGTACTTCTTTGGCTAATATCCTCTTATTACAGTTCATTTTACTTTGAGATTTTATTTGTATAAAAATTGATAAAATGTTGAATAGATTCACAAAAAGAAATCTTAGTAATTTATTGTTTATTTACTATGTCATGGACGTTTTAATTATTATCATAGAGTATAAAATAAAATGTGAATGTGAGAAAGAAATTTAGAGAACGAATTGGAAGGTGAGGATGGAAGGTGTCAAAATTTGGGTTTTGTTGTTATGAAGAGACACTATGACCACAGTAATTCCTATAAAGCAAAAAACTTTGCTGGGGCTGACTTACAGTTTCAGAGGTTAATTTCATTATTGTCTTGCCAAGAAGTATGGTAGTTTTCAGGAAGATCTTTTGTTAGAGCCGGAGATGAAGCCAAGGGCTCCTAATCTTCATCCACAGGCAGCAAAAAGAGGCTGTCTACACACTGGCCAGACATGAGCATATATGATCTCAAAACCTGCCTCTAGTGACAGCCTTCCTTGATTGAGCAGCAGAGTAGAGCTGGCCCTAGATTTGGGGCTTTCTGATCAGCTGCCTGGTAGGCATGGGCATGGGAAACTTAGTCCTGCCTCTTGTTTGCTGTGCAGTGGTTTGGACAAAGGAGAGATCCCTTCCCTCCCTTTTACCCTCACCACCCTTGGCAGGAGAGCTGTCCCTGATGGGGTCATGAGCCCAGGAATAATGTCCCAATCACCTCTTGCAGCAGTTGGGAGAGTAGGCCATGCACCTCATCTGAGCAGCAGGGAGGGAGTTGGCCCTGGTTTGGGGGGTTAATGGTGAGCATGCTCAGAAGGAGTGAGAACTAGAGACCTGGCTCCATTCACAACATTTTGAAGCTTGAGGACCATTAGTCCTGACTTCTCTAAAGCATGCCGGTCACTATGAGCTGGAGGAATAATCCCCTTTATTCAATCAGGCAAACGCAGAAAAATCAAAACACTACCCAATAGTTATGAAAGTTAAACATCTGTTGTACCACAGTCTATAAGCAGGGCATGCTGGCATCTTAGACAAATGAAATCAAAATGAAAATCACTGTGACCAAATGAGAAGCAGAGGAGAATAACCAGTACCCTAGTGGTGACATAAGTGGGTATTAGCCCAGACACTTAGAATACCCAAGATACAAGATACAATCTTCAAAACATATGACACTTAAGGAGATTGAAGACCAAAATGCTGACACTGTGCCCCTTCTTAGAATTGGGAACAAAACACCCATGGAAAGAGTTACAGAGACAACCTTTGGAGCTGAGACAAAAGGATGGACCATGTAGAGACTGCCATTCCTAGGGATCCATCCCATAATCAGCCTCCAAACACTGACACCATTGCATACACTGGCAAGATTTTGCTGGAAGGACCCAGATTTAGCTGTCTCTTGTGAGGCTATGCCATGGCCTAGCAAACACAGAAGTGGATGCTCACAGTCAGCTATTGGATGAATCACAGGGACAGAAATGGAGGAGGTAGAGAAGGTACCCAAGGAGCTTAAGGGGTCTGCAATCCCATAAGTGGAACAACAATATGAACTAAAGAAACCCCAGAGCTCATTTTTCTAGCAACTTATCAGAGCTGATGTTTCTAGCTGCAGTAAATTTTTTTTTCTGTAGCAGTTCCTGCTTCAACAGTGAAGAAGCAATCTAAATCTAAATCAATTATAACCCAAAAGGTAATATCTCCCAGGGTGTATTTTTCACCATTAGAGTCCAGGTTACACAATGTATACACAAAGGAAATGAGTTATAGTTAACCAGTTAACCTAGACAGGTGGTTAGCTTGTAGATGGCCAGCATTACAACACTGTAGAGTGTCTTCTTCGATGGGTTAGCATAGCCCATTCTTCCTCAGATAAATGCATTTGTATATCGTCAAATATTAACATTCCTGAAGAAGAGAAAGGACTTGAATTTAATACTGAGGCAGAAGCAGTTGTTGTACCTGTCTGTGAATCATGGCAGGCTGCATGCTGAGGAAATTATCAGTAACGAATTTAGGTAGAGAAACTGAGATGACCAGCGGTAGGCAAGTGGACCAGATAATTGGTTGTAAAATATCCTGTTTCCACTCTGACCCTGACAAGTCTAGTCGCCTGGAGATCAGTAAGGTTGAATGTACCAGAGAACACTAGTGGTCTTAGCAGCAGGAAAAATCTAAAATGAGACTGCCTGAATCCAAAAGGGAAATGTTAAAATAAAATAAAACAATAACAAAAAGCAATCTGACTTTCTCCACCCCCTCTATGGTCCAGTAGCCTCCATGGTTATTTAACACCAACAAACCACTAGTAAACACTAGTGTTGGGCAGATTTGTGTGTTGCTATAAAGCTGCCTTGATCATTTGCTTTCTTGGGTGTTATCCTTCATGAAGTTATTTCTCTCTTTTCCTTCTCTGTAAAATATATAAGACTGAACTTAAAAGCAATTTCTGAAGTGATACATGAGTCCCACCCTCTCTATATAAGATCTGGTTACCATGAGTCAGCCAAAATAAACTCTGCCTGACATTCTTAGGTTGGATTCTGAAAGAGGTGGTTTCTGCTGTCACTGGGGTGTCACTTAGTTCCCCATTCAATACCAGCACCTAGAACATGGCACTAGGGTACAAAGGCCAGTGGAAATCCTCCTCTCTCAACTCATGGATGTTTTTTCATAAAAAGAAATTAATCCCAGCATCTATTCCACCTCTAGAGAACATGAATGCTAGCCTAGGCTCCTATACCTAACAAAACTCTCAATCACCATAGACGGAGAAAACAATATATTCCATGACAAAGCCAATTTTACACATAATCTTTCCTTAAATCGAGTCCTACAAAGAATAATAGGTGAAAAACAACAACACAAGGAGTGAAACTACACCATAGAAGAAACAAGAAAGTAATCTTACAACAAATCCACAAAAACATGCTTCCACCTCTAAGAATAAAACTAATAGAAAGAAACAATCACTTTACCTTCATAAAAAAACTAAAACAATAAAGAAAAACCTAAAACTCTAAAAAACACTAAAATAATTAAACAAACACTAAATGACCCAAAAAGCTATTTTTTAAATTCTTAATAAATATTTTTAAAACCCTAAAATTCTATAAATAAGAAAATAAAAGAACTCTAAAAAGACCTTAAAAATTATAAAACTGTGTCTTTCTGCACAAAATCAGGCCATTCTGTCTTCCATCACTGAATGGGGAGGGCTCACTATCCCTCATCATTATCTAATAAGGTATAGACAGTTGATGAGGGATGAACAGTCAGTTTTCATCAAAGGTATTGCCTTTGAAGGTGATAGATTGGCCATGCTCTAGTGGAAGCCAGATGTCCAAGAGTTTATGGGAAACACAAATGATTTTAAATGGGTTGTAACAAAAGAGAGAAGATGAGATATGAAGTTGGCAGGAGGAGTTAGGTGGGAATGGGCCGTGTTTTGTTTTGGGAGGAGTTACTAAAAGAATTGGAAAGTAAATTCCATCAAAATATTTGTATGCAATTCTCAAGGTATTAAGGAAAGTAGTTCTTAATATACCATGTCTGAACTGAACACATACAGATCACTTATATTGCCATCTTCTAAATAACAACTTCTTATACAGCAGTTTCATTACATTGAGGGCAAAAGTACTCCAGAGGTTATTTAAAATAAAGAAGAATCTGGGGAGATGGCCCAGGGGTAAAGCCAAGTGTTTGGTCAAACTTTCACCTGCAACACTGGTGCTTAGGAATGGGAGTGGAAGAGACAGAAGGATGACTGAATGTCAGCCTCACTCCTAGTTCAGCAAGAAACCCTGTCATGAGGGGAAAATTAGGGGCTGAAGTAACAGAAAACATTATACCCTTCCCAATCCTCTGCACTTACCAGTATATTTCTGTATGCATACACAAATCAATATGATTACTGTATAAAAGAGGTTACTTTGCATAAATTATAGGCAAAAGCAATGTTGTTTTAGGCTAGAGACCTGAAGACTTTTATATCATTAGGGTCCTAGAGAAACTCTCCAGATATAGAGGATGGGTATATCTTCTTCATGTGCAAAGGAAACCTCAGTTAAGTGTATGTGTCAGTGACTCTAAACATATTTCCTCCTTAGATTCCTATTTATAACACAGAATGGTCTTTAAATAATGAAAATATTAAAATAAGACTTTTGATTTGCATTTCCCTGATGATTAAGGATGTTGAACATTTTTTCAGGTGCTTCTCTGCCATTCGGTATTCCTCTGGTGAGAAATCTTTGTTCAGTTCTGAGGCCCATATTTTAATAGGTTTATTTGATTTTATGGAGTCTACCTTCTTGAGTTCTTTATATATATTGGATATTAGTCCCCAGTCCGATTTGGGATAGGTAAAGATCCTTTCCCAATCTGTTGGTGGTCTTTTTGTCTTATTGACTCAGAGCCATTAGTCAAATAAATTACACCCTATAAAATCACATTTGCTTGGAAAACAATTTTCCAAGCATATGGTCTGAAGAAACAAGCTGGAGTAGCCATTCTAATATCAGATAAAATCGACTTCCAACCCAAAGTTATCAAAGAAGACAAGGAGGGACACTTCATACTCGTCAAAGGTAAAATCCTCCAAGAGGAACTCTCAATTCTGAATATCCACGCTCCAAATTAAAGGGCAGCCACATTCATTAAAGACACTTTAGTAAAGCTCAAAGCACACATTGCACCTCACACAATAATAGTGGGAGACTTCAACACACCACTTTCATCAATGGACGGATCGTGGAAACAGAAACTAAACAGGGACACAGTGAAACTAACAGATGTTATGGAACAAGTAGACCTGACAGATATCCACAGAACATTTTAACCTAAAACAAAAGGATATACCTTCTTCTCAGCACCTCATGGTATCTTCTCCAAATCTGACCACATAATTAGTCAGAAAAAAAGCCTCAACACATACAAAAATATTGAAATTGTCCCATGCATCCTCTCAGACCACAAAGGACTAAGGCTGATCTTCAATAACAAAATAAATTATAGAAAGCCAACATTCACGTGGAAACTGAAAACACTCTTCTCAATGATATCTTGGTCAAGGAAGGAATAAAGAAAGAAATTAAAGACTTTTTAGAGTTTAATGAAAATGAAGCCACAGCGTACCCAAACCTATGGGACACAATGAAAGCATTTCTAAGAGGGAAACTCATAGCTCTGAGTGCCTCCAAGAAGAAACGGGAGAGAGCACATACTAGCAGCTTGACAACACATCTAAAAGCTCTAGAAAAAAAGAAAGCAAATTCACCCAAGAGGAGTAGATGCCAGGAAATAATCAAACTCAGTGGTGAAATCAACCAAGTGGAAACAAGAAGAACTATTCAAAGAATTAACAAAAGGAGGAGTTGGTTCTTTGAGAAAATCAACAAGATAGATAAAACCTTATCTAGACTCACTAGAGGGCACAGGAACAAAATCCTAATTAACAAAATCGGAAATGAAAAGGGAGACATAACAACAGATCCTGAAGAAATCCAAAACACCAACAGATCCTTCTACAAAAGGCTATACTCAAAAAAACTGGAAAACCTGGACGAAATGGACAAATTTCTGGACAGATACCAGGTACCAAAGTTGAATCAGGATCAAGTTGACCATCTAAACAGTCCCATATCCCCTAAAGAAATAGAAGCAGTTATTAATAGTCTCCCAGCCAAAAAAAGCCCAGGACCAGATGGGTTTAGTGCAGAGTTCTATCAGACCTTCAAAGAAGATCTAATTACAGTTCTGCACAAACTATTTCACAAAATAGAAGTAGAATGTACTCTACTCAACTCTTTTAATGAAGCCACTATTACTCTGATACCTAAACCACTGAAAGATCCAACAAACATAGAGAACTTCAGACCAATTACTCTTATGAATATCGATGCAAAAATCCTCAATAAAATTCTCGCTAACCAAATCCAAGAACACATTAAAGCACTCATCAATCCTGACCAAGTAGGTTTTATTCCAGGGATGCAGAGATGGTTTAATATATGAAAATCCATCAATGTAATCCATTATATAAACAAACTCAAAGAAAAAAACCACATGATCATCTCTTTAGATGCAGAAAAGGCATTTGACAAGATCCAACACCCATTCAGAATAAAAATCTTGGAAAGATCAGGAATTCAAGGCCCATACCTAAACATGATAAAAGCAATCTACAGCAAACCAGTAGCCAACATCAAAGTAAATGGAGAGAAGCTGGAAGCAATCCCACTAATATCAGGGACTAGACAAGGCTGCCCACTTTCTCCCTACCTTTTCAACATAGTACTTAAAGTATTAGCCAGAACAATTCGACAACAAAAGGAGATCAAGGGGATACAAATTGGAAAAGAGGAAGTCAAAATATCACTTTTTGCAGATGATATTATAGTATATATAAATGACCCTAAAAATTTCAACAGTGAACTCCTAAACCTGATAAACAGCTTTGGTGAAGTAGCTGGATATAAAATAAACTCAAACAAGTCAATGGCCTTTCTCTATCCAAAGAATAAATAGGCTGAGAAAGAAGTTAGGGAAACAACACCCTTCTCAATAGTCACAAATAATATAAAATATCTTGGCGTGACTCTAACTAAGGAAGTGAAAGATCTGTACGATAAAAACTTCAAGTCTCTGAAGAAAGAAATTAAAGAAGATCTCAGAAGATGGAAAGATCTCCAATGCTCATGGATTGGCAGGATCAGCATTGTAAAAATGGCTATCTTGCCAAAAGCAATCTACAGATTCAATGTAGTCCCCATCAAAATTCCAACTCAATTCTTCAACGGATTAAAAGGAGAAATTTGCAAATTCATCTGGAATAACATAAAACCTAGGATTGTAAAAACTCTTCTCAAGGATAAAAGAACCTCTGGTGGAATCACCATGCCTGACCTAAAGCTTTACTACAGAGCAATTGTGATAAAAACTGCATGGTATTGGTATAGAGACAGACAAGTAGACCAAAGGAACAGAATTGAAGACCCAGAAATGAACCCACACACCTATGGTCACTTGATCTTCGACAAGGGAGCTAAAACCTTCCAGTGGAAGAAACACAGCATTTTCAACAATTGGTGCTAGCACAACTAGTTTTTATCATGTAGAAGAATGCCAATCGATCCATGCTTATCTCCTTGTAATAAGGTCAAATCTAAGTGGATCAAGGAATTTCACATAAAACCAGAGACACTGAAATTTGTAGAGGAGAAAAGCGGGAAAAGCCTTGAAGATATGGGAACAGGGGAAAAATTCCTGAACAGAACTTCAATGGCTTGTGCTGTATGATCGAGAATTGACAAATGGGACCTAATGAAATTCCAAAGTGTCTGCAAGGCAAAAGACACCTTCAATAAGACAAAAAGACCACCAACAGATTGGGAAAGGACCTTAACCTATCCTAAATCAGATAGGGGACTAATATCCAACATATATAAAGAACTCAGGAAGGTGGACTTCAGAAAATCAAATAACCCCCATACAAAAATGGGGCTCAGAACTGAACAAAGAATTCTCACCTGAGGAATACTGAATGACAGAGAAGCACCTGAAAAAATATTCAACATCCTTAATCATCAGGGAAATGCAAATCAAAACAACCCTGAGATTTCACCTCACACCAGTCAGAATGGCTAAGATCAAAAATTCAGGTGACAGCAGATGCTGTCATGGATGTGGAGAAAGAGGAACACTCCTCTATTGTTGGTGGGATGGCAGGCTTATACAACCACTCTGGAAATCAGTCTGGCGATTCATCAGAAAATTGTACATAGTACTACCAGAGGATTCAGCAATACATCTCCTGGGCATATATCCAGAAGATGCCCCAATTGGTAAGAAGGACACATGCTCCACTATGTTCATAGCAGCCTTATTCATATAGCCAGGGCTGGAAAGAACCCAGATGCCCCTCAACAGAGAAATGGATACAGAAAGTACAGTACATCTACACAATGGAGTACTACTCAGCTATTAAAAAGAATGAATTTATGAAATTCCTAGCCAAATGGATGGACCTGGAGGGCATCATCCTGAGTGAGGTAACACATTCACAAAGGAACTCACACAATATGTACTCACTGATAAGTGGATATTAGCCCAAAACCTAGGATACCCAAGATATAAGATACAATTTTCTAAACACATGAAACTCAAGAAAAATGAAGACTCATGTGTGGACACTATGCCCCTCCTTAGAATTGGGAACAAAACACCCTTGGAAGGAGTTACAGAAACAAAGTTTGGAGCTGAGATAAAAGGATGGACCATGTGTCATTTTGAATCAGTTCAGGAAACAAATAGGGACTGTGAGAGAGAGAGATTATGATAAAGTAATTTGTATTATTATTATTATTAACAATTTTTCATACAATATATTTTGAGCTTGTGTCCCATCCTTGAATACCTCCCAGGTTTTTTCCAACCATCATACCCACCCAATTTAATGTTCTTTCTCTTTCTTTCTCACTCTTTTTCTTTCTCTCTCTAAATGAAAAAAGCAAAAAAGCCTGAATCAACAACAAAAAATCATGAAATCAAAAAGCCTCAGAAAATCAAACACACACACACACACACACACACACCACACACATATACAGAGAGAGAGAGACAGAGAGAGAGAGAGAGAGAGAGAGAGAGAGAGAGAGAGAGAGAGAGAGAGAGAGAGAGAGAGAAAGCCAAAACAAACAACATCAAAGAAGTCCACAAAAATAACATGTGTTGCTCAACTATCTGTAGTGTAGGGTGTAGGTATTAGTCAACTCTGGAATGTGGTTTACATGCACAGCAATATTCCATCAGAAAAAAAAATGTTCTTTCATATGCCTGAGGGTCTCAATTTAGAACAGAGTCTATGTCCATTTCCCCATCTAAGTGTTGGGATCTCATCTATCTTGAACTTGCACAGGTTTCATTTGTGCTACCACAGTCTTGTGAATTCTTATGTTCAACACCATTTTGTCTAGAAAAGAATGAAGAGGAAACCATATTTTTATGAAACTTAGTAAATAAGTTTTCTCCACTTAAGAATAAGAACAAATTTGTTGTTAGAGTTATAACATCTGTCTTTTCTAAGAGACCATCTCAATTCAGATATGTGTTCATTCCAACTATGAAATAACTAATATAATAATGTAAACATTATTCCAATATTGGTAAATATTTACAATTAAACTGATTTGGTAAATCAATTCAAAACTGACATTACCAATTTGAAAATTAAATAACTGTTTATTAAAATTACTAAAGTATAAAAATAAGTATGATTGCTATCAGAAAATATTGCCTTAATAAAATTAACATAAGTGAAGTAACAATTTTACTTAATATAGATTCTGTATCTCATATACATCAATACTATTTTAAGATATTATAGTCTTTATTTTATGCAACTGGGATTAGATGACATGCTGAATTTCAGTGCCTGAAATAATAATTTAAGATGATAGATGACTGGAAGTAAACTGGATTTGATTTTTATACTGATTGTGTTTTTACAATACTAATATTTAAATCCATTGTTTACTACACTAAAGCTTTTTGAATCACTTTTTTTTCAAATTTTAAAATCTTATGCTATCTCTTACACTACATAGCAAGGCATTATTCAACAGATTCTTACTTTTTAAAATTGTTCTTTGTGAATGTCAATGATGTGTGAGAATTAAAATCATCAATATGCTTACCAAAAACCTACAATGTTTTTAATATGTTGAAGAAATTTTTATATTCTGCATGTGTTAGAAAAATATCTTAATGTTCATTAGACACAGCCCTCGAAAAAATTAGGGTAATTTTTTTCTTTGAGCTTAGAGATGGGTGAGTCCTCCAGTAACATTTAGAATTTCTTTTTACCATGAGCATTCTTGAATCTTGACTGTCCTGACCCATGAAAAAATCGAATAGGGTCTGAGAAACCACCTGAGGAGAGAATGGGGAACAAGAAACACAAAGAATGGACAGCAAGACAAAAAACAAACAAACAAACAAACAAACAAAAAACAAACAAACAAAAAAAAAACCTGATCAAGCTGACAAATTTTGTTTTCCCCAGGCAGGTTTTATACCCATAGAAACAGGAAATGGGGAGTGAAAATGATGCAAAATCACTTTGTTTGTGGGGGAATGCACCTGTTCCCCAAAGCAGGATATTGACTAGGTAAAAAAAGTTCAGCAGGAGGAACAGAACAGAGTGGGTTGCTAAGTACCTGTCCACAAGATCTATAGCTATTTGTTCTTACCTGGGACTAGTACTTTCCTACAGAGGCCTCAACTTTTCCCACAGAAATCTCAACTAAGATAGGACTTTTCCACTAAGGCCAAAACTTTGTTAGTAAGGACTTCTGGCTGACAAGGCAGTTAACTTAACCCAGAGTCAGTCCCAACACTTGACTATAAATACTGCACCTGGAAATTAAAAATAATATTTGTTTGCATGAGATGCAAGCATTAACATGTCTATATTGGATTAACAACTTTTGGATTAGAATGGCTAGAAGATAAATACGAAAAAACAAATTAAAATTAAGTTAACTATTGGTAAGTAAAATTAATTAATATGCTTTATTGGCAAAACCAGAAACTAATATAGAGAAAACCATCAAAGTTTCAACATTAAGGTCAAAAGGTCTATGAAACAAAAACCTTTTTTAAAAGTAGGGATGTGAAAATTTTAATTTCTCATTTGTTTAGTGTTGTGAGACTATAGAAAAAATAGTGACAATGGGATAGAAGTCAACATAAGATTCAGAGTCACACAAAACATTAAAATAGACAGCATGTGCTAAATAAAAGTGTAATTTCAAAACTTAGTGAAATATTTATTAATAAAATACTATTTGAAAGCCTGGGTCAATGAGCATTCTAAAGCCCACACTAAAACGTTAGCTTATCTTTGGAGTTATTAATAGTATGCCAAAATTGGCATGTCTTCCTTTGAGACACGGATGCTTTTGATGAAATCATATTCTCTCTAAAATTTTCATAACATCAACACTGCTGACAAGTATGAAGAAAGCAATGACTTGACTAGCTATTGATGTTGCAGTAAGTTTGTATTTTATTTTGATTTATTTACATTCCAAATATTCCACCTCCTGATCCCACTTCCTACAGTTCTTCAACCCATTCTTCTTCCCCATTTCCTCTGAGAGGGTGTTGCACAAGCCACCCACCCCATCTCACCTCAACATATCCCACACCAGCATCCCTGATGCATCAAGTCTCTCCAGGTTTCAGTCTATCATTTCACACTGGGCTGGAAAAAGCAATACTCTGCCACATATGTGCCAGGGGCCATGGACTAGCCCAAGTATGCTCTTTGGGTGGTGGCTTAGTCTCTCAGATCTTCCTGGGAGTTTGGGTTAATTGACACTCTTGCTAATCCTATTGGGTTGTCATCTACTTCAGTTCTTTCAAACTTTTCTCTAACTCTTCTGTATGCGTCCAATAATTGTCTGTAATTATCTGCATCTGTCTCAGTCAGTAGTTGTTAGAGACACTAGGGGCCCTGTCTATTAACTGGAGGTGGTCTTTCCAGGTTCCATCTCCCCACTCTTGGGCATTTCGGCTAAGATCACCACCGAGTTCCGGCAGCCTGTCACATACCAGCTCTCTGGGACTTTCTAGAGTTCCTAAGAGCTCCCCACCACCAGATTTCACGTCTGGTACCTGGATCAGATCCCCTGAAACTGGAATCATGGATGATTTCAACTTACAAAGAATGTATATAGAAACAAATATTTTCTCTGGAAGAGTACTGGCTATCACTCCTAACCACTGAGCAATCTCTCCATTTGAAGAATAGTATTTCTTTAAGACAAGATGTTTTTCTAGAAGTTCTTAAATTGGAAATTATAGATAAAATTCTTTTGTAACATGATGTTAAATGTCTGAGAATAAGTTTTCGTCTTTACCTTAAATAATAGATTAATTTAAAATGTTAACTGTCACTAAACAACATTAATAACTATTTTTCATTCCATTTTTCATGCTGGTTATTGAAGACGAAATAAATAGTCTGATGTTATGCTGGGAATGGTTGTGCGCGCCTTTAATCCCAGCACATGGGAGGCAGAGGCAGGTGGATTTCTGAGTTCGAGGCCAGCCTGGTCTACAAAGTGAGTTCCAGGACAGCCAGGGCTATATAGAGAAACTCTGTCTAACAAAACCAAAATAAATAAATAAATAAATAAATAAATAAATAAATAAATAAATAAATAAATAAATAAATAAGTAAACAAACAAATAAAATAAAAATTTAAAAAAATTAAAAAATTAAAAAAGAAGTCTGATTTTATTGTGTGAATTGATGCGTTTAAAATTAATGCAAAATATAACATATGATTATTCCCACAATGAAGATATACATAAGATATCTTATGTGATAAAATGTTTTAGCAGTGAACTATATTTTAACAGAGAGATCATTGAGAAGCCCTTAACTTGTGTCCATTATTATCCGAAATAGGGTGTATTATATGCATGCATGTATATATGTATGTATGCATTGTATGTGTGTGTCTTTCTGTGAGTGTATATGAACTTTGTGAAGGTGCAAAGAGAAAGCGTTATGAAACAAGCAGTCCAGGAAGGTTGGGGTGGGGTGTCTCCTCTGGAGTTATACATCCCAGGATTTGGCTATATTTGAAGCCAGCAAACTCTAACAATAGCCTTGCTAATATCCCCTTCTAAATTTGAATCATATCTCTACACCCATTGCCCAAATTGTTTCTGTATGAACAAAATATGGATGCTGTAAATTCAAACTCTGTCCTTGTGATTCAATAACTATCTCAGTTAACTACTAAGACATCTCTTTAGATACTCTTTTGTGAACACAGACAAATAATAAAACTCTTCTAGTTTTAGAGCTTTATGATAGCTATGAATTTCAACAACATATCATAAGGACCTATTAATGATTAGAGGTTTGACAAAGGTAAGTGCTTGATCATGGACCATTTTCCCCTTTGGTTAATGCCTCACATGTTGAATTATACCATATCAGAATATACATGAATATTTGTCTTAAGCATTACACAGAATAAGAAAATAAACAGAATAGGAAAGTGAATGGAAGATAGTTTTGACATTACTAATTAATTTACAAAATTATTTTTAAGATGGAATTTAAAATGAGAGTTATGGTTAGTGAAGTTCTTAAAAAAACGAAATTTTTGTTGAGAAAATAATTTTCTACACTAGATCTTTAGGCTAGTCTGTTCCAATAGGAGAAAATAACTGGTATTGGTAAGACATAATTTTTATTTGCAGTATTCAGTAGGCTAATGCAGAAAAATCATACTTTCCAAGAAAATTTGAGCTATGTAGTGAGATCCTATGACTTAATAAGTGTTCTATTAATACAAGATACAATCACCAGGAAAATATTGTAAAATAAAACCATTTAATCATGACTTGCTTACAGTTTCAGAGATTTAGTTCATTCTTACTGTGGTGGGAGTGCAGTAGCATGTAGACAGACATGTTAATTGAGCAGTAGTGAGAGAATCTTCAGGTAGAAAGAAGAGAGAAACTCTGGTCTTGTAATGGACATTTTGAAATATCAAAATAATATCCAGTGTCAATACTTCCAAAAATGTTATACCCATTTCAACAAGGTCATACTTATTCCAACAAGGCCATACCTGCTTACTCTTTCAATAATGTTACTCAGTACTTATTCAAATATATTAACCTTATGGGGGCCATCCTTATTCACAGTTTCTAAATACTTTTTTTTTAATTGGACACCTTACTTATTTGCATTTCAAATGTTATCTCCATTCCGTGTTTTCCATCTAGAACCCCTATATCCCATCTCCCCTTATCCTGATTCTATGAGGGTGATCCCCCAACCACCTACCCACTCCTGCCTCACCGCTCTAGCATTAGGCATAGAGTGTGGAATAACCACAATACAACTCACGAACTACATGAACTTCAGGAGGAAGTAAGACCAAAGAATGGATGCTTCCATCCTAATTAAAACAGGGAACAAAATAATCAAGGGACAAAGATGATGGGAGGGAATTGTGAAGAAGAGAAGAGGGGGAGGGGAGAAAGAGGGGAAGAATAAGGTATGGGAGAAGACAGCAGAGATGTTCAGAGGGTCAGGACATTGAACAGGGGTGTATAGCAACTGGGGGATGAAGAACTGGTGGTAAAAACAGAAAGTCCAAGATGCTAAGAAAGCAAGAGTTTCCCAGGACTCCAGAAGGATGGCATTAGCAAAAATACTCCCACAAAGGGGACGGGAAAACCTGTCCAGACTAAATATATTTTTTAAAGAGAGATAATAAAGTATTCTCTCCCTTCCTCTTTCTCTGTTTCTGTCTGTCTCTGTCTCTGTCTCTCCCTCTCCTTTCCTTCATCTCTCCCTCCATCCCTCCCACTCGGTTGTGTGGTGTGGTATGGTGGTGGTGGTGGTGGTGGAGATGGTGTTTGTGTGTGTGTGTGTGTGTGTGTGTGTGTGTGTGTGTGTGTGTGTGTGCATGTGAACACACTCATGCCTGTGAAGAAATGCCATTTTGTGCATGTATAGGTCACATGACATCAGAAGTCACTTTTATTTCTCTACACTATAGGACATAATAGTCAAACTCAGGCTGTCAGGTTTGGCAGGAAACACTTCACCAGTTGAACCATCTCTACAGCCCATAACATAAAGGTCTATATCTAGTTTGTTTAGTCTATATATAGTTAGCTGACTATGGATTTACTTTCTTGGTGTATCCTGGCATAAAGACATTCTTAATATTTCTTGAGTAATTGAAAGAAGGAAAGAAGGAAAGAAGGAAGGAAGGAAGGAAGGAACGAAGGAAGGAAGGAAGGAAGGAAGGAAGGAAGGAAGGAAAGAAGAATAAAATTATAATTTAGAAGTGGTATGTATTTTTAAGGATGTGATATTTGAAAAATAATTGTCCCACATAGGTTCAGATATATGAACTATTGGCTCCTCCATAGTCTGAGATATAAGAACTCTTGGCTTCCCCAAAGCCTCAGACACATTAGTATCCCAGGTGGTGCTGTTTGAGAAGATTATGGACCTTGTATGTCTTAAAGCCTTGCTGGAGGAAGTATGCCAATAGAGACAGGCTTTGAGAGTTTATTACATCTCCCCACATCCAGTTCCCTCTCTGTTTTCTGTATGTGGCTGGAGATGTGATCTCTCACCTTGCTGCTATCCCTGCCCACTGCCTCTCCTACCATTGTGAACTATCCCTCAATATTAAGCAAAGAAATAAAAAAAAATCATAAAATAAAATGAAATCCCTATCTTCCATAAATCACTTTATGTCATAGTATTTTATCACAACAAGGTAAAAACTAAAATAGAAGACTTCCTTGGAATGTAAGGTGCTGTACATCAAGTTAAAATAAGGAAGTCATTAGGTAAATCAATGATATTACTGAAAAAGGACTACTGAAATCCCCATAATTTTATACTTTAGCAAGTAGTATAGTAGTGATGTTACTTTCAGAAATGTACTATGGTTATTTAAAGTATTACTATTAAAGACAAAATAGATAAATGGTATATGAGAACTCTATCCTGACAATGTTTATGCATATATAAAATTAATCTAAAACAAAAATTGAAGATAAAATAATTAAACTTGAGATATTTCTTCCTTTTATGAATATTCAGTAGGGACATATAATTTAGGAGAAATAACAGATGTTTCAAGCCTTTGTTTCATAGGGCTTCTGGTACTCTGAAAATGTTTATGCAAACTGACACGCCCAAAATAAAAATCAGTAAAGAAAATTTTATTTGAACACTGACATTCTTATTATGAACCACACATATGTAAACAAATTAAAATAGTAACGTAAATATTTATCTTGCTAACATTTAAAATATTGAGTAATGAAGGATTTGTGCATATTTTACTGTCTTGAAACAGAATCTCAACAATTACTTTAGGCTGTTTTTTTAACTCAAAGGCCGCATGTCTTAGTCTTCCAAGTATGGCTGTAGCTATGAGTAATAACTACCACACCAGCAAGAATTGTTTTAGATATTTACAAGAAAACTATTAGCTATGATATATGTATCTGCACAGTAGATTTTCTAAGAGAAAGAAAATAAAATATTAATAAATTAGAATATGTTAAAAAATATGTAAAGAATATGTTAAAATATGTTCAGTTTTGTTGCTCATTTCCTGAACAAAAAAAATCATGATTTATATACCATATATCCAGGATTAAGTGTATAAGCTTGTGTGTATTTGTGTGTATGTGTCCGCACACACATGCACATGCACACACATGTTTTAGGTTGGAAACCTAGATGTCAGAAAAGTTAGTATTTTTTTTTTTATATTATGAAGATAGTTATATACCCTTGAGTATGTTTGACTTTTACCCTTTAACATAGAAATGAATAATGGTTTGAAAAGTTGGTACTCTTTTTCAAATTTTTGTTTGATCTTCCTGAGTTTTAAATCATGCACCCAGTCCCACTTATCTCCTCATCACCTTGTATCCCGCTTCTACCATTGCAACCACCCCAACAGAATAAGAATCTCATTGTGGAATTTGTAATGTCACAGTGTATATCCCACAGTGTGCCCTTTTATCTACATTTCTTTGTTTCCAAGTTGTTCATTTTAATGAGTCTTAAGAGGTCTCTGCCTTCTAATATACTATCAGTACTAATGCATAACTGTAACTCCTCTCAGATATCCTGTTGTTGCCCTTTGTCATGGAGATCCTGTAGAATGGGATCTGTAGGGTGGCCATTTTAATCTACTTCAGCAGTTCACCAATGGGGGTCAATGTTGTGGTGGGGCAATTCAAACCCCAGGATCTGGGCCTGAGAGGGATCTGGCTAATCAGACCACCAGCTCTGCCACACTACCACCATCTGGGAGAGCTTTCCTGCCCTTCCCAAGCTTCCCTTTCCAAAGTTGCAGCCAACAACGGGCAGAAATTACTTTCATGCTACCATACCCTCAGTGCTCTCTCATTTGCGCCCCTGCCATCAAAGCCAGCTTTACTGTGCTGCCCAGACAAGGTAGAGGGGCCATCCTCTACAGTGCTACAGCAGATAAGGGACGGAGCTAGGTCTCTAGTTCTCACTCTCTCTGAGCATGCTCACCATTAACCCCCAAACCAGGGGCAACTCCCTCCCTGCTGATCAGATGAGGTGCATGGCCTACTCTCCCAAGTGCTGCAAGAGGTGATTGGGACATTATTCCTGGGCTCATGACCCCATCAGGGACAGCTCTCCTGCCAAGGGTGGTGAGGGTAAAAGAGAGGGAAGGGGTCTCTCCTTTGTCCAAACCACTGCACAGCAAACAAGAGGCAGGACCAAGTTTCCCATGCCCATTCCTACCAGGCAGCTGATCATAAAGCCCAAAATCTAGGGCCAGCTCTACTCTGCTGCTCAATCAAGGAAGGCTGTCTTTAGAGGCAGGTTTTGAGATCATATATGCTCATGTCTGACCAGTGTGTAGACAGCCTCTTTTTGCTGCCTGTGGATGAAGATTAGGAGCTCTTGGCTTCATCTCCGGCTCTAACAAAAGATCTTTCTGAAAACTAACATACTTCTTGGCAAGACAATAATGAAATTAACCTCTGAAACTGTAATTCAGCCCCAGCAAAGTTTTTTGCTTTATAGGAATTACTGTGGTCATAGTGTCTCTTAATAACAACAAAATCCAAATTTCGACACCTTCCATCCTCACCCTCCAATTCGTTCTCTAAATTTCTTTCTCACATTCACATTTTATTTTATACTCTATGATAATGATTAAAATGTCCACGACATAGTAAAAAACAGTAAATTACTAAGATTTCTTTTTGTGAATCTATTCAACATTTTATCATTTTTATCATAAATATAACACTGTTCATGTTTCTCATACAAATAAAATCTCAAAGTAAAATGAACTGTAATAAGAGGATATTAGCCAAAGAAGTACAGATTTCCTAGGATACAATTCACAGAACTCAAGAAACTTAACAATAAGAAGGGTCCAAGTGAGAACGCTTCAATCACACTTGTAAGGGAGAAGAAATGAATCACAAGAGGCAGAGAATGAGAGAGAGAGAGAGAGAGAGATTGAGAGAGAACTACATGGGAGATGGGAGGGGGAGGAAAAAAATGAACACATTCAGGTATGGGAAGGCAGGAGAGAAGCCGTGAGGGCTAGCAGCCCTCCCAAGTCCACCTGCCCAGAGCATAGGACGAACTCTGGCCAGATGTGGGCTACCCTCCCTAACCCTCCTTCCCCTGCCCTCATTTGTTTCCACATATTTGGTTCTAAATTTTCATTTTTTATTAAGTCTATGACAATCCTAGAACTGAGGTATCACAAAACTGGTTCATCCTTGTTTTCTGCAATGATCACTTTTCATAATATTAAAAGAGCTGGAGTTCTATTCATCCCTCCATGTTAAAATTAACTAGGTCCTAAGATTGCTGTTTTTACTGACCACATGTGCTGCTGTTCCCAGTCCATGTCTCCATTCAGAGATCAAAAACCCGCAGCAGCCTTATGACTTGACTAGGAGAATTGAGAATCCTGAAATGGGTTACTGGGCCCAACTGACTAATAAAGAAAAGCCACTTGGGATGTCATGGTTTCCATATTGAATGTTTGATCTGTGCCGGCTGGCTGATAACTCATGGCCTGACACCCAACAGATTTTACAACATTCATACACTATGTAGACTTAGGGAGACTTTTTTATATGTCTGGGGAAAAGAGAACTGTGGCATATGGGGACCCAGAACAATTCTATTATGCTTTTTGGGGTTGTGAAACATTGGGATGGAAGGTATCAAAGGAAGATCTTATCACAGTCACCTGACAGGGAAGGGAATCTGAAGATCAACTTAAGTTCACCAGCCTAGGAAAGCAGGAACAGGGCTGGAAAACCGGGAAACCTTGGGGCCTCCGATTTTATTTTATTGGGGGGGGGAAAACCTCAAACTCATTTTCACAATGAGGCTCCTGATAAAACCAATAGTAAACCCCCTGAATGTGACTGTAGGACCAAACCAAAATCTGGCAAACACTAAACCTATACCAAAAGGTCTTGCCCTGAAAAACCTATGCCAAAGTCTGTTCTCAAACCAGTGTTTGTTGACCTCCCAGTCCTTCCCCAGCAGGCTCCCCGCCCCCGTAGATCTCCTCTGGTCAACGATGCTAAAAACCTTTCAGATTTTGACCAGTTCCCAACCAGAGCTAACCATCTTCTGCTGGCTGTGTTATTATGCCAGACATCCTTTTTATGAAGGTGTTGGATTTATGTCTAAATATAATAAGTCCGAGAGAGACACTGCATGCATATGGTCCCAAGAAGGCAGAACCTTAACCATACAGACCATATCAGGACAGGGGACCTGCCTGGGAAATGTTGCCTTGTCAGATCAACATATTTATAACCAAAATATGCCCATGGTGCATTCCAAATATGTTATTTCCCCCGAACAGGCATGGTGGGCCTGTTCAACAGAGTTGACTCTGTGTGTGCATGGAGAGGTTCTTAATTCCCCTACAGCAAATGAGTTCTCTATTCTAGTCCCATTTGTGCCATGCATAACCTATTATTCAGAGGAAATAGTGCTGAAGGATCTAATAGGGCATGTTGGGGGAGACCTCAAAAGACGGAAGAGAGAAAGTATTTCCCTAATGTTGGCTATAATTTTGGGAGCAGAGCTACCTGGTGCAGGCACTGGGATAGCAGCCCTAACATTGTAAGAGAATAAATATACAGCCTTAAATTAGATACAGATCAAGACAGCCAATGCTTAGAAAAATCCATTGCACACCTAGAGTAAAATGTAGATTCCCTGGCTGAGGTAGTTGAACAGAACAGACAAGGGTTAGACTTTGTGTTCCTGCATCAGGGAGGCTTGTGTGTTGATGCATTCAAAGAATGTTGGATTTATGTAAATCACTCTGGCATCAAAGAATTACTAGCTAAGGTTAGAGAAAGCATAGAGAGGTGCCAAAGGGAACAAGAAAACTCCAAAATCTGGCATCATTCCCTATTTGATAATTCCCCATGGTTAACTACTCTCATTTCCACAATTACAGGGTCCCTTATAAGTCTTTTTGTTGCTCCTCACATTTGGGCCAGGCATAATTAAAAAGTTTTTGCAGTATATAAAGTAGAGATTAGGGACTATTCAACTGATGGTGATGAGGTCTGTCTTAGTCAGGATTTCTATTCCTGCACAAACATCATGACCAAGAAGCAAGTTGGGGAAGAATGGGTTTATTCGGCTTACACTTCCATACCGCTGTTCATCACCAAGGAAGTCAGGACTGGAACTCAATCAGGTCAGGAAGCAGGAACTGATGCAGAGTCCATGGAGGGATGTTCTTTACTGGCTTGCCTCACCTGGCTTGCTCAGCCTGCTTTTTTATAGAACCAAGACCACCAGCCCTGAGATGGTCTCACACACAAGGGGCCTTTCCCCCTTGATCACTAATTGAGAAAATGCCTTACAGTTGGATCTCATGGAGACATTTCCTCAACTGAAGCTCCTTTCTCTGTGATAACTCCAGCTGTGTCAAGTTGACACAAAATTAGCCAGTACAAGGTCCCAGTACAAACCAGTTAGCACAGACGATTTAGGCCTATAAAGAGTCCAAAATTGGCATCTAGCATCACCAAAAAGAGGGGAGAATGTTGTTAACCTCAGATTACTGATACTAGAGAGACTTCAGTGTTGTACAGTCAGAGGCTCCCATCCACCTTTCCCCCTTCCCCCTTCCCCTGCGGCTATACAAATAGCAAACAGGTGGTTTCTGTGCTGCATCCTCCTGCAGCAGACTGGGCTGCCTTTCCCTCCCCTAGCCTTACAATGACAGGGCCCATAATGAGGACACATTCTCTCTTCCTCTGTGTCTGCAAAAACAAAAACTCCTGCTAGAAAGAACTCCAAGTACCTGTCCTTGAGACCTTAGAGAAAAAGCAAGCTCAAGGGACACCATGGAAAAAGTAAAAGGTAAGCAGATGTCGGGTCACAGACAGATAAAACTGGCCATAAAGTTAGTCCTTGAACAGACACTCATTACCCTTCTCCCACTTCAGTACTATTACACCTTCTAGTCCCCCTTTCTGTAAATATTTACACAATTCTTATACTGTATATAAACCCAATGTTTTTTGGATTCAGGGTCACTTGCCAGCATTCATGCAGTGAATGCTAGTTGGGCAAACCAAGGTTGAACTTGAAAATAAGACTTTTTTGTGAGTTTCAGTAGAGTTTGTAATTTTTGGGCTCATCTGGGTTTCCTGTGGACACAGAGCATAACATACTTAGCTATTAAGAATGAGGACATAAAAAAAAAAGAAAGAAAGAAAAACCAAAACCAACAACAACTACTACAAAAAAAAAAAAAACACAAAACAAAAAAAACAAACTAACGAAAAAAAATGAGAACATCCTGAGATTAATAGGCAAACAGATAGAACTAGAAAATACCATGGTTAGTGAGGTAACTCAGACACAAAAGAACATTCATGTTATGTATTCAATAACAAATGGATATTAGCCAAAAACACAAAACCAAACCAAACCAAACCAAACAAACAACAAAAACTACAGAATACACAGGATACAGTCCACAGAACTCAAAGAGCTCAACAAGCTGAAGTACTCAAGTGAAGATGCCTCGGTCCTAATTGGGAGGGAGAAGAAAGCAACCACAAGTTGGAAGGGAAGGAAGAACATGGGAGGGAAAGTGGCAAGTGGTAGAGTGGGGATCGATTCTGATCTGGTATTGGATAAGGGAAAAAGACTGAAGTCTTGAGGGCCAGCAGAAATAATGGAAATAGGCAAACTCAGGAAATAGGATGTTTCAAGGATGCCCTAGAATGCACCAGAGACCTGGGAGGTGAGAGATTCCAGCTTCTGGCTATTATAAATTAGGCTGCTATGAACATAGTGGAGCATGTGTCCTTATTAAAAGTTGGAACATCTTCTGGGTATAAGCCCAGGAGAGGTATTGCTGGATCTTCCTGTATTACTATGTTCAATTTTCTGTGGAACCACCACACTGATTTCCAGACTGGTTGTACCAGCTTGCAATCTCACCAATAATACAGGAGTGTTCCTCTTTCTCCACATCCCCGCCAGCATCTACTGTCACCTGAATTTTTGATCTTAGCCATTCTAACTGGTGTGAGGTGGATGGAATCTCAAGGTTGTTTTGATTTGTTTCTCTCTGATGATTAAGGATGTTGAACAATTTTTTGCTTCTCGTACATTCTGTATTCCTCAGTTGAGAATTCTTTGTTTAGTTCTGTACCCCATTTTTAATAGGGTTATTTGATTTTTTGGAATTCATCTTCCTGAGTTCTTTATATGTATTGGATATTAGTCTCATATATGATTTAGGATGGGTAAAGATCCTTTCCCAAGCTATTGGTGGTCTTTTTGTCTTATTGGCGGTATCTTTTGCCTTACAGAAGCTCTGCAATTTTCTGAGGTCTGGTTTGTGGATTCTTGATCTTACAGCACAAGCCATTGCTCTTCTGTTCAAGAATTTTCCCCCTGTGCCCATATCTTAATGGCTTTAATCCACTTTCTTCTCTATAAGTTTCAGTGTCTCTGGTTTTATATGGAGTTCCTTGATCCACTTAGACTTGAGCTTCTTTTTCTTTCTTTTCTACATAGATTGGATTTTTTGCTAATATTCATTATAGAACAATATGTGAAATGTTCGTAAAACAAAACATTCCTAAATGTTCCATAACCTTCCCAAACACTGTCTCTAGCTGAAGACCAACTGTTTAAATATATTAGCCTACTAAAAATATTATATATTCAAATCATAGTAAGACTGAAGCTATGGTGACAGCTAGAGACGTAAATTACTTCTGAGTAAAATTTTCACACTAAATGGACAACTTTGACCATAAAACAGGCACTGAGTTAACATGTCAGTGGTGGGCATAAATATACCACCTCCTGTTTAAACGTGTACACTGTGCTTAAACTGTAAGACAGACTTTGCAACACCTATTCTCTTGTTTGTCTTCACAATATTTTATTATTGAATAAAGCTTATTTGTCTGAATTTTATTACTTGTCTATTTGGTTGTTATATAGGAGATAGATTGCCAGGCATATTACTTCTATGACTTCTACCTTTGTGATTGCTAGTCTTAGTTGTTAACTTTACTGAATATTGAATTAACTAATAGTGAAAAGCACTGGATATAAGTGATTTTTGGCTCATTGCCTCATTTGAGGTCTAAAAACCTGTCCTAATTCTGGGCCACATATTCTTGTGCTAGCCTATATAAAGCACATAGAAGACCCCATTGGTTTTTGCCTGCTTGTCTTCATTCTCACAGGTATGCATGTTCTTTTGAAGGTTTTAGAGTATATTTCTTTGAGAGTCCAACATACACTGAAGAACATCTGGGAAATTCAGTCTTGTGGACAGAAGATCTATAGGATTCCTTGACTTTCTGACCATAGACATTTATTTTTAAATACCTGGGCTGAACCAAAGTGTATAAATCCCTCTACAAACACACACACACACACACACACACACACACACACACACACACACACACACACACACACACAGACATAATTATTTCAGTTTTTTTCTTTAAAGAATTTTGACTACCATACCTAAAATCTCTAAAATTAAATTTATCTTCCTATATCCAATTACTTTCATGCTCCTATTTTGAAGATATTCTAAACAATGTCATACTATCCATTTTAACAATTTTTTTATTTATATTTCAAATGTGATCCCCTTCAGCATACCCCCTCCCTGAGGCCCCTACCACACTTCCCTCCTCTCTCTAGAAGGTTACTCTCCCACCCACCTCTCTAGAATTCCCCTTTTCTGGGGACATAAAGCTTCCACAGGACAAGCACACACCCTCATCGCACTGAGGCCAGACAATGCAATCCTCTGCTGCATATGTATAGTAGGGGTTATGGACTAGTACATGTATGCTTTTTGGTTGGTGGCTTAGTACCTGAGAATTCTGGGAAATCTAGTTTTTTCATGGTGTTGTTCTTCCTATAGGGTTGCAATTCCCTTCAGTTGCTTCAGTCTTTGCTCAAACTCTTCCATAGGGGTTCCTGGGTTTAGACCAATGGTTGGCTGTAAATATCTGCTAATGTCTCAGTCAGTTGCTGGCATAGCCTCTTTTAGGATAGTCATGCCATGTTCCTGTCTGAAATCATATCTTGGTCAATTAACAAATGGACCTCCTGAAACTGAAAAGGTTCTGTAAGGCAAAGGACACTGTCAATAGGACAAAATGGCAACCTAGTAATGGAGAAAAGATCTTTACTAACCCTACATCTGATCGAGGGCTAATATTCAAAATATAAAAAGAATTCAAGAAGCTAGACTCCAGAAAAACAAACACCCTAACGAAAAAATGAGCTCTAGAGCTAAACAAAATTCTCAATTTAGGAATCTCAAAAGCCTGAGAAGCACCTAAAGAAATGTTCAACATCTTTATTTATAGTGAAACACAAATCAAAACCACGCTGAGATTCCATCCTAAACCAATGAGAATGGTTGAGACCAAAATGTAAGGTGAAAATAGCTGCTAGAGCAAATGTAGATAAAAAGAAAACTTTATCTTTGCTAGTGAGATTGCAAAGTGTTTTCCAGATTTTAAATCTGGAAAATATTATGGCATTTCTTCACAAAATTGGAAATAAGTCTATCTGAATATTCATATATACAACTTCTGGGCATATATCCCAAAATTTTCTACCATACCATAAGTAAACCTTCAGTGTTTACAGCACCCTTAATTATAATAGCGGGGGTTCAGGAACTATGCCGAACTTAGAAAATTAATCTGAACAGGTGAGAGGGTGCACCACAGAACCGGAGAGCTTCTCGGACAGGCGGTGCCACAGAACCGCTGAGGCAACACCCTTTTCGGGCCGCAAACCGACAGCTACCCTCCCAACCAGAGGACAGGTATCTGCCTGGTTCGGAAGGCCGCAGCCTCAGGAGCAGCAGGTGCCACCTTGGTTCTGGGACGGCGCCGAACTTAAGAACTTAGTCTGCACAGGTGAGACTGTGCACCACTGAAGCTGACAACTTCTGGGACCTGCCAAGCAACACAGCTTCAGGAAAAGGTCATGTTTGGGGCCCACTTCTTCAGCCAGGATGAGGTCCAAACACAAGATAATCTGTGTACCTTCCCTGTAAGAGGAGAGCTTGCCAGCAGAGAGCTCTGAGCACTGAAATTCAGAGAAGAGAGTCTGTCTCCCAGGTCTGCTGATAGACGGTAACAGAATCACCAGAAGAACAATCTCTAAACAGAATCAACTATGAAAACTAACTAGAGATTACCAAGTGGTGAAAGGTAAATGTAGGAATCTTACTAACAGGAACGAAGACCACTCACCATCATCAGAACCCAGCACTCCCACGTAGCCTAGTCCAGGGCACCCCAACTCACCGGAAACCCTAGACCCAGATTTAAAAGCATCTCTTGATGATGGTAGAGGACATCAAGAAGGACTTTAATAACTCACTTAAAGAAATACAGGAGAACACTGCTAAAGAGTTACAAGTCCTTACAGAAAAAGAGGAAAACACATCCAAACAGGTGATGGAAATGAACAAAACCATACTAGACATAAAATGGGAAGTAGACACAATAAAGAAAACTCAAAGTGAGGCAACACTGGAGATAGAAAACCTAGGAAAGATATCTGGAACCATAGATGCAAGCATCAGCAACAGAATACAAGAGATGGAAGAGAGAATCTCAGGTGCAAAAGATCCCATAGAGAACATCGGCACAACAATCAAAGAAATTGGAAAATGCAAAAACATCCTAACTCAAAATATCCAGGAAATCGAGGACACAATGAGAAGACCAAACCTACAGATAATAGGGGTGAATCAGAATGAAGATTTTCAACTTAAAGGGGCAGCATATATGTTCAACAAAATTATAGAAGAAAACTTCTCAAACCTAAAGAAAGAGATGCCTATGAACATAAAAGAAGCCTACAGAACTCCAAATAGACTGGACCAGAAAAGAAATTCCTCCCTACACATAATAATCAGAACAACAAATGCACTAAATAAAGAGAGAATTCTAGAAGCAGTAAGGGAAAAAGGTCAAGTAACTTATAAAGGAAAGTCAATCAGAATTACACCAGATTTTACACCAGAGACTATGAAAGCCAGAAGAGCCTGGACAGATGTTGTACAGACACTAAGAGAACACAAATTCCTGCCACGGCTACTATACCCAACCAAACTCTCCATTACCATAGATGGAGAAAAAAAAAGTATTCCATGACAAAACCAAATTCACATATTACCTTTCCACAAATCCAGCCCTTCAAATGATAATAACAGAAAAAAATACAAGAATGGGAACCTTGCCCTAGAAAAAACAAGAAGGTAATCCCTCAACAAACCTAAAAGAAGACAGCCACAAAAACAGAATGCCAACTTTAACAACAAAAATAAGAGGAACCAACAATTACTTTTTCTTAATATCTCTTAATATCAATGGTCTCAACTCCCCAATAAAAAGATATAGACTAACAAACTGGCTACACAAACAAGACCCAGCATTGTGCTGCTTACAGGAAACTCATCTCAGAGAAAAAGATAGACACTACCTCAGAATGAAAGGCTGGAAAACAATTTCCCAAGCAAATTGTATGAAGAAACAAGCTGGAGTAGCCATCCTAATATCTGATAAGATTGACTTACAACCCAAAGTCATCAAAAAAGACAAGGAGGGGCACTTCATTCTCATCAAAGGTAAAATCATCCAAGAGGAACTATCAATTCTGAATATCTATGCTACAAATACAAGGGCAGCCACATTCATTAAAGAAACTTTAGTTAAGGTCAAAGCACACATTACACCTCACACAATAATAGTGGGAGACTTCAACACACTACTTTCACCAATGGACAGATCAAGGAAACAGAAAGTAAACAGGGACATAGAGAAACTAACAGAAGTTATGAAACAAATGGATCTGACAGATATCTACAGAATATTTTATCCTAAAACAATAGGATATACCTTCTTCTCAGCACCTCCTGGTACCTTCTCCAAAATTGACCACATAATAGATCACAAAACAGGCCTCAACAGTTACAAACATATTGAAATTGTCCCATGCATCCTATCAGATCACCATGCACTAAGGCTGATCTTCAATAACAAAATAAATAATAGAAAGCCAACATTCATGTGGAAACTGAACAACACTCTTCTCAATGATATCTTGGTCAAGGAAGGAATAAAGAAAGAAAATTATGGACTTCTTAGAGTTCAATGAAAATGAAGCCACCTCATACCCAAACTTATGGGACACAATGAAAGCATTTCTAAGAGGAAAACTCAAAGCTCTGAGTGCCTCCAAAAGGAAACTAGAGAGAGCATACATTAGCAGCTTGACAACACACCTAAAAGCTCTAGAACAAAAAGGAAGCAAATTCACCCAAGAGGAGTAGATGGCAGGAAATAATCAAACTCAGGGGCAAAATCAACCAAGTGGAAACAAGAAGAACTATTCAGAGAATCAACCAATCGAGGAGCTGGTTCTTTGAGAAAATCAACAAGATAGACAAACCTTTAGCCAGACTCACTTGAGGGCACAGGGAAAACATTGTAATTAATAAAATCTGAAATGAAAAGGGAGACATAACAACAAATCCTGAAGAAATCCATAAAACCATCAGATCCTTCTACAAAAGGCTATAGTCAACAAAACTGGAGAATCTGGATGAAATGGAGAAGTATCTAGACAGATACCAGGTACCAAAGTTGAATCAAGATCAGGTTAATGATCTAAACAGCCCGATATCCCCCAAAGAAATAAAAGCTGTCATTAATAGTCTCCCAACAAAAAAAAAAAAAAGCCCAGTACGAGATGGGTTTAGTGCAGAGTTCTATCAGACCTTAAAAGAAGATCTACTCCCAGTTCTGCACAAACTATTCCACAAAATAGAAACAGAAGGTACTCTACCCAATTCATTCTATGAAGCCACAATTACTCTGTTACCTAAACCACAAAAAGACCCCACAAAGATAGAGAACTTCAGACCAATGTCACTTATGAATATTGATGCAAAAATCCTCAATAAAGTTCTTGCTAACCATATCCAAGAACACATCAAAACAATCATCCATCCTGACCCAGTAGATTTCATCCCAGGGATGCAGGGATGGTTCAATATACGTAAATCCATCAACGTAATCCAGTATATAACAAACTCAAATACAAAAACCACATGATCATCTCGTTAGAAGCTGTGAACGCATTTGACAAAATCCAACACCTATTCATGATAAAAGTCTTGGAAAGATCAGGAATTCAAGGCCCATACCTAAACATGATAAAAACAATCTACAGCAAACCAGTAGCCACCATCAAAGTAAATGGTGAAAAGCTTGAAGCAATCTCACTAACATCAGTGACTAGACAAGGCTGTCCACTCTCTCCCTACCTATTCAACATTGTACTTGAAATCCTAGCCAGAGCAATTAGACAACAAAAGGAGATGAATGGGATACAAATTGGAAAGGGAGAACTCAAAATATCACTTTTTGCAGATGATATGATAATATGTATACATGATACTAAAAATTCCACCAGAGAACTCCTAAGCCTGATAAACAGCTTCAGTGAAGTAGCTGGATATAAAATTAACTCAAGTCAATGGCCATTCTCTACACAAGGACAAACAGGCAGAGAAAGAATTTAGGGAAATCAATGCAATCCCATCAAAATTCCAACTCAATTCTTCAACGAATTAGAAGGAGCAATTTGCAAATTCATCTGGAATAACAAAAAACCTAGAATAGCAAAAACTCTTCTCAAGGATAAAAGAACCTCTGGTGGAATCACCATGCCTGACCTAAAGTTTTACTACAGAGCAATTGTGATAAAAACTGCATGGTACTGGAATAGAGACAGACAAGTAGACCAATGGAATAGAATTGAAGACACAGAAATGAACCCACACACCTATGGTCACATGATCTTCCACAAGAAAGCTAAAACCATCCAGTGGAAGAAAGACAGCATTTTCAACAATTGGTGCTGGCACATCAGGTTGTTATCATGTAGAAGAATAAGAATCGATCCATACTTATCTCCTTGTACTAAGGTCAAATCTAAGTGGATCAAGGAACTTCACTTAAAACCAGAGACACTGAAACTTATAGAGGGGAAAGTGGGGAAAAGCCTTGAAGATATGGGCACAGAGGAAAAGGTCCTGAATAGAACAGCAATGGCTTGTGCTGTAAGATCGAGAATTGACAAATGGGACCTAACGAAACTCCAAAGTTTCAACAAGGCAAAAGACACCGTGAATAAGACAAAAAGACCACCAACAGATTGGGAAAGGGTCTTTATCTATCCTAAATCAGAGAGGGGACTAATATCCAATATATATATATATATATATATATGTTCATAGCAGCCTTAATTATAATAGCCAGAAGCTGGAAAGAACCCAGATACCCCTCAACAGAGGAATGGATATAGAAAATGTGGTACATCTACACAATGGAGTACTACTCAGCTATTAAAAAGAATGAATTTATGAAATTCAAAGCCAAATGGATGGACCTGGAGGGCATCATCCTGAGTGAGGTAACACATTCACAAAGGAACTCACACAATATGTACTCACTGATAAGTGGATATTAGCCCAAAACCTAGGATACCCATGATATAAGATACAATTTTCTAAACACAAGAAACTCAAGAAAAAAGAAGACTGAAGTGTGGACACTATGGCCCTCCTTAGAAGTGGGAACAAAACACCCATGGAAGGAGTTACAGAGACAAAGTATGGAGCTGAGATGAAAGGATGGACCATGTAGAGACTGCCATATCCAGGGATCCACCCCATAATCAGCATCTAAACGCTGAAACCATTGCATACACTAGCAAGATTTTATCGAAAGGACCCAGATGTAGCTGTCTCTTGTGAGACTATGCCGGGGACTAGCAAACACAGAAGTATATGCTCACAGTCAGCTAATGGATGGATCACAGGGCTCCCAATGTAGGAGCTAGAGAAAGTACCCAAGGAGCTAAAGGAATCTGCAACCCTATAGGTGGATCAACATTATGAACTAACCAGTACCCTGGAGCTCTTGACTCTAGCTGCATATGTATCAAAAGATGGCCTAGTCGGCCATCACTGGAAAGAGAGGCCCATTGGACACGCAAAATTTATATGCCCCAGTAAAGGGGAACGCCAGGGCCAAAAAGGGGGAGTGGGCGGGTAGGGGAGTGGGGGTGGGTGGGTATGGAGTACTTTTGGTATAGCATTGGAAATGTAAATGAGCTAAATACCTAATAAAAAATTAAAAAAAAAAGAAATTAGGGAATCAACACTCTTCTCAATAGCCACAAATAATATAATATACCTAGGCGTGACTGTAACTAAGGAAGTGAAAGATCTGTATGACAAGAACATCATGCCTCTGAAGAAAGAAATTAAAGAAGAACTCAGAAGATGGAAAGATCTCCCATGCTCATGGATCGGCAGGATCAATATAGTAAAAATGGCTACCTTGCCAAAAGCAATCTACAGATTCAATGCAATCCCCATCAAAATTCCAACTCAATTCTTCAACGAATTAGAAAGAGCAATCAGCAGATTCATCTGGAATAACAAAAAACCTAGGATAGCAAAAACTCTTCTCAGGGATAAAAGAACATCTAGTGGAATCACCATGCCCAACCTAAAGCTGTACTACAGAACAATTGTGATAAAAACTGCATGGTACTGGTATAGTGACAGACAAGTAGACCAATGGAACAGAATTGAAGACCCAAAGAAAAATCTACACACCTATGGTCACGTGATCTTTGACAAGCAAGCTAAAACCATCCAGTGGAAAAAAGACAGCATTTTCAACAAATGGTGCAGGCACAACTGGCGGTTACCATGTAGAAGAATGTGAATTGATCCATTTCTATCTCCTTGTACTAAGGTCAAATCTAAGTGGATTAAGGAACTCCACATAAAACCAGAGACACTGAAACTTATAGAGGAGAAAGTAGGAAAAAGCCTCGAAGATATGGGTACAGGGGAAAAATTCCTGAATAGAACAGCAATGGCTTGTGCTGTAAGATCGAGAATCGATAAATGGGACCTCATAAAATTACAAAGCTTCTGCAAGGCAAAAGACGCTGTCAATAAGACAAAAAGACCACAAACAGATTGGGAAAGGATCTTTACTTATCCCAAATCGGTAAGGGGACTAATATCCAATATATATAAATAACTCAAGAAGGTAGACTCCATATAATCAAATAACCCCACTAAAAAATGGGACTCAGAACTGAACAAAGACTTCTCACCTGAGAAATACTGAATGGCAGAGAAGCACCTGAAAAAATTTTCAAAATCCTTAATCATCAGGGAAATGCAAATCAAAACAACACTGAGATTCACCTTCACACCAGTCAGAATGGCTAAGATGAAAAATTCAGGTGACAGCAGATGCTGGCAAGGATGTGGAGAAAGAGGAACACTCCTCCATTGTTGGTGGGAGTGCAGGCTTGTACAACCACTCTGGAAATTAGTCTGGCAGTTCCTCAAAAAATTGGACATAGTACTACCGGAGGATCCTGCAATACCTCTTTTGGGCATATATCCAGAAGATGCCCCAACCGGTAGGAAGGACACATTCTCCACTATGTTCATAGCAGCCCTATTTATAATAGCCAGAAGTTGGAAAGAACCCAGATGCCCCTCAACAGAGGAATGGTTACAGAAAATGTGGTACATTTACACAATGGTGTACTACATAGCTTTTATAGAAATTGAATTTATGAAATTCTTAGCTAAATGGATGGACCTGAAGGGTATCATCTTGAGTGAGGTAACCCAATCACAAAGGCATTCTCACAATATGTACTAACTGATAAGTGGATATTAGCCCAGAAACTTAGGAAAACCAAGATATAAGATACAAATTGCTAAACACATTAAACTCAAGAGAAAGAAGACCAAAGTGTGGACACTTTGCCCCTTCTTAGAATAGGAAATAAAACACCCATGGAAGGAGTTACAGAGACAAAATTTGGAAGTGTGATGAAAGGATGGACCATCTAGTGATTGCCATATCCAGAGATCCATCCCATGATCAGCTTCCAAATGCTGACACCATTGCATACACTAGCAAGATTGTGCTGAAAGGACCCGGATATAGCTGTCTATTGTGAGACTATGCCAGGGCCTAGCAAACACAGAAGTGGATGCCCACAGTCAGATATTGAACGAACCACAGGACCCCCAATTGAAGAACTATAGAAAACACCCAAGGAACTAAAGGGAACTGCAACCCTATAGGTGGATCAACAATGTGAATTAAGCAGTACCTGGGAGCTCTTGTCTCTAGCTGCATATGTATTAAAAGATGACCTAGTTGTCCATCACTGCAAAGAGAGGCCCATTGGACTTGCAAACTTTATATGCCCCAGTACAGGGGAACGCCAGGGCCAAAAAGGGTATGTGTGTGGGTAAGGGAGTGAGGGGGGGCTTCATATGGGGGACTTTTGGTATAGCTTTGGAAATGTAAATGAGCTGAATAACTAAAAATGAAAAAAAAAAAAAAAAAGAACTGACCATAAATTTCACCAAAGGAGCAGGTTGTAATTTTAAGAAATAAAAACAAGTGGTTTTACTATTAAACAAAGAAAAAAAATTATAATAGCTGAATGCTGGAAACAACCCAGATGTCCTTCAATGAAAAATATATACAGAAAATGTGGTACATTTACCCAGTGAAAGACTACTCAAGAGGCAGGCAGATTTCTGAGTTCAAGGGCAGCCTGTTCTACAGAGTGATTTCCAGGTCAGCCAGGGCCATACAGGGAGATCCTATCCCGAAAGAAAAAAAAAAAAAAAGGAAACAAACAAACAAACAATAAAAACAAAAACAAAAACAAAAACAAACAAAAAAAAGACCACTCAGCTATTCAAAATGAGGATATCAGTTTTTTTTTTCTTTTTTTTTTTCCAGGAAAATGCATGGAAATAGAAAATATCATCCTGAGTGAAGTAACCCAGACACCAAATGAGATATGTATGAATATATGGTATGTACTCACTGATAAGTGGATATTACCCAAAAAGTTCAGAATATCCATGAAGTATTCACAGACCTTGTGAAGCTTAAGAACAGGGAAAGCACAAATGTGGATGCTTCAATCTCCAATCTCACTTAGAACATGGAACAACATAATCATTGGAGGCAGAGGTATGGAGGGACATGTGTGAAACAGGGGAGGTGGAGGGAAGAAAAGGAGGCAGTATCTGGTATGAGGGAGACAGGAAAGAAGCCCTGAGGGCCAAGAAAATGAATATAAATATCTAGTAGTGTGACGTGGGGAATAAGAAGAACCACTACTAAATCACAGACAGCATGGTTGTGGGAGGCTCTCGGGACCCAATGAAGATATTAGACGAAATTCCCAACAGCACTGTGATAGAACCTAAAGAGACCCTTTCAAGTACAAAGTAAAGTGGTCCTATTTGAATATATAGAAACGTTCACATAATTTTTGCCCTTAGATATGCATAGATATTCTATTATATCGTTTCATGTGTGGTAAATTATGATTATGAGGGCATATCTCTGATGTAGAGCCAGTTTGATTATGGTGATTTTTTTTTTCAATGCAGTATGAATCTTTTTTCTACTAAGTTTGCAAACCTGGAAACCACTTTTGAAAGGAGAGAAACAGCTTCTGAAAGTTGTCCCATGACCTGCACGTTCATGATGTGACGTATGCAACCACAGAAATGAAAGTATATACAGAGAAACAAAAATGTAGTTAATTTACAAAAGAAATTCTGTAGTCTGGTAGAACTCATTGTTAAATCCATTTAGTCCTGGATTTTTATGGTAATTTCCCTGCCATGATACCATTTCCACATTTCAAGAACATGAGTTCTTATATTGGTTTTCTTTTATCCCCTTCATTTAAATATGTAGGTAATAAATACCTATATTTTTTTCATTTTCTTCAAGATTTTATAGTTTTTGTATTATTATTTCAGAATATTTTCTTATGTTTCATTGAATTTCTTTGGTATATGTTGAACTATACATGGTTTTGTTGACTTCTGTACTGTACTGTCCTTAGCAATAAACTGCCATCTAGTAGTATCATTTCTACCCCTGAGAATAGAACTACAAACCACCATGTCTTCCATAGTCCACATTTAAATTTTCTACAAAGTTTGTGACTTTTTCACTCTTCTAAGTTATAGATTATTTTACTCAAACTTTCTGCATAAGATTACTCCAGTGACTCAGAATTACAATTCCTATGATTTTTGAATCTGCACTTTAGCTCAATCTCTAAGGAAGAAAAATAAAAATAAAAAACACATCTCAAGATGGACTCAGGTTGAGCATCCAGAAAAATGTAAATGATGTAATGGATTTTTCTCTTCTTTAAGAGAGAATCTATGAGATGAAAATATCTTTGTAACTGATTCAAACAGTAAGAGATTGCATTTCTGGCTCAGACTGCATGTTAATGTGTGTGTGTGTGTATAAATATATATAATGAATTTTGTTATGCTTGAGGTGTGCAGTTTCCTTCTAACTTGTATTATCCATGTGATTGTCTTAAAGGTGAAAATCTGGTAATTATATTCATTGTTCATGAAAAAGGGTGGAATTTTTTAAATATCATATTTGTATTTCTGAGCACATGCTGAATTTACAGTGTTGCTTTTCTTAGATTTGCCATTTGTGTTATTTTGACTTTGTTTTTTACCTGTCTGACTTCTAGAGATAAATATTAATTATCTACATTGTTTCCCAAGTTTTCCTGACTCTAAGCCTAATATAGATATAATATTTCTATATTGTATGTAGAACGGAAATAAAAATTACCAACTATCCCTGTATTCTCCAATTAGAATGAATTCTAAAATTGTCGAAGTATTAATTGTCATTTCATTGGTGAGATGAAACATTTGAATTTAGATTCTACTTTCTGAAAAAAAAAATCCACCTATCTCTTTTATTCATTTTTATTTTGCTGTTTCTTTTCCAGAAGTATCTGCTGTGGCCAATTTCTGAATTTTAAAGTTTTGCAACACTGGCTGGATTGGCTCTGGACATTCCTCACCATCAAATTTGGATTCAGTTTTGTCTTCTTTGCTCAGTTGATTACTTTCCATTCATCTTTCAAATTACTGTGTTCTTTCATGTGAATTCACAGCTGGTCACTTGATATTAAGTAACTAATTTGGTTCCTTTTTTGGCAAAAAAATAAATCAGTCACTATTTATAACAAATTTTAGATTAATAAAGTCAATGGCCTTTATAAAAATTATGAACTGAATTGTAGTGGGTTTGACCTAATGCTGCTTTTATTATAATTTTCTGTGTGTACAACACTGAGAGATTCTACTCTGAGTTGGTTTTGATTGGTAAATAAAGATTCAACCAGGTAATGGCTGGCTAGGGCAGACAGAGGTAGGACTTTTAAGGTTCCAGAGCTTAAAACAGAGAGGAAGTAGTACAAAGGAGTTCCATCAGGCTGGGAGAAGAAGAGGTGAAATGCCATACCTGAGAAGAGTGGAGGGCAGGAGTCATAGCCAGCAATTTAAGGTGCTGGAGAGGGCACACAGTCGTCTGAATACTGCCAGCTACCCACAACACCCGCCAAGCGATCTTAAGACCTCTGGTGAGTGGAACTAAGTATCTGCTCCAATCCAATCTTGCGGGACTTGACACTGCATTAGTCAGGGAAGCAAAAACCCGGTCTGAGTAGGGGCACAAGCCCCTTTTGGTCCAAGCAGCACCGGGGTAGCTAGGGCGAACAGTTGGCTGACTACCGCCAGATAAGCACAACACCAGCCAGGCCATCTTAAGAATTCTGAGGATTGGGATCTGCCCGGCACGGGAGCCCTTTGGCCGAGTATTGGCAACAGACATCTTAGTTCTGGGACCCTGCCAAGTGTATCCTACACAGGTCCAGAGAATACCAGATGGCGAAAGGCAAACGTAAGAATCCTACTAACAGAAATCAAGACCACTCACCATCATCAGAACGCAGCACTCCCATGCCACCTAGTCCTGGGCACCCCGACAAAAGCTAGAAGCTAGACCCAGATTTAAAAGCATATCTCATGATGATGGTAGAGGACATCAAGAAGAACTTTAATAACTCACTTATAGAAATACAGGAGAACACTGCTAAAGAGTTACAAGTCCTTATAGAAAAACAGGAAAACACATCCAAACAGGTGATAGAAATGAACAAAACCATACTAGACCTAAAAAGGGAAGTAGACACAATAAAGAAAACCCAACTGAGGCAACTCTGGAGATAGAAACCCTAGGAAAGATATCTGGAACCATGGATGCAAGCATCAGCAACAGAATACAAGAGATGGAAGAGAGAATCTCAGGTGTAGAAGATTCCATAGAAAACATCAGCACAACAATCAAAGATAATGCAAAATGCAAAAAGATCCTAACTCAAAACATCCAGGAAAATCCAGGACACAATGAGAAGACCAAACCTACGGATAATAGGAGTGGATGAGAATGAAGATTTTCAACTCAAAGGACCAGCAAACATCTACAACAAAATTATTGAAGAAAACTTCCCAAATCTAAAGAAAGAGATGCCCATGAACATACAAAAAGCCTACAGAACTCCAAATAGACTTGACCAGAAAAGAAATTCCTCCCAACACATAATAATCAGAACAACAAATGCACTAAATAAAGAGAGAATATTAAAAGCAGTAAGGGAGAAAGGTCAAGTAACATATAAAGGCAGTCCTATCAGAATTACACCAGACTTTTCACCAGAGACTAAGAAACCCAGAACAGCCTGGACAGATATTATACAGAAACTAAGACAACACAAATTCCAGCCCAGGCTACTATACCAGACCAAACTCTCAATTACCATAGATGAAGAAACCAAAGTATTCCACGACAAAACCAAATTCACAAATTATTTTTCCACAAATCCAGCCCTTCAAAGGATAATAACAGAAAAGAAGCAATACAAGGACGGAAATCACGCCCTAGAACAAGCAAGAAAGTAATCCCTCAACAAACCAAAAAGAAGACAGCCACAAGAACAGAATGCCAACTCTAACAACAAAAATAAAAGGAACCAACAATTACTTTTTCTTAATATCTCTTAATATCAATGGTCTCAACTCTCCAGTAACAAGACATAGACTAACAGACTGGCTACACAAACAGGACCCAACATTCTGCTGCTTACAGGAAACCCATCTCAGGGAAAAAGACAGACACTACCTCAGAGTGGAAGGCTGGGAAACAATTTTCCAAGCAAATGGTCTGAAGAAACAAGGTGGAGTAGCCATTTTAATATCGGATAAAATCGACTTCCAACCCAAAGTTATCAAAAAAGACAAGTAGGGATACTTCATACACATCAAAGTTAAAATCATCCAAGAGGAACTCTCAATTCTGAATATCTACACTCCAAATGCAAGGGCAGCCAAATTCATTAAAGACACTTTAGTAAAGCTCAAAGCACACATTGCAACTCACACAATAATAGTGGGAGACTTGAACACACCACTTTCATCAATGGACAGATCAAGGAAACAGAAAGTAAACAGGGACATAGAGAAACTAACAGAAGTGATGAAACAAATGGACCTGACAGATATCTACAGAACATTTTATCCTAAAACAAAAGGATATACCTTCTTCTCAGCACCTCACAGGACCTTCTCCAAAATTGACCATATAATTGTCACAAAACAGGCCTCAACAGATACAAAAATATTGAAATTGTCCCATGTATCTTATCAGACCACCATGACCTAAGACTGATCTTCAATAACAAAATAAATAATGGAAAGCCAACATTCATTTGGAAACTGAACAACATTCTTCTCAATGATACCTTGGTCAATGAAGGAATAAAGAAAGAAATTAAAGACTTTTTAGAGTTTAATGAAAATGAAGCCACAACATACCCAAACCTATGGGACACAATGAAAGCATTTTTTAGAGGGAAAAACATAGCTCTGAGTGCCTCCAAGAAGAAACGGGAGAGAGCACATACTAGCAGCTTGAAAAAAACATATAAAAGCTCTAGAAAAAAAGGAAGCAAATTCACCCAAGAGGAGTAGATGCCAGGAAATAATCAAACTCAGTGGTGAAATCAACCAAGTGGAAACAAGAATAACTATTCAAAGAATTAACCAAACGAGGAATTGGTTCTTTGAGAAAATCAACAAGATAGATAAACCCTTAGCTAGACACACTAAAGGGCACAGGGACAAAATCCTAATTAACAAAATCAGAAATGAAAAGGGAGACATAGCAACAGATCCTGAAGAAATCCAAACACCATCAGATCCTTCTACAAAAGGCTATACTCAACAAAACTGGAAAACCTGGAGAAATGGACAAATTTCTGGACAGATACCAGGTACCAAAGTTGAATCAGGACCAAGTTGACCATCTAAACAGTCCCATATCACCTAAAGAAATAGAAGCAGTTATTAATAGTCTTTCAGCCAAAAAAAGCCCAGGACCAGACAGGTTCAGTGCAGAGTTCTATCAGACCATCAAAGAAGATCTAATCCCAGTTCTGCACAAAATATTTCACAAAATAGTAGTAGAGGGAACTCTACCCAACTCATTTTATGAAGCCACTAATACTCTGATACCTAAACCACAAAAAGACCCAACAAAAATAGAGAACTTCAGACCAATTTCTCTTATGAATATCGATGCAAAAATCCTCAATAAAATTCTCGCTAACCTAATCCAAGAACACATTAAAGGAATCATCCATCCTGACCAAGTAGGTTTCATCCCAGGGATGCAGTGATGGTTTAATATACGAAAATCCATCAATGTAATCCATTATATAAACAAACTCAAAGACAAAAACCACATGATAATCTCGTTAGATGCAGAAAAATCATTTGACAAGATCCAACACCCATTCATGATAAAAGTCTTGAAAACATCAGGAATTCAAGGCCCATACCTAAATATGATAAAAGCAATCTACAGCAAACCAGTAGTCAACATCAAAAAATGGAAAGAAGCTGGAAGCAATCCAACTAAAATCAGGGACTAGACAAGGATGCCCATTTTCTCCATACCTCTTCAACATAGTACTTGAAGTCCTAGCCAAAGTAATTTGACAACAAAAGGAGATCAAGGTGATACAAATTGGAAAAAATGAAGGCAAAATATCACTGTTTGCAGATGATATGATAATATATATATATAAGAGACCCTAAAAATTCCACCAGAGAACTCCTAAGTCTGATAAAGAGCTTCAGTGAAGTAGCTGGACATAAAATTAACTTAAACAAGTTAATGGCCTTTCTCTACACAAAGGACAAACAGAGGCTGAGAAAGAAATTAGGGAAACAACACCCTTCTAAATAGCCACATATAATATAAAATACCTAGGCGTGACTCTAACTAACGAAATGAAAGATCTGTATGACAAGAATTTCATGCCTCTGAAGAAAGAAATTAAAGAAGAACTCAGAAGATGGAAAGATCTCCCATGCTCATGGATCGGCAGGATCAATATAGTAAAAATGGCTATCTTGCCAAAACAATCTACAGATTCAATGCAATCCCCATCAAAATTCCAACTCAATTCTTCAACGAATTAGAAAGAGCAATCAGCAGATTCATGTGGAATAACAAAAAACCTAGGATAGCAAAAACTCTTCTCAAGGATAAAAGAACATCTAGTGGAATCACCATGCCCAACCTAAAGCTGTACTACAGAGCAATTGTGATAAAAACTGCATGGTACTGGTATAGTGACAGACACGTAGACCAATGGAATAGAATTGAAGACCCAGAAATGAACCCACACACCTATGGTCACTTGATCGTCGACAAGGGAGCTATAACCATCCAATGGAAAAAAGACAGCATTTTCTACAAATGGTGCAGGCACAACTGGTGGTTATCATGTAGAAGAATATGAATCACCCATTCCTCTCTCCTTGTACTAAGGTCAAAATTAAGTGGATCAAGGAACTCCACATAAAACCAGAGACACTGACACTTATAGAGGAGAAAGTAGGGAAAAGTCTTGAAGATATGGGTACAGCAATGGCTTGTGCTTTAAGATCGAGAATTGACAAATGGGACCTCATGAAACTGCAAAGCTTCTGCAAGGCAAAAGACACCTTCAATAAGACAAAAAACCACCAACAGTTTGGGAAATAATCTTTACCTATCTTAAATCAGATAGGGGACTAATATCCAATATATATAAAGAACTCAAGAGGGTGGACTCCAGAAAATCAAATAGTCCCCTTAGAAGATGGGGCTCAGAGCTGAAAAAAGAATTCTCAACTGAGGAATACCGAAAGGCTGAGAAACACCTGAAAAAATGTTCAACATTCTTAATCATCAGAGAAATGCAAATCAAAACAACTATGAGATTCCATCTCACACCAGTCAGAATGGCTAAGATCAAAAATTCAGGTGACAGCAGATGCTGGCAAGGATGTGGAGAAAGAGGAACACTCCTCCATTGTTGGTGCGATTGCAAGCTGGTACAACCACTCTGGAAATCAGTCTGGCAGTTCCTCTGAAAATTGGACATAGTACTACCAGAGGATCCTGCAATACCTCTTCTGGGCATATATCCAGAAAATGCCCCAACTGGTAAGAAGGACATATGCTCAACTATGTTCTTCGCAGCCTTATTTATAATAGCCAGAAGCTGGAAAGAACCCAGATGCCCCTCAATAGAGGAATGGATACAAAAAATTTGGTACATTTACACAATGGAGTACTACTCAGCTATTAAAAAGAATGAATTCACAAAATTCCTAGGCAAATTGTTGGACCTGGAGGGCATCATCCTGAGTGAGGTAACCCAATCACAAAAGAAATCAAAAGAAATGAACTCACTGATAAGTGGATATTAACCCAGAAACTTAGTATAGCGAGATATAAGGTACAATATGTAAAACATATGAAACTGAAGAAGAACGAAGACCAAAGTGTGGACACTTTGCTCATTCTTAGAATTGGAAATAATCACCCATGTAAGGAGTTACAGAGACAAAGTTTGGAGCTGAGACAAAAGGATGGTCCATCTAGAGACTGCCATATCCAGGGATCCATCCCATAATTAGCTTCCAAGCGATGACACCATTGTATACACTAGCAAGCCTTTGATGCAAGGACGGTGATATAGCTGTCCCTTGTGAGACTAGGCCGGGGCCTAGCAAACACAGAAGTGGATGGTCACATTCAACTATTGGATGGATCACACGGTCCCCAATGGAGGAGCTAGAGAAAGTATCCAAGGAGCTAAAGAGATCTGCAACCCTATCGAAGGAACAACATTATGAACTAACCAGTACCCCAGAGCTATTGACTTTAGCTGCTTATGTATCAAAAAATGGCCTAGTTGGCCATCAATGGAAAGAGAGGCCCATTGGTCAGGCAAACTTTATATGCCCAAGCACAGGGGAATGCCAGGGCCAAAAAATGGGAATGGGTGGGTAGGGGAGTGGGGTGGGGGGACTTTTGGAATAGCTTTGGAAATGCAATTGAAGAAAATACGTAATAAAAAAAATTAAATTGCGAAATACTCAAAATAATTCAGCAATAATCAGGAACAAGAAAAGGCTGTTCAGTCTCTGCAATTCTATTTAATACAGTACTTGATATTCTAGTTAGAGGAATAAGACAAATGAAGAGGATCAAGGAGATACAAATTAGAAAGGAAGAAATCAAAGTATCATTATTTATAAGATAGTATAGATAAACAGTTCCAACAATGCTACCAGATGATAAACACCTCGAGCATAGATGATAAACACCTGGAGCAACGTGTCTAGATTCAAGATTAATTAATTAAATAATTATAAATAAATAAATAAATAAATAAATAAATAAATAAATAAATAAATAAATAAAAAGTAGAAGGTGCTGGAAGAATGTGACCCAGTTTGGCAGTTCTCTGGTTCCAGGGCAACAAAAGTAACATAAAAGAGTTAGTAGGTAATAACCAGGATTGTCAGTGGGAGGTTGATTAACCACATAGAGGCTAGAAAGTGGCCCAACTGTTACACTGTTTAAAGCATAACAAAATATAAAATTTCTGTGAGTTATTTTCATAAGGGAGTGCAAATCATTGGGGCAGGAAACAGAAACATGCCACTATGATTTATACATAACAATATTGTTACCCTGAATATAATAAAAAATAAGTTCCGGAGAACTAATGAATTTTGTACTTGTTATACTTAGTATTATCATATACATATACAGTGAGTTAATTGTGAATATTCTTTAAACTCATTATAAAATACCATAACTGTATCAAGTAATAGATGCTATTTCAATAGTTGTAATCAGTTCATTATTATTTATACATATAAAACATGTATAAGACATATTTGTGACATACACCTTAGTAAAAAAAAAAGGTAATACAAATTTTACAAATATTACAGAACTCCGCCTATGTATTCTGGATGCTCTTAAATGTATATTAATACAAAAAAAAAAAAAACAGCCAAGAATCACTGCCATTGAAAAATAAATAAAGTTGTTGTACAATTTACCCTATTGATCCATGAAACTCATTGTACTATAGAAGACATATTTCATAAAGTACAAAATAGGTGAATTAGAGTGTTTTAATTACTTTTCTGTTGTCACAATAAGACACTGTGGCAAAAACAGCTTACAAATAAAGAGTTTATTAGGGGTTTATTCTTGGTTTCAGCGGCTTGGAATCCATGGTCATCATAATGGAAAGCATAGCAGCAAGTAGACCCACATGGCATTGGGATAACAATTTGAAGGCAGACAGAGTAATCTAACCAGAAATGGTAAAAGCTTTTAAATCTCAAATCCCACCCACAGTGACACAACTTCTTCAACAAGGTCATATCAACTAATTATTCCTAAAAATTTACACTAACATGGGATCAAGTACTCAAATATTTTACCTAAATGAGATCATTCCCATCCAAAGAAGCCCCCAAAGCATACTTAATTTGTTTTTCAGATCATCTGTTAATGTGTTTCTTTATTGTCTGTTGTGGTGTTTACTTTTAATTGTCATCTTGACACAAACTAGAATCACTTGATAAAGCAATCAAAATTGTGTGGATAAGACTGACATATGGGCCAGGCATGGTGGTACACACATTTAATCCCATAACTTGGAAGGCAGAGGCAGGCAGATTTCTGAGTTCGACGCCAGCCTGGTCTACAAAAGGAGGTCCAGGACAGCTAGGGCTATACAGAGAAACCTTGGCTCGAAAAAACAAAACAAAACAAAACAAAATAAAACAAACAAACAAACAAACAAACAAAACAGACTGACATACGTTTGTGAGGAACTGTCTTGATTATTAGTTGATGCAGGAACACCCACCCTGAATATAGTTGACACAATTTTTATTTTGGCTGTGGACATTTCTGTGAATGTAAAAAGTAGCTAAGTGACAAGAACATACAAGGATATACTCATTTCTCAATCCTTCTGAATGCAGACATGTGACCATCTGCCTAGGCAACATTCATTAGATGAAAAGTGACAAATTGTAACTTCTAATTACAAGCCAAGTTGAGCCTTTCTCCCTAAGATGGTTTGTTTAGAGCATTTTATTGTAGTAATAGAAATAAGACTGGAAGACACATAAACTAACAAGACAAATTTATAAGTTCTCATCGTGTACTTTTCAAGTTCTGTGGCATTTTTTTACACACAATAATTTCTACACACCCTTTGATTAACATGGATGTTTGCTGAAATTATAAACAAAAAGTCTAGACCATCTTCAGGCACCCCAGGTAACATTCCACTCTAGGCTCTAGGCTCACCAACTCCCCTTCAAGTATTTTGAACAACTATAAAGTGCAACCCATGACCTGACTCCATATTCCTTCTCACAACTTGAGCTGAAGATCTCTGCTTTTTTTTTTTTTTGGAGGCCCTACCTATGGAACCCAGAGGTAATGTTGATACCCAAAACCTCAGAAGACAGAGAAGTCACAAAACTCTCAGCAAAGACACCCTCCTGGACCTGAAGACTTCCTGGTCACTAGAACCTCAAGGCATTAACACCAGAAAACCTGGAGGAAACAGAGATCAAGGGAATAAAAACATCAACAAAACAAAACAAAAATCCATGCATCTGACAATTACATATGTAGAAATCAATATATAAACCTCAAATAATCTCAAAATTCAAGTAGCTAGAGGCCAATCTATGAACACTCTACAACAATTTGGGAAACCTGACAGCACTTAGCCACAGATGCCATACTGTAGAACACTCTGGCTGTTCCATCATAGGTGAAGCACAAGAAAATAATCTTAAATCCAATTTTATGGAGATAGTAGATGTCTTTAAAGAAGAACTGCAGAAGTCCCTTAAAGAAATAGAGGCATGAACAATGATACAGGTGAAGTAATTAAATAAACTGTTTAAGAACTGAAATTGGAAATAGAAACAATAAAGAATTAAAAAAGTCGCTAGGAGAGAGAAAATGTAATGAGTGACTTTCTGAAGATAGTCCAACATTTTGGACAGATGTGATGGATCTCTGAATTGCAAGGCCTTCATACATTTCATTTGAGGAATCGAACTTTCCTCTAAGTATTCTAGAGTATAATTTTCCCTGGCATATAGCCCATCCTATTGGATGCAGATCAACAAACATGTACTCTTTTGTAGTAATGCTATGTAAATAAATTAATGATTTCTTACTACTTTATATACTTTTATAGAATTACTAAATGTACATAAGTAATTTTGAGCTCTTTATTGAATAGCTGTTGTTGAAGTTCTGTAAGACTTCTTGTGTCACAGACTAATTGCATTAGGATAAAATGCAGGCTTAGAACAAATTTATAATCAGAGAAACTATTCCTTCTATGATAGATGTGAATGCATTATCTGATAAGTATTTTCACAAACTGAGAATGAACAATTTCTAGGATGTCCAAAGACAAAAGATAAAATATTGACTAGATTTATCTGTACAAAACTTCAAAATGAATGAGACACTAGGCAGATGATTGACCCCCTTGACATAAAATTTAGTTAAAACTTGTTTGACCTTGTGGAGTTAGTAGCAGCTAATGAATATATAATTAATAAACAATCACAATGGACTTGCAGGTAACATTCTTCCTGATATTCCTTATTTGATTTATTGACTTGTATTATTGTTGTGAACTTGCTAGTACCTTTTATAAAATAGAAGCTTGGAATACCATACGATCATGTATCCTGAGAAAATGTAAGATTTGAATACAATAGGAAATAGGTTCCCCCTTTTCTCTCTCTCCTAGAAATAAAGTCTAAAGCCTTCTTTTGAAGTGCGTACTTTTTCTTGTGAATGTGAATTTCTCTGGATACACAAGGTTTAAGAACTTTTAGCACTGAGCAGGGAAGGCACTGTGTCCTAACTCAATACTCCACTATTAAACCACAAGTATTAATCATCAAAGGTGGGCAAATTTAACCACAAAATAAGCCAGAAAGTTTTAAGCTTCCAGAAGCCATCAGCTTTCAACCATCAGCCAATTAGAAGGAAATTTAAAAAGGAAAGAGGAATTAAAGATTTTCTAGAACTCAATGAATTGCACAAAATTCCAAGTAAATGGGGTACAATGAAAACAGAGCTAAGATGAAGGTTCATAGTTATGAGTGTCTTCATAAGAAATTGTATAGATCTCATACTCACCAATTAACAGCATGTCAGAAAGCTCTGTTTCAAACAGAAGCACAATCACCAAAGATAAATAGACAGCAGGAAATAATCAAACTCAAAACTAAAATCAATAAAAAAATCAAAGAGAACAAGACAAAGAATCAGGCAACAAATATTTGGTTCTTTGAGGAAATCATCAGGATGGACAAAACTTTTTTCAAAACTAAATAAAAGAAAGAGAGCGAAAGCATACAAATTAACAAAATTAGAAATGAAGAGGAAGACAGAACAACAGATACCGAGATCATTGGGTTTCACATCAAAAACCTGTACTCCAGAAACATGGAAAACCAAAATAGAAAAAATAAAAAGGACAATTTTCTCAATAGATACAATTTGGTAAAGCTGAAGTAAGATCAACTTGAATAGTCCTATAGCCAAAGGAAATATAACCTGTCATTTTATATCTCCCCAAAAAAACCAGACAAGGTCAGATGGTTTTAGAGCAGGATTATACCATACTTTCAAAAAAGTGCTAATACTGATACACAAATTATATCACTAGATAAAAACAGAAGGAAAGTTGACAAAATTTACTTTATGGGAATACAGTCAATGTGATACTTAAGTCCCACAAAGACTCAACAAAGAAAGAGAATTTCGGACCAATTGCCCTTATAAACATCGATTTAAAAATACTCAATAAAATACTTGTAAACAGAAATCAAAGATATATGAAAAATATCACCCCTATGATGAAGTAGAGTTCAATTTACATATGCAGGGATGGATCAACATACCAAACTCTTTCACTGTAATCTACCATGTAAGCAAACTAAAAGGAAAAATTACCACAAAATTATCATAGTCAATGTTGAAGAAGACTCCAACAAAATCCAACACTCCTTGATGATAAATTTTTAAAGAGATGAGGGATACATGTCACATGCTTGAACATAATAAAGTCAATACATTGAAAGCTGACACCCAATATCAAATTAAATGTAGTGAAAAAAAATATTCCCTAAAAAGCAATAATATGGTAAAAGTATATATTCTCTGTATCTATTCTGTATAGCTCCTGAAGTTTTAGCAACAACAATAAGGAAAGGAAGAAGATCAAGGTATACAAATTGAAAAGGAAAAAGTCAAACTATTGCTATTCAGATACAGTAGTATGCATAAGTGACATGATGCAAAATTAACTGAAAATAAACAGTATACTTCCTAAAAACAGTCTCTCTTCCTATTGATGCCAGATAAGTCCATCCTCTGCTACATGTGCAGCTTTAGCCATGGGTCCCTCCTTTGATTTCTTTGGTTGGAGCTTTAGTTCCTGGGAGCTCTGAGGAGTCTGGTTGGTTGATATTGTTGTTTTTCCTATGATATTGCAAACCTCTTCAGTTCCTTCAGCACTTCCCCTAACTTCTACATTGGGGTCCCAAAGCTCATTCTGATGGTTGACTGCAAGCATCCACATCTGTGTCGGTAAGGATTTGGCAAAGTCTCTCAGGAAACATCTATGTCAGGCTCCGCTTAGCAAGCATTTGTTGGCATCTGCAATAGTGACTGGGCTTGGTGGTTGCATATGGGATATATCCCCATTTGGGGCAGTCTCTGGATGGCTTTTCCTTCAGACTCTGCTTCACTCTTTGTCCCTGTATTTCCTTTCAACATGAACAATTCTGGGTCAAATTTTTGAAAATGGTATGGCACCCATCTTTCACCCAGACCTAATTCCTAACCTCTGGATATGGTTTCCACAGGTACTCTCTCCCCTTTCTTGGGGATTTCACCTAATGTCATCCCCGTAGGGTCCTGTGATCCTCTTGTTTCCTGGAATCTGGAACTTTCTGTTGGCTTCCCCCAGTTCCCTATCCCCAGTTTCAAGCTGTACTACAGAGAAGAAGCGATAAAGACTGCATGGTATTGGCATAAATACAGATAGGTTGATCAATAAATTGATGTGAAGACACAGAAGTGAATCCATACTTATTAACACTTGATTTTAACAAGACGCCAAAACTCTACAGTGGAATAGATGAAACATTTTCAACAAATGATGCTGGTAGTAATGGATATCTGCTTTTAGAATACTACAAGTAGATCCACATCTATTTCCCTTCACAAAAGTCAAGTCCAAATGGATCAATGATCTGATCAAGAAACACTGATATACTAAATCTGATAAAAGAGGAAGTGGAGAATAACCTTGAAATCTTTGGCACAGGAGATGACTTCTTAAACAGAACTCTAGTAGTTCATCCACTAAGATCAACAATTAATAAATGAAACCTCATTAAACTGAAAATATTTTGTAATGCATGGGGCACTGTCAATAGAACAATATGTCAGCTTATAGAATGGCTTAACCAACCCTATATCTGACAGAATGTTGATATCCAAAATATATAAAGAACTCAACAAATTAAATATCAAAAAAAAGCAAATAATACATTAGAAATTGGGAACAGTGCTAAGCAAAGAATTCTTGATAGAGGCATCTAATGGCTGAGAAACACTTAAATAAATATTCATTATCCTTTGTCATAAGGTAAATGAAAAATGATATGATCCTGAGATTTTATCTTACAAACATCAGAATCTTTAACATCTAAGACTTAAATGACAGCACACTCTGCCTCAGGGACAAAGACAGACACCACATCAGAGTAAGAGTCTGGAAAACAATTTTCCAAGCAAATGGTCTGAAGAAAAAAGCTGGAGTAGCCATTCTAATATCAAACAAAATCGACTTCCAAACCAAAGTAATCCAAAAAGTCAAGGAAGGACAGCACATTATGTTGAGGTTGTGGAAGAAATGGAAGACTCCTTCATTGCTGGTACGATTTAAACTTGTACAACAACTTTAGAAATAAATTTGTTGGCATCTCAGAAAATTGGGAGTAGTTGTATCAAAAAAAACAAAAAACAAAACAAAACAAAAAAAAAAACAAAACAAAACCCAAAAAAACAAAACAAAAACAGCTATAACACTCCTAGGTATATACCAAAAGGAAACTCCATCCTAATCCCATAAGAGTACTTACTCAAATATGTTCATAGAGACATTATTCATAATAGCCAGAAACTGGAAACAACCTAGATATCCCTCAATCAAAAAAAGAATAAAGAAAATGTGATACACTTACACAGTGGAATACTTCACAGCTATTAAAAACACAGACAATTTGAAATTTGAACAAAAATTAGATGGCACAAGAAAATATCACCATGAGTGAGGTAACCTAGACCCACATAGGAAAACATTGTACATATTCACATATAAGTTGGTACTGATTATAAAGGATAACCATGTTGTAATCCAAAGATGCCAAAAATGATATCTCACTGAGATTGGAATATAGACTAGGCATTTTCACTGGACATGGGACTAGCATTGGACAGAGTTGGTGTTTGGACGCAAACCAGAAGGATCATGTTGGGGAAAGAATTGAGGTAGGGAGTACTGGAAAAGACAACTGAATTGGGGGAATTCATCTCTGGAATGAGCTAGAAACCTACAGAAATAGAAATTCCTCAGAATCTAAGACAGTGAATTGAGGGTAACAAAAACTAACCCTCTTTGCAATGGGTAATATGAAGCCTGAAATGTCCATCTCCTGTAACCAGGCAAGACTTTCAATGGAGGGAATGGGACACCAGTCCTACTATAAAAACTTCATCCTCCAATTACTCCTGCCTACAAGATGTGCAGGGGTAAAGTTAGAACAAATATTGAGGGAATGGCCAACCAATGACTGGACCAGCTTGAGACATATGCCAAGAAATAGAGCACATCCTTGATATTGTTAACAATGTTCTGCTATACTGGCAAATAGGAGTCTAGCATAACTTTCATGAGAAAGACTTCAACTAGCAATTGATGGAGGCATATGCAAGAACCACAGCCAAATTTTCATTTGACTTTAGGGGATCTGTGAAAAAGGAAGAAGTTTTATTGGAGTCAAGGAGGTCAAGGAAACCACATGAAAATTCACAGAATCAACTTACCTGAGTTCTTGGTTCCACACAGACACTGAGACAACAAGGTAGCATTCATGAGAATGACCTTGGCCCTTGGCACATATGTAAAATTTATGTAGCTTGGGATTCATGTGGAACGCTTAACAATGTGAGAACAGTCTCTCCCTGTCTCTGTAGCCTGCCTTTGAGACATTTTCAGCTGATTGAGCTGCTCCTTCTAGCTTTAATAGGAGAGGATGTTCCTAGTCTGTAATTTGATATGACAAGGCAGTTTTATATCCATGGGAGGTCTCTCCTTTTCTGAAGAGAAAGAGAGGAGGAATGCATTGGGGAAGGTGAGCTCCTGGGAAGGACTTCAAGAAGAGGAGGTAGAGGAAGCTATATTTGAGATGTATTTTCTGATTACAGTTTCCCCTAACAGTTACTCCTTCAGGTTCCTTCCTACTTCTCCTCTAATCCAGATTCCTACTGTCTGTCACATTTTAGGAAACAAATAGTTATCTAAAGAATACTAATGAAATAAACCAAACTAACCTAACAGGACAAAACAACCAAAGAAAATAAACAAATGCACACACACACACACACACACACACACATACACACACACACACACACACAAACAAAAAACAAAAAAAACATATATTGATACAGAAACACACATTCACATAATCTATCTAATCAAAACCCCAAACCAGAAAACATAATATACACAAAGAACCTGTATGATAGGATAACTTTCTTAGACAAAGAGGCTCTAAAGATGCTGTCTTACTTAGGGTTTTACTGCAGTGAACAGGCACTATGACCAAGGCAAGCCTTATGAAGGACAACATTTAATTGGAGGTAGCTTACAGGTTCAGATGTTCAGTCCATTATCATCAAGGTGGGACATGGCAGCATCCAAGCAGGCATAGAGTTGGCACAGCTGAGAGTTCCACATCTTCATCTGTAAGGCTGCTAGTGGAAGACTGACTTCCTCACAGCTAAGATGAAGGTATTAAGCCCACACCTATAGTGACACACCTACTCCAAGACCACATCTCCTAATAGTGCCATTCCCTGTGCCAAGCATATACAATCACAGATATCATTAAGTGGAATCCATACTCAACAATGTTTGAATGGCCAAGAACCTGAAACTAGAAATGCCAGGGATCTAGAGAAAGACCAAATACTACTATTCTACTAAAGGAGTATAGCAGTTAAATGACTCCTGTTGACATTTTGCTATACTCACAGATCTGTATCTTGCTCATTCATCATCACAGAAGTATCCTCATGCAGCAGATGGAAACATATACAAAGATTTGCAGCCAGATAATATGCAAAGCCTGAGGGACCTTCCAACATTCAGTCCTACAAGGGAGGTCACCATCAAATCTCCACCTCAGTCTTCAGAAAACACTGTATTAAAAGACAGAAACAGTGTAAGATCATAAAAACTTTCTTGATTGAAACTACTAGAATTTAGTCCTAGCTACACACTTTTATTAAAAAAACTAACATCAATGAAATTTGTATTGTAGAGTTGTTTCTACAACAGAACAAAAGATCTACATTTGGGGTTGGTCTTCCTATCTCACACAATCAAATCAGGAAAAAAAATCCTCACAGATGCCCAAAATTCCCAGAGTTTTAGTGAATTCCTAATATTGTCAGGGTTACAACCAAGACTAGCCATCATAAGTGTAACTCTTGTCAATAAGACATACAATCATATCTCCTTATATTATGTTAATTTCCAAAGGAAAGCAATAGTTATGCCTAGCATAGTATCCAATATCCAATATAAAACTGCAAATAAAGTATATGAATTTCCAGGGCATAATCATGCCTAACATGAGATAAAATTCCATATACATCTACAATCATATTTATCTTTTAGAATAGATTACAATTTCTTAATTTTAACACCATATAAAATCAAATTCAAAGCATTGTTTACTTTCAAAGTACACTGACATGAATATACATTCTCATCCAAAATAAGAGGAAAAGAAACATAAACAGGAAATACTGGAACAAATCAAGATCAAATCTAGCTAGACAAACCCCAAATCCTAAATTTATGTACATTGTGGCTTAAAAAGCTCTTCCTATCTAGTTTCATGACTACAATATATTTCTCTGTCTTGGGCTGGTTCCATTCTTTGTTTGTAGCTTACTTTGAGAGATATCCCACAGCTGTGGACCTTCTTACATCCTGAGTGCTATATCACAATATAGGTTTCCCTTTCATACCTTCACAAAAAGCCTCTCTAGGCATCTATTCAGGGAATTCGCTGCAACCTGGATGCCCTCAGTGGCTTTCCATAACCACGTAGGAAGACTCCATGGCTCTTTTACTTCTGTATCCTTCATTATCTGATGAAAGAACTACATGGTGGATGTTGCCAAGTTCTTTTGCCTTCTTAAGATAGAACCTGCCTGCTTCCTTGAATACTTTTTCATAAATTTGATATGTTGTTTTTCTGCTATAAACAGACAAATCCTTAGGACATTTCTTTGCACAAGTTGCAGGATTAGCTTGGTAGATTCTCACCTCGAGGAAACAATTTCATTTATTACATTACTCCTTATAACTTTCAACACTAGCTATGGCTCCCACAAAAAAAAAATTTCTGGTGCTCTTTTTTTCTCCAAACTTAAATTCTAGCTCACCCCTTGAAGAATGAGTACAACCAGGAAAACAAAAGTCAAGAAGCATTAGCGATGTGGGAATAAAATACAGCTCTACTGCTGGTGGGTGTTTAAGTTGGTACATCCAGGATAAAATCAGTGTGGAATTTGCTTAAAATATCTAAAAATAGAACTAACTGGTGACTCACCTATATCACACTTGAGTGTAGAAAAGATAGCATGGTTATCTAGTGATACTTCTCAGTCATGTTTGTTGCTTTTGTTTTCAAAATATCTAGGAGATGCAATCAGTTGTAACTAAATTTGCTATAGAGTATATGGAACTTGAAAATACTATATAGTAAATGTGTTAAGTTAGGCCTATAAAGAGAAATGCTACGTGTCTGTAATCACATTTGGTCTAGCTTCAACTTTTAGGTTTTATGTTTAAATTGGAGTATCGGTGGAGATAAGGAACCCCAAAGTGGCACATGGCATGGAAGAAAGGATGAAGCCTTTATGGAAGGAGGGAATGACAGAACACTTGCAACATAATAGGAGGAGGAAACATTAGAGATTACAAGTTTAGGTAAGCATGAGGATAGGATTATGTCTGTTATTCCCTTATGGAATGCCACAATTTAGGAAGTTTATTTAAAATATTACAGTTAAGTGGCATTACTCTTGGTTACAGTCCAAAACTTGATACTACAACAGTTTTTGAAGAAACCACATACTGGAGTAATAGAACATGAATAAATAAAGTTATAACCAATCTTGAAATTTAATTCTTAGGGCTTGCTGTTATATAGTGGCAGAATGTTCTGTTTATGCTACTAGCAGAGAAAGTAATCAAGCATATTACACATCTGTGATCCGTGACAACAATATTAGTGACTCATTTGAAATATACAGTGTACATATATATCATCTAGGTTTATAGTAATATATTCCTGTTGTCTATTTTTCTGTGTTTACTTCTAGATCATAGGAACTATTTTACTGTTACCTAGAACTGATTTTAGAACGAGGACAGAATACTTTGTCTTAATAATTTCATGCCTACCTAAAAATAAATACACAATATTGTTTAAAAATAATAATTATGAATATTTTCTATCTGCATTGGGTAGTTCCATAATAAGTACGTATTTCAAACTACTGATTAATAATATGAAACAAAAAAATGTTAAATTTTAGGATAGATAGTTATAATACTTCATAAAGTTGTCAACAAGTTACGCAAGGAAGGAGAAATAGAATACATCGGTTTCTCCATCTATGGTTATTGAGATTTTGGCCAGGTATAGTAGCCTGGGCTGGCATTTGAGTTCTCTTAGTGTCTGTATAACATCTGTTCAGGCTCTTCTGGCTTTCCTAGTCTCTGGTGAAAAGTCTGGAGTAATTCTGATAGGCCTGCCTTTATATTTTACTTGACCCTTCTCCCTTACTGCTTTTAATGTTGTATTTTTTTTTAGTGAATGTGTTGTTCTGATTATTATGTGTTGGGAGGAATTTCTTTTCTGGTCCAGTCTATTTGGAGTTCTGTAGGCTTCTTGTATGTTCATGGGCATCTCTTTTTTTAGGTTTGGGAAGTTTTCTTCTACAATTATGTTGAAGATATTTGCCGCCCCTTTAAGATGAAAATCTTCATTCTCATCCACTCCTATTATCCGTAGGTTTGGTCTTCTCATTGTGTCCTGGATTTCCTGGATGTTTTGAGTTAGGATCCTTTTGCATTTTGCATTTTCTTTGATTGTTGTGCTGATGTTCTCTATGGAATTTTCTACACCTGACATTCTCTCTTCCATCTCTTGTATTCTGTTGCTGATGCTTGCATCTATGGTTCCAGATATCTTTCCTAGGGTTTCTATCTACAGCGTTGCCTCACTTTTGGTTTCTTTATTGTGTCTACTTCCCTTTTTAGGTCTAGTATGGTTTTGTTCATTTCTATCACCTGTTCAGATGTGTTTTCCTGTTTTTATTTAAGAATTTCTACCTGTTTGGTTTTGTATTCCTGTTTTTATTTAAAGACTTGTAACTCTTTAGCAGTGTTCTCCTGTATTTCTTTAAGTGAATTATTAAAGTCCTTCTTGATGTCCTCTACCATTTTCATGACATATGCTTTTAAATCCGGGTCTAGCTTTTCGGTTGTGTTGGGGTGCCCAGGACTAGGTGGGGTGGGAATGCTGTGTTCTGATGATGGTGAGTGGTCTTGATTTCTGTTAGTACAATTCTTACATTTGCCTTTCACCATCTAGAAATCTCTGGAGCTAGTTGTGATAGTTGTCTCTGGTTAGAGCTTGTTCTTCAAGTGATTCAGTTAGCCTCTATCAGCAGACATGGGAGACTGCATCTCTCCTCTGAGTTTCAGTGGTCAGAGCACTCTCTGCAGTCAAGCTCTCCTCTCACGGGAAAGGTGCACAGATATATGGCTTTAAGAACTCCCTCCTGGCCGAAGACGAAGGCCCAAAACAGGACCTGTCCTGAAGCTGTGTTGCTTTGGCCTTTCCCAGAAGGTGTTAGCTTCTGTATTCTACACTCTCACACGTCCAGAATACACTTTGAGGAGTCCTGGAACCAAGATGTCTGCAGCTGATGCTCAGGCAAAGCACTCCTGCACTGAGCAGACCCCTTTCCTCTGGCTGGGAAAGCGGCCAGATGTCTGGGATCTGTGCAGAATAATCTCGGCTGGATCCCAGAACCAAGATATCTGATATTGATGCTCAGTCAAAGCGCACCCGCACCGGGTGGGCCCTTTTTTCTGGCTAGGATAGTGGCCAGCTGTCTGGGGCCCGAAAAGGGGGCTGCCTTAGAAGCTCTGTGGCTCCTGCCTCTCCAAGAAGCTTTTGGCTTCTGTAGTCCGTACTCTCACCTGTGCAGAATACACCCGGCGGGGTCCCAGAAGCAAGATGTCTGTTGCTGATGCTCAGGCAAAGCACTTCTGCACCGTGCAGACCCCCTTTCCTCTGGCTGGGAAAGTGGCTGGATGTCTGGGGCCTTTGCAGAATACACTCGGCAGGGACCTGTACCAGTCTGGTGGTTCTTCAGAAAATTGACATAGTACTACCAGAAGATCCAGCAACACCTCTCCTAGGCAAATACTCAGAAGATGTTCCGATGGTTAATAGGATTCATTCTCTATAATGTTCATACCAGCCTTATTTATTTATTTTGTTAATATTTTTATTATTACGTATTTTCCTCGTTACATTTAGAATGTACATTTAGAAAGTCCAACATACCCTCCCTTTCACTTCTCTACCCACGCATTCCCATTTTTTGTCCCTGGCATTCCCCTGTACTGTGGCATATAAAGTTTGCATGTTCAATGGGTCTCTCTTTCCAGTGATGGCATACTAGGCCATCTTTTTATACATATGCAGCTAGAGTCAAGAGCTCCAGGGTACTGGTTAGTTCATAATGTTATTGGACCAACAAAGTTGCAGATCTCTTTAGCTCTTTGGATACATTCTCTAGCTCTTCCATTAGGGGCCCTGTGCTCCATCCAATAGCTGACTGTGAGCATCTACTTATGTATTTGTTAGGCTCAAGCCTTTTCTCACAAGAGACAGCTATAACCAGGTCTTTTCAATAAATATTGCTAGTGTATGCAATGGTGTCATCGTTTGGAGTCTAATTATGGAATGGATCTCTCGTCATTACAGTCTCTAAATGGTCCATCTTTTGTCTCAGCTACAAACTTTGTCTCTATAACAATCTGGTGGTTCCTCAGAAAATTGGACATGGTACTACTAGAGGATCCCAAAATACCTCTCATGGACATATATCCAGAAGATGTCTTAACCGGTAAGAAGGACACATGCTCCACTATGTTCACAGCAGTCTTATTTATAATAGCCAGAGGCTGGAAAGAACTCAGATGCCCCTCAACATTTGAATGGATACAAAAAAAATGTGGTGCATTTACACAATGGAGTACTACTCAGCTATTAAAAAATGAATTTATGAAATTCCTAGGCAAATGGTTGGACCTGGAGGGCATCGTCCTGAGTGAGGTAACACAATCACAAAGGAACTCAAATGATATTTACACACTGATAAGTGGATATTAGCCCAGAAACTTAGTATACCCGAGATATAAGATACAATTTGCAAAACATATGAAAATGAAGAATGAAGACCAAATTGTGGACACTTTGCCCCTTCTAAGAATTGGACACAGTCACCAGCCTTATTTATAATAGCCATTTGCTCGAAAGAACTCAGATGTTGCTCAACATAAGAATACATGGATACAGAATGGATACAGAAATTCTGGTACATTTAAACAATGGAGTACTATTCGGCAGTTAAAAACAATGAACTTATGAATTTCTTAGGCAAAAGCATGTATTTGGAGGATATCATCCTGAGTGTGGTAATCCAATCACAAAAGAACACATATGATATGTACTGACTTATAAGCAGATATGAACCCCCAAACAGACTACTCAAGATACAATTTGCAAAACGCATGAAACTCGAGATGAAGGAAGACCAAAGTGTGGATACTTCATTGGTTCTTATAATGGGGAACAAAATACCCATGGAAGGGGTTACAGAGACAGTTTGGAGCTGAGAAAAAATAAAGGACCATCCAGAGACTGCACCACCTGGTGATGCATCACATAGACAACCACCAAACCAAGACATTATTGCATATGCCAGCAAATTTTTTTTGACAGGACACTGGAATAGCTATCTCTTGTGAGGCTATGCCAGTTCCTGGGAAATACAGAATTGGATACTCATAGTCATCTATTGGATTGTACAGAATCCTTAATGTGGAATCTAGAGAAAGTTCCCAAGGAGCTAAAGGGATCTGCAACCTTAAAGGAGGATCAACAATATGAACTAACCAGTAACCCCCTGAACTATGTATCTAGTTGGATATGTGGCAGAGGATGGCCTAGTCAGCCATCAAAGAGAGGAGAGTCACTTGGTCTTGTGAAGATAATATACCCAAGTACAGGGGAATGCCAGGGCCAGGAAGCAGGAGTGGGTGAGTTGGCAAGCAGTGTAGGGGAAGGTATAGGAAACTTTGAGGATAGCATTTGAAAAGTAAATGAAGAATAATATCTAATAAAAAATGAGTTAAAAATATTAGCAAAACGTTATATTAGCACGTTAAAAGCACATCCTAAAGATCTCAAACACAAAGAAGAAATGACACCCAAAAGAAGTGGTGGCAGGAAATAGTAAAACTAAGGGTGGAAAAAAATAAAATAGAAAGAAAAATACAAATAATTTTTTGGAACAAATATTGGTTCTTTGACAAGATCACTAAGATCAACAAACTACTATCCAAGTTAACTAAAATAAAAAAGATAATATCCAAATTAGCAAAATAAGATATTAAATGGGTGGGGAAATAACAACAGACACCTGATAGGTCAGAAAGTTTCGCAAAGTGCTTCTTCCTCCTAGAAGCACACTTGCTCAACCTTATTAACTGCTGCTGTATTCATAATTGTCTGCAACTGGAAACAACCTACATGTCCAAAAACTGAAGAATGTATAACATATATGTTATATTTATACCATGGAACATTACTCAGCTGTTATGAAATGGATGGAAACAGAAAAAAACAAAAAACAAAAAAAACAAAAACATAATCTGAATAACGTATCCCAGTCCCAAGAAGATAAATATGCAATGTGTTGATTTATATGTTGATATTGACTGGGCTGGATAGTTTTTTGTCAACTTGCCACAAAGTAAATTCCCCTGAGAGTAGGGAAACTCAATTGAGAAAATGTCTCCATAAGATTAGTCTGTGCAAGAAAGACTGCAGGGCATTTTCTTAATTAATGATTGATGGGGAGGATTTCTGCCCATTGTTGATACTGCCATCAATGTGCTTGTGGTTCTGAGTTCTCTATGAGAAAGCATGAAACCATGGGGAACTAGCCACTAAGCAGAATGCTGCAGACACTCTGGGCCCCTTTGTCTGCGTGGAACGGATCTCTAGTCACAGGTGGGCAAAGCATTGGATGAAATGATAGACAGATACACACAGGAGAGGTTGTGTAGAATCTGAATGTAATGTGTCAAATTGAGCATCAAACTTTTTATACAGAAGAGAATAGGGAATTTGGGTGACACACAAGCAAGCTACAAAGAGGTTACTGGATTCTTACAGAAAACAGAGGAATACAAACACAGAAGTTCTGGCAGGAAACACCTGGGATACAATTCATTGTTAACAAATGGGATCAAAAAGAGCTCCACCAAAGATCCACTTCGTCTTAGAAGCCAGGGTCAATGGCTTCATGCCCTTGCTATAGTTCCTCTTTTAGTCTATTGTATAGTCCACCTTCCCCCAAGGCCATTGTAAATACGTGTATATGTGTGGAACTCAGCAATCTATAGTTCTAAGTATGTACTCTGCTTCCTTCTTAGGTCTCAAACTTCCTTCTTCCTAGATGATGATAAATTCCTGTGTAGGGCAGTGACTTAGCTTTTATTCAAAGTGGTAGTATAATACCAGAGGCAATTCTGAATGTCACTGAATAGGCACCATTCTTACTGAATTCCAAGCCCATGGTCAGCTCAAGGACTTTCTAGGACATTGGAACACTGGCAAAAGCTTAGCTATATCAGAATTCAATCTTAAAAAGAACTTATAATAAGATAACACTAAAAGAGAGCATGTGGATCCATACACCAGACTAATGCTGGAATAGGGTATGAGTATATGGGTTAATGAGAACTCCAAACCTTCCATGAAACTATTTACCTCATGAGCACTTTGAGGCCTCTAGGCGTGTCAAGCTGACTCGACTGGTGTGTGTGGCAGCAGTACCCATCCACGGTCTATGTATTAGCTCCTGCCTCTAGGTTCCTGGCCCATTTCAGTTCCTGTTCTGTCTGTCTTCAGATGATGAATAGCAATGAAGAAGTGTAAACCAAATAAGTGCTACCCTCCTCAACTTGTGCTTGGGTTACAGTTTTTGGTGACAGCAATAGAAACATTAAGACATTCAACATTACATATGTGATGGCCTGTCTAAAATCTGTAGATCCAGTGAAGTTAGATATAGAGGAAGGGACTTGGGTACATACATGGATGCCCATGGTATGGAGAAATAGAATGGATTTTATTAGTGGACAAAGGTGGACAAGAAGGAGAAGATCAGGTGGCATGGTGGAGGGAGATGGGGTTGAATAAGGAAATGCAGGAAGAGATATTTGAAAGAGAAGTATTTGATGAATGATGACCGAAAGGTGGAGGAACTGGAGAGGATGGGAGGTAGTAAAAGAACCGTGGAGAGTAAAATTTGGGGGGACTGTAAGCAGGGTCTATTAAATGAGAAATTAATATTATTTTTAATTTTAGTAGAATATTATGCATGGCAGAGAGGCTCCAAGGAATGTACATTTTACCTCCAAAATACTGGGCTTTGACGGATTCTTGGTGAGGTGAAACACTTAAAAGCTCTTACCACTCTTAAACACTTAAAAGCTGGTACCACTCTGTTACCACTCATGCTGTTGTAGAGTTTCTCTCTACTTGCTGCCCTCACATCACATCCCTCATAATCTATGGATTGTATGAAAATTTAAGGGGCGTTTCAGCCCCTCTCTGGGCAATATCATTGCCACCCACAGTGTTATTTAGATTCAACTTTCTGAAAGATTGAAGCTGATGCAGATTAATACTTCAACCAGGATCTTGGAAAGAATTACTACAAAAAACAAGCCTTTTTTTTTTTTTTTTTGTTTTTTCAAAGTCAGGCTGGTGTTCAGATGATTATTATTTCCTTGTACCTATTTCGTCATCCTGATTCCTGATATGATTTAAGAAAAACAAGGTTAATGAACAGATGTGCACCCTGAGGATTCAGGGTATTCAGTAGAAAGGGATGATAGGTTTTTATATAAAAGTTTACTTTTGTGATTCTTTTAAGATTTTTGAAGGATTAATTTTTGAGATAGATAAAAACTAATCCTTTCTGTATAATAGCAAATTTCAGTCTACCAATAAGAGAAACTGGCTGAAAAAAAATTTCCTTACTTGCTTACAACTTGTTAATCTCTAACAAGTTTTTTAGTTAGAAATGTGTGTTGGTTCTTGAGAATAATATTGGATATTTATAAACATAATTTATAAATTCATAAAAGTATAGTGAGAAGATGATTTTCCTTATATATACTCATAATTATTCACTAGAAGAAAATAGAAAGTAACCAGTATAAATTTGATACTAATTGAAAGATTGTGCAGAGAAATATATGCAGTGTGAGAAAAATAAAGTTGGTGCTTTGTTCCATCCACCAAATGTGAGTATATATGGAAAGTGATTGAAGCTTTGCACTGTCCAACCAATGTGTGTGTGTGTGTGTGTGTGTGTGTGTGTGTGTGTGTGTGTGTGTGTGTGTGTGTGTGATTGTTTGTGCTTCTTAAAGCTTGCTTCTTCTACCATGTATGTAAATGTGTCTTGCCTGCTTTATATGCCATCTAACCAACATCCCCTCCTTGAATCACTGAACACTCTATCACAGCTACTCTTGGAAAGACAGAGAGACAGCAAACACACAGAGCCCTACTGGGCATAACTTGAACATGTTTGAGACCACCCACCTCCTCCAGTGACACCCTTCCTCCATCAAGGAAACACCTAGTCCAACAAGGTTACTCCTCCGAATACAGTCTATGTGCCAATTGGGAATCAATTACATTAAAACTACCACACCTACCTAGCTACATGCATGCATATATTCATGCATAAGAGATAAACAGAGAAAGAGGGTGAGAGAAATAGAAAGAGAGAGAGTGATAGGTAGATGATAGAGAAATAGATGCATACATATCTATATAAATACATTCAATCATTACTTCATACATACATACATACATACATACATACATACATGCATACATACATATATAGATGACGAATAGACAGATAATTATATGTGAAATTAATCTAAACACTAAAGACATGGTGCCCTTTAATTCACACACACACCCTGAGCATTGTTTACAATCCTCATTTAAGACATAAAGGTTGGACATTCGAACTACAAAGACATATACAAACAAACCCACAAAACCCACAATGTTCTTTGGTGTGCATAGATTTGATTAATATCTAGGATTTTCTTTTTTGTGTATATTATGAGAGATTACACCCTAAAATCTTTCTCAAACTTGTCCATTATTTTAGTTACTATTGTGTACAACCTGATACTTATAATCCACTAGATAGTAATGTTACAGAAGGTTTTTATTGTGCCTAAGATATTCAGCCATACCCCTCAGCTCCAAAATATATCTTTTAAAGACACATAGTAAGGAACGATCTTCCAAGTGACCTCAAATGAAACTGTCACCTGGTGAAAAATAACACAGCACAGGAAGAAGTTTACACATAAAATTTATATTCATGTGAATATTGGTCAAAATGATTACAATTGTAAAGTTGAATTACATAGTGGTATGTCTTTGAAACAATAGGAAAAAATGATGTGCATATATTGTGTTTTCCAAAAAGAATAGGAAATGTAAAACATTTAAGCAGTGGCATGTTGGTTTCTAATGCCAGGAGATGACTAACATAGCAACAGACTAATAAAGTATCCTCTTCAAAAGTTAAAACAAAACAGCAACAACAAGAAGAGAACAACAATCACAAGGAACCATGTCATCCGTGGCATCTTCAGGAGGATGTGCAGCAATCTGAACATGTTTCCAAGAACTTTAGTAGATGTCTATCGTGTTGTCAGCCTGACAGGTTTGTGTTCAACCATCCATGTCTGTATACTAAGGTTGGAAACAACCCATCGAATATGAGTGACCTAAAGATGATGAGTTCTACTCCCCACTCTCCTTGCTGCTCTGGAGATTTCAAACCTGAGGGGAGGAATGTTATATTGATGAGAATGAGAATGCTCAATGACTCTTTGTCTACATTGTGTAAATTTGGCATCTCTTTAAGTGAAGTATAAGACCTGATTAGGCCAGAAGGTACAACTAGAGGCCTGTTGAATAAAGATGCTACTATAGAGACCCCATGTAATGAGAAAAGTCTTTCAGAAGTACACTTGGACAGAGATGGAATTTAAGATCCAATTATTCAGAAATGGCATGTAGGCACTATTGTTGGCCTTACTGTCATACCGAGAACACACCCAACACTAATCAGAGATGTATGGCTAGTGGTCAGAAGTGAGCAGGTAATGGACATTGGGAAGAAATGAGACTCTATGAGCCATGAAAAATAGATAAAACCTCAATGGTCAGAGGGGAAATACACGAGGGCATCTTTGTGAGAAATTGGAAATCTAAAACCCCTTTGTACAGGTAAACTAGTATGTTTGGTTGGGTAGAGTTCAAATTTGCATGTTCTTTCCTTTACGTGAGAACAAAGACACAGCCTACCTCATGCAGTGGAGCCCATTCCAGGTTCTTCCTAACAGCTAGCAACTCCTCATCAGAGACTAGAGCATCTGTCCACTATAGTAAATGTGGTGCCAGATCAGGAAGCAGTCTGAGCACTCATCAAAAACCTGGCTGACAGTTCCACACTAGTTCTTCTTCTCAGGCATATGTTCATCTCCTGGGTCTAGGTATGAATGGTGAGGAGTACATCATTTTTGTTTCTGCCTTGAGGAAATGAGCTTTTGTTTTGGGCTGTACTTCTTAATGTTCGGCTCAGGTACTTTAAGCTTGGGTGGTCTGGAGGTCCATTTGGGAGTTAAAATTGGAGGGGGGTTGTCTAAGTTTCTGCATCAGAGGAGACCATTGCAAGGTCATTATTGGTCAGAAAGGCATATTTGATGACCACTTGGGGAAAATGAGATCTGAGGCCACTGGTAACTCAGAGTCAGTAGAGTGAAATCCTTTTGGTCAAAGCAGAAGGATCTGAGGCCCAATTAAATAGACTTAGTAAGTTTACTCCCACAGGGGCATATTTAGAATGTCTGAGAACCCTTTGGATATTGGTGGACTGTAGCTCTCTATTAGAACAGAGAGGGCTGGTAGATCCTTTGGCGAAAAGTGGAATATTTCAGGTATAGTCTAAAAGCCAATTCAGTAAAAGACAGTAAGTGGAATACTTTGGGTAAGGGGAGACATATGCAGTATCCCTATGTGCAGGAGAAGAATTGTTTCTGCCCGTCTCGGGATTAGTGATAGATCTAAGATTCTCTAAAATAGGAGGATGGTGATAAGAGCTTCATAGGATTGTATAGAATAGTTTTATCCTGTTATTCCTATGTCTGCAGCACTATTGATCAGAAATTGAACATTGATTGATACCTTGAGAATTATAGGCCATTCCAGGTACTTACTCCTTCATCAGCTCCAAACATGAAATCACAATCAAGAATACACATCATCTGAATGTCTGTGGTAGGCATGACAACAATCTTAGAAGTCTTAGAAGAGGGTGTAATGTAGTATTTTCTGGTTTAGTGTCTTCCTTAAATATATGTCCCTCCACACATTCCTCTGCATGGAGGCCAGGATGTCTCTGTCTAAGGAAACAAAACAAAGATAGTAATCTGATTTACCCTTACCTTGACACTCTTCTGTTTGAGATTTCAGTCCAGAGTGTTCTGAAATCTCTTAGGTCAGAACAGTGCTTCCCACACCATGGAAATTAGAAGTTATAGGTAGGACATACACTGGGAAGATGGTGAATCTGGGGGATTTCCTCAAACACACTGTGCTCCACACAGGTTGGAGCACTCTCTGTTGTGAATGTCTAAATCTTCTAAGTAAGATAGGGGAGGAGCTTGGGCAGTTTTGCACAGAAGTAGGATGGTTGTGCCCTTCATCAAAGAGGTAATGTGGCAAACTTCATGAGAATAAGGAAGTTGAAGCACTCTGGTCATAAGCAGCATTTCTGTGACACTTTGCAAATGTGAAATTCTAAACCTACTTGTAAGAGGGGAAAAATCTCTGGCTATTTTCAATAAATAAGAAAGACCATTTCACATTGGAGAAAATGCAAATACCTTCTGGAGAAGAGGGAGTTCCAGTATTGATTGATCAGCTTCCAAATCTTTTCTGCAGAATTTAGATAATCCACATATTTTATGTGGTGTGTGGACAGCAGGCAGCAATTGTTTCAGTATTCCAACAAGTTGGATGGTTATCTTTGGTCTATGAAACCTTTAGTCAGATGACCTAAGAGCAAGGCCACTTTTCTTGAATGGGGGAATGTCCCCGAATATTTGTAGCAGGAAGAAGTTTGGAAATAATCATAGACAGTTGGTATATAGCAGGCACACATAGTCAATACGACAAGATCTATTTACACTTTACAAGAGAGGGTAGGTATGTGTCCACCACTGAAAATAAAAGGAGATATTTCAGTCCAATATGGGCATTCGAGAAGGCTTTGTTGCCCAATAGACAGAGGGAGAACAGGAAATATGTATGACTAGATGTGGTGTGTCTGAGGCGCCCATAGGGAGAGGGAGAGGCACTGAAGCCCTGGCATGACTGGATGACATTTATAGACCTCTTCTACATAGGATGTGAATTTGAGAACTGCTGGAACAAAAAGATTCATTCTGGTGCCCCTTTCAAATGAGGAGTCCGATGTGAGACACAGTTAAATGGAAATTTTTGCTCTCCATCAGATAGAGAATAGTTTGGAATTCTTTCTGGTCAGAGAGGGTAATTATTGAAGACCTTTTGGACTGGAAGTGACGTTTGGGGCCTGGGGCAGGTAGAGATGATCTCAGGCCCGTCAGACTTACAAGACAGCTATTGGACCCTCATGTATACAGAGGGTACATTTGATATAAAATGGACAAAAATTAGTGGTCTAAGTATTGATGTTTAGGAGTAGAAGATTAAAGCAGAATTAGAGTCTGCTTAATGTCCCAAACCTCTTTAAGGTTAATGGAGTGACCTGAATACCTAATAAATGAAAAAAAAAAAAAAAAAAAAAAGAACTGACCATAAATTTCACCAAAGGAGCAGGTTGTAATTTTAAACACAAATGTAGTTACATTTACAAAAGAAATTCTGTAGACTGGTAGAACTCATTTTTAAATCCATCTAGTCCTGGACTTTTATGGTACTTTCCCTGCCATGATACCATTACCACATTTCAAGAACATGAATTCTTATATTGGTTTTCTTTTATCCCCTTCATTTAAATATGTAGGTAATATATACCTATAATTTTTTCAGTTTCTTCAAGATTTTATACTGTTTGTATTATTATTTCACAATAATATCTTATGTTTCATTGAATTTCTTTGGTATATGTTGCACTATACATGGTTTTGTTGACTTCTGTACTGTACTGTCCTTAGCAATCTGCTCTGATCCAATCGCGTGGGAATTTACACTGCATTAGTCAGGGAAGCAAAAACCCGGTCTGAGTAGGGGCACAAGCCCCTTTCAGTCCGAGCAGCACCAGGGTAGCTAGGGCACACAGTCGGCTGACTATCGCCAGATGCCCACAATACCAGCCATGCGAACGTAAGAATTCTGAGGATTGGGATCTACCCAGCGTGGGAGCGCTTTGCCCGAACATTGGCAACAGACATCTTAGTTCCGGGACCCTGCCAAGTGTATCCTGCACAGCTCCAGAGAATACCAGAGGGCGAAAGGCAAACGTAAGAATCCTACTAACAGAAATCAAGACCACTCACCATCATCAGAACACAGCACTCCGATGCCACCTAGTCCTGGGCATCCCGACACAACCGAAAAGCTAGACCCCGATTTAAAAGCATATCTCATGATGATGGTAGAGGACATCAAGAATAACTTTAATAACTTACTTAAAGAAATACAGGAGAACACTGCTAAAGAGTTACAAGTCCTTATAAAAAACAGGAAAACACATCCAAACAGATGATGGAAATGAACAAAACCATACAAGACCTAAAAAGGGAAGTAGACACAATAAAGAAAACCCAAAGTGAGGCAACGCTGGAGATAGAAACCCTAGGAAAGAAATCTGGCACGATAGACACGAGCATCAGCAACAGAATACAAGAGACGGAAGAGAGAATGTCAGGTGCAGAAGATTCCATAGAGAACATCGGCACAACAATTAAAGGAAATGGAAAATGAAAAAAGATCCTAACTCAAAACATCCAGGAAATCCAGGACACAATGAGAAGACCAAAACTACGGATAATAGGAGTGGATGAGAATGAAGATTTTCAACTCAAACGACCAGCAGAAATCTTCAACAAAATTATTGAAGAAAACTTCCCAAACCTAAAGAAAGAGATGCCCATGAACATACAAGAAGCCTATAGATCTCCAAATAGACTGGACCAGAAAAGACATTCCTCCCGACACATAATAATCAGAACAACAAATGCACTAAATAAAGAGAGAATATTAAGAGCAGTAAGGGAGAAAGGTCAAGTAACATATAAAGGCAAGCCTATCAGAATTACACCAGACTTTTCACCAGAGACTATGAAAGCCAGAAGAGCCTGGACAGATGTTATACAGACACTAAGAGAACACAAATTCCAGCCCAGGCTACTATACCTGGCCAAACTCTCAATTATTATAGATGGAGAAACCAAAGTATTCCACGACAAAACCAAATTCACACATTATATTTCCACGAATCCAGCCCTTCAAAGGATAGTAACAGAAAAGAAGCAATACAAGGACGGAAATCACGCCCTAGAACAAGCAAGAAAGTAATCCCTCAACGATTCTTAGAGGGAAACTCATAGCGCTGAGTGCCTCCAAGAAGAAACAGGAGAGAGCACATACTAGCAGCTTGACAAAACATATAAAAGCTCTAGAAAAAAAGGAAGCAAATTCACCCAAGAGGAGTAGATGGCTGGAAATAATTAAACTCAGGGGTAAAATCAACCAAGTGGAAACAAGAAGAACTATTCAAAGAATTAACCAAACGAGGAGTTGGTTCTTTGAGAAAAATCAACAAGATAGATAAACCTTTAGCTAGACTCACTAGAGGGCACAGGGACAATATCTTAATTAACAAAATCAGAAATGAAAAGGCAGACATAGCAACAGATCCTGAAGAAATTCAAAACACCATCAGATCCTTCTACAAAAGGTTATAGACATAAAACTGGAAAACCTGGATGAGATGGACAAATTTCTAGACAGACACCAGGTACCAAAGTTAAATCAGGATCAATTTAACGATCTAAACAGTCCCATATCACCTAAGGAAAGAGAAGCAGTCATTAATAGTCTCCCAACCAAAAAAAAAAAAAAAGCCCAGGGCCAGATGGGTTTAGTGCAGAGTTCTACCAGACGTCAAAGAAGATCTAATCCCAGTTCAGCACAAACTATCCCACAAAATAGAACGAGAGGGAACTCTATCCAACTCTATGAAGCCACAATTACTCTGATACGTAAACCACAGAAAGATCCAACAAGTTAGAGAATTTCAGACCATATCGATGCAAAAATCTTCAATAAAATTCTTGCTAACCAAATCCAAGAACACATTAAAGCAATCATCCATCCTGACCAAGTAGGTTTCATCCGAGGGATGTAGGGATGGTTTAATATATGAAAATCCATCACTGTAATCCATTATATAAACAAATTCAAAGACAAAATCAACATGATCTTCAAGTTAGATGCGGAAAAAGCATTCGACAAAATCCAACACCCATTCATGATAAAAGTCTTGGAAAGATCAGGAATTCAAGGCTCATACCTAAACATGGTAAAAGCAATCTACAGCAAACCAGTAGTCAACATCAACGTAAATGGTGAGAAGCTGGAACAATCCCACTAAAATCAGGGACTAGACAAGGCTGCCCACTTTCTCCCTACCTCTTCAACATAGTATTTAAAGTCCTAGCCAGAGCAATTGAACAACAAAAGGAGATCGAGGGGATACAAATTGGAAAATATAAAGTCAAAATATCACTTTTTGCCGATGATATGATAGTATATATAAATGACACTAAAAATTCCACCAGAGAACTCCTAAGCCTGATAAACAGCTTAAGTGAAGTAGCTGGACATAAAATTAACTTAAACAAGTCAATGGCCTTTCTCTACACAAAGGACAAACAGGCTGAGAAAGAAATTAGGGAAACAACACCCTTCTCAATAGCCATAAATAATATAAAATACCTAGGTGTGACTCTAACTAACGAAATGAAAGATCTGTATGACAAGAACTTCATGCCTCTGAAGAAAGAAATTAAAGATGATCTCAGATTATGAAAAGATCTCCCATGCTCATGGATCAGCAGGATCAATATAGTAAAAGTGGTTATCTTGCCAAAAGCAATCTACAGATTCAATGCAATCCCCATCAAAATTCCAACTCAATTCTTCAACGAATTAGAAAGAGCAATCAGCAGATTCATGTGGAATAACAAAAAACCTAGGATAGCAAAAACTCTTCTCAAGGATAAAAGAACATCTAGTGGAATCACCATGCCCAACCTAAAGCTGTACTACAGAGCAATTGTGATTAAAAACTTCATGGTACTGGTATAGTGACAGACAAGTAGACCAATGGAATAGAATTGAAGACCAAGAAATGAACCCACACACCTATGGTCACTTGATCTTTAACAAGGGAGCTAAAATCATCCAGTGGAAAAAAGACAGCATTTTCAATAAATGGTGCTGGCACAACTGGTTGTTATCATGTAGAAGAATGTGAATCGACCCATTCCTCTCTCCTTGTACTAAGGTCAAAATTAAGTGGATCAAGGAACTCCACATAAAACCAGAGACACTGACACTTATAGAGGAGAAAGTAGGGAAAAGTCTTGAAGATATGGGTACAGGGAAAAAAATTCCTGAATAGAACAGCAATGGCTTGTGCTTTAAGTTCAAGGAATGATAAATGGGACCTCATGAAACTGCAAAGCTTCTGCAAGGCAAAAGACACCTTTAATAAGACAAAAAAAGACCACCAACAGATTGGGAAATAATCTTTACCTTTCTTAAATCCGATAGGGGACTAATATCCAATATATATAAATAACTCAAGAGGGTGGACTCCAGAAAATCAAATAGCCCCCTTAAAAGACGGGGCTCAGAGCTGAAATAAGAATTCTCATCTGAGGAATACCGAAAGGCTTAGAAACACCTGAAAAAATGTTCAACATCCTTAATCATCAGAGAAATGCAAATCAAAACAACCCTGAAATTCCATCTCACACCAGTCAGAATGGCTAAGATCAAAAATTCAGGTGAAAGCAGATGCTGGTGAGGATGTGGAGAAAGAGGAACACTCCTCCATTGTTGGTGCGATTGCAAGCTTGTACAACCGCTCTGGAAATCAGTCTGGCGGTTCCTCCGAAAATTGGACATAGTACTACCAGAGGATCCCGCAATACCTCTTCTGGGCCTATATCCAAAAGATTTCCCAAGCGGTAAGAAGGACACATTCACCACTATGTTCAAAGCAGCCTTATTTGTAATAGCCAGAGCCTGGAAAGAAGCCAGATATCCCTCAACAGAGAAATGGATACAAAAAAATTGGTACATTTACACAATGGAGTACTACTCAGCTATTAAAAAGAATGAATTCACAAAATGCCTAGGCAAATGGTAGGACCTGGAGGGCATCATCCTGAGTGAGGTAACCCAATCACAAAAGAACTCAAATGAAATGTACTCACTGATAAGTCGATACTAACCCAGAACTTAGTATAGTGAAATATAAGGTACAATATGTAAAACATATGAAACTGAAGAAGAATTAAGACCAAAGTGTGGACACTTTGCTCATTCTTAGAACTGGAAACAATTACCCATGTAAGGAGTTACAGAGACAAAGTTTGGAGCTGAGACAAAAGGATGGTCCATCTAGAGACTGCCATATCCAGGGATCCATCCCATAATTAGACTCCAAGCGATGTCACCATTGCATACACTAGCAAGCCTTTGTTGCAAGGAAGGTGATATAGCTGTCCCTTGTGAGACTAAGCCAGGGCCTAACAAACACAAGTGGATGCTCACAGTCAACTATTGGATGGATCACAGGGCCCACAATGGAGGAGCTAGAGAAAGTATCCAAGGAGCTAAGGAGATCTGCAACCCTATGGGAGGAACAACGTTATGAACTAACCAGTACCCCAGAGCTCTTGACTCTAGCTGCATATGTATCAAAAGATGACCTAGTCAGCCATCACTGGAAAGAGAGGCCCATTGGTCAGGCAAACATTATATGTCCCAGCACAATGGAATGCCAGGGCCAAAAAATGGGAATGGGTGGGTAGGGCAGTGTGGGGGGGGGGACTTTTGAGATAGCATTGGAAACGCAATTGAAGAAAATACATAATAAAAAATATTAAATTGAGAAGTACTCAAAATAATTCAGCAAAAATCAGGAACAAGAAAAGGCTGTTCAGTCTCTGCAAATCTATTTAATACAGTACTTGATATTCTAGTTAGAGGAATAAGACAACTGAAGAGGATCAAGGAGATACAAAGTAGAAAGGAAGAATTCAAAGTATCAGTATTCATAAGATAGCATAGTCAAATAATTCCAACAGTGCTACCAGATGATAATTAACTTGAGCACAAATGATAAACACCTGGAGCAACGTGTCTAGATTCAAGATTAATTAATTAAGTAATTATAAATAAATAAATAAATAAATAAATAAATAAATAAATAAATAATAAGAAGAAGGTGCTGGAAGAGTGTGACCCAGTTTGGCAGTTCTCTGGTTCCAGGGCAACAAAATTAACATAAAGAAGTTAGTAGGTAATAACCAGGATTGTCAGTGGGAGGTTGATTAACCACATAGAGGCTAGAAAGTGGCGCAACTGTTACACTGCTTAAAGCATAACAAAATATAAAATTTCTGTGAGTTATTTTCATAAGGGAGTGCAAATCATTGGGGCAGGAAACATAAACATGCCACTATGATTTATACATAAAAATATTGTTACACTGAATATAATAAAAAAATAAGTTCCAGAGAACTATTGAATTTTGTACTTGTTAATTGTCAATATTCTTTAAACTCATTATAAAATACCATAACTGTATCAAGTAATAGATGATATTTCAATAGTTGTAATCAGTTCATTATTATTTATACATATAAAACATGAATAAGACATACATTTGTGACATACACCTTAATAAAAGAATGGTAATACAAATTTTACAAATATTACAGAACTCTGCCTATGTATTCTGGATGCTCTTAAATGCATATTAATACAAAAAACAGCCAAGAATCACTGCTATTGAAAAATTAAAGTTGTAGTACAATTTACCCTATTGATCCATGAAACTCATTGTACTATAGAAGTCATATTTCATAATGTACAAAATAGGTGAATTAGTGTGTTTTAATTACTTTTCTGTTGTCACAATAAGACACTGTGGCAAAAACAGCTTACAAATAAAGAGTTTATTAGGGGTTTATTCTTTGTTTCAGCGGCTTGGAATCCATGGTCATCATAATGGAAAGCATAGCAGCAAGTAGACCCACATGGTATTAGGATAAAAATTTGAAGGCAGACAGAGTAATCTAACCAGGAATTGTAAAAGCTTTTACATCTCAAATCCCATCCACAGTGACACAACTTCTTCAACAAGGACATATCACCTAATTATTCCTAAAAATATACACTAACATGGGATCCAGTACTCAAGTATTTGAGCCAAATGAGATCATTCCCATTCAAAGAAGCCCCCAAAGCATACTTATTTTGTTTTTCAGATCATCTGTTAATGTGTTTCTTTATTGTCTGTTGTGGTGTTTACTTTTAATTGTTATCTTGACACAAATTAGAATCATTTGATAAAGCAATCAAAAGTGTGTGGATAAGACTGACATATGGGCCACGCATGGTGGCACACACATTTAATCCCATAACTTTGAAGGAAGAGGCGGGCAGATTTCTGAGTTCGAGGCCAGCCTGGTCTACAAAAGGCGGTCCAGGACAGCCAGGAATATACAGAGAAACCCTGGAACCAAACAACCAAACAAACAAACAAAAAACAAAAACAAAAACAAACAAACAAACAAACACAAAAGACTGACATATGTTTGTGAGGAACTTTCTTGATTATTAGTTGATGCAGGAAAACCCACCCTGAATATAGTTGACACAATTTTTTATTTGGGCTGTGGAAACTTCTGTGAATGTAAAAAGTAGCTAAGTCACAAGAACATAAAAGGATATACTCATTTCTCAATCCTTCTGAATGCAGACATGTGACCATCTGCCTAGGCAACTTTCATTAGATAAAAAGTGAAAAATTGTAACTTCTAATTACAAGCCAAATTAAGCCTTTCTCCCTAAGATGGTTTGTTTAGAGCATTTTATTGTAGTAATAGAAATAAGAATGGAAGATTCATAAAGTAACAAGACATATTTATAAGTTCTCATCATGTACTTTTCACGTTCTGTGACATTTTTTACACACAATAATTTCTACACACCCTTTGATTAACATGGATGTTTGCTGAAATTATAAACAAAAAGTCTAGACCAACTTCAGGCACCCCAGGTAACATTCCACTCTAGGCTCTAGGCTCACCAACTCCCCTTCAAGTATTTTGAACAATTATAAAGTGCAACCCATGACCTGACTCCATATTCCTTCTCACAACCTGAGCTGAAGATCTCTGCTTTTTCTTTTTTTTTGGAGGCCCTATCTAGGGAACCCAGAGGTAATGTTGACACCCAAAACCTCAGAAGACAGAGGAGTCACAAAACTCTCAGTAAAGACACCCTCCTGGACCTGAAGACTTCCTGGTCACTAGAAGCCCAAGGCATTAAGACCAGAAAACCTGGAGGAAACAGAGACCAAGGGAAAAAAACATCAACAAAACAAAACAAAAATCCATGCATCTGACAATTACATATGTAGAAATCAATATATAAACCTGTAATAATCTCAAATTTCAAGTAGCTAGAGGACAATCTAAGAACACACTCTACAACAATTTGGGAAACCTGACAGCACTTAGCCACAGATGCCTTACTGTAGAACACTCTGGCTGTTCCATCATAGGTGAAGCACAAGAAAATGATCTTAAATCCAATTTTATGGAGATGGTAGATGTCTTTAAAGAAGAACTGCATAAGTCCCTTAAAGAAATAGAGGCTGCACAATGAAACAGGTGAAGTAATTGAATAAACTGTTTAAGACATGAAAGTGGAAATAGAGACAATAAAGAATGAAAAAAGTCGCTAGGAGAGAGAAAATGTAATGAGTGACTTTCTGAAGATAGTCCAACATTTTGGACAGATGGGATGGATCTCTGAATTGCAAGGCCTTCATACATTTCATTTGAGGATTCGATCATTCCTCTAAGTATTCTAGAGTATAATTTTCCCGGGCATATAGCCCATCCTATTGGATGCAGATCAACAAACATGTACTCTCTTTTAGTAATGCTATGTAAATAAATTAATGATTTCTTACTACTTTATATATTTTTATAGAATTACTAAATGTACATAAGTAATTTTGAGCTCTTTATTGAAAAGCTGCAGTTGAAGTTCTGTAAGACTTCTTGTGTCACAGACTAATTGCATTAGGATAAAATGCAGGCTTAGAACAAATTTATAATCAGAGAAACTATTCCTTCTATGATAGATGTGAATGCATTATGTGATAAGTATTTTCACAATCTTAGAATGTACAATTTCTAGGACGTTCAAAGACAAAAGATAAAATATTGACTAAGTTTATCTGTACAAAACTTCAAAATGAATGAGACACTAGGCAGACGATTGACCCCCTTGACATAAAATTTAGTTAAAACTTGTATGAACTTGTGGAGTTACTAGCAGCTAATGAATATATAATTAATAACCAATCACAAGGGACTTGCAGGTAAACATTCTTCCTGACATTCCTTATTTGATTTATTGACTTGTATTAATGTTGTGAACTTGCTAGTACCTTTAAAAAATAGAAGCTTGGAATACCATATGATCATGTATCCTGAGAAAGTGTAAGAATTGAATACAATAGGAAATAGGTTCCCCCTTTTCTCTCTCTCCAAGAAATAAAGTCTAAAGCCTTCTTTTGAAGTGAGTACTTTTTCTTGTGAATGTGAATTTCTCTGGCTACACAAGGTTAAAGAACTTTTAGCACTGATCAGGGAAGGCACTCTGTCCTAACTCAATACTCCACTATTAAACCTCTGGTATTAATCATCAAAGGTGTGCAAATTTAACCACAAAATAAGCCAGAAAGTTTTAAGCTTCCAGAAGCCATCAGCTTTCAACCATCAGGGCAATTAGAAGAAAATTTAAAAAGGAAAGAGGAATTAAAGATTTTCTAGAACTCAATGAATTGCACAAAATTCCAAGTAAATGGGGTACAATGAAAACAGAGCTAAGATGAAGGTTCATAGTTATGAGTGTCTTCATAAGAAATTGTACAGATCTCATACTCACCAATTAACAACATGTCAGAAAGTTCTAGTACAGATAGAAGCACAGCCACCAAAGATAAATAGACAGCAGGAAATAATCAAACTTAAAACTAAAATCAATAAAAAAAATCAAAGAGAACAAGACAAAGAATCAGGCAACAAATATTTGGTTCTTTGAGGAAATCAACAGGATGGACAAAACTTTTTTCAAAACTAAATAAAAGAAAGAGAGCGAAAGCATACAAATTAACAAAATTAGAAATGAAGAGGAAGACATAACAACAGACACCGAGATCATTGGGTTTCACTTCAAACCCTGTACTCCAGAAACATGGAAAACCAAAATAGAAAAAAAAAAGGACAATTTTCTCAATACATACAATTTGGTAAAGCTGAATAAAGATCAACTTCAATAGTTCTATAGCCAAAGGAAATATAACCTATCATTTAATATCTCCCAAACAAAACCAGACAAGGTCAGATGGTTTTAGAGCAGGATTATACCATACTTTCAAAAAAGTGCTAATACTGATACACAAATTATTTCACTAGATAAAAACAGAAGGAAAAATGACAAATTTTACTTTATGGGAATACAGTCAATGTGATACTTAAGTCCCACAAAGACTCAACAAAGAAAGAGAATTTCGGACCAATTGCCCTTATAAACATCGATTTAAAAATACTCAATAAAATACTTGTAAACAGAAATCAAAGATATATGAAAAATATCACCCCTATGATGAAGTAGAGTTCAATTTACATATGCAGGGATGGATCAACATACCAAACTCTTTCATTGTAATCTACCATGTAAGCAAACTAAAAGGAAAAAATACCACAAGATTTTCATAGTCAATGTTGAAGAAGACTCCAACAAAATCCAACACTCCTTGATGATAAATTTTTAAAGAGATGAGGGATACATGTCACATGCCTGAACATTATAAAGCCAATACATTGAAAGCTGACACCCAATATCAAATTAAATGGAGAGAAAAAAATATTCCCTAAAAAGCCATAATATGGTAAAAGTATATATACTCTGTATCTATTCTGTATAGCACCTGAAGTTTTAGCAACAATACAGAAAGGAAGAAGATCAAGGTACACAAATTGAAAAGGAAAAAGTCAAACTATTGCTATTCAGATACAGTAGTATGCATAAGTGACATGATGCAAAATTAACTGAAAATAAACAGTATACTTCCTATAAACAGTCTCTCTTCCTATTGATGCCAGATAAGGCCATCCTCTGCTACATGTGCACCTGAAGCCACGGGTCGCTCCATGTGTTTTATTTCGTTGGAGCTTTAGTTCCTGGGAGCTCTGAGGAGTCTGGTTGGTTGATATTGTTGTTTTTCCTATGATATTACAAACCTCTTCAGCTCCTTCAGTCCTTCCCCTAACTTCTACATTGGGGTCCCAAAGCTCATTCTGATGGTTGACTGCAAGCATCCACATCTGTATCAGTAAGGATTTGGCAAAGTCTCTCAGGAAACATTTATATCAGGCTCCTCTCAGCAAGCATTTGTTGGCATCAGCAATAGTGCCTGGGCTTGGTGGCTGCATATGGGATATATCCCCATGTGAGGCAGTGTCTGGATGGCTTTTCCTTCAGACTATGCTCTACTCTTTTTCCCTGTATTTCCTTTCAACATGAACAATACTGGGTCAAAATTTTTGAAAATGGCAGGGGACCCATCTTTCAACCAGACCCAATTCCTAACCTCTGGATATGGTTTCTATAGGTACGCTCTCCCCCTTGTTGGGGATTTCACCTAATGTCATCCCCGTAGGGTCCTGTGATCCTCTTGTTTCCTGGAATCTGGAACTTTCTGTTGGCTTCCCCCAGTTCCCTATCCCCAGTTTCAAGCTGTACTAAAGAGAAGAAGCGATAAAGACTGCATGGTATTGGCATAAATACAGATAGGTTGATCAATAAATTGATGTGAAGACACAGAATTGAATCCGTACCTATGAACACTTGATTATAACAAGACGCCAAAACTCTACAGTGGAATAGATGAAACATTTTCAACAAATGATGCTGGTAGTTATGGATATCTGCTTGTAGAATACTACAAGTAAATCCATATCTATTACCCTGCAAAAAAGTCAAGTCCAAATGGATCAACTATCTGATCAAGAAACCCTGATATACTAAATCTGATAAAAGAGGAAGTGGAGAATAACCTTGAAATCTTTGGCACAGAAGATGACTTCCTAAACAGAACTCTAGTAGTTCAGCCACTAAGATCAACAATTAGTAAATGAAACCTCATTAAACTGAAAATATTTTGTAAGGCATGGGGCACTGCCAATAGAACAATATGTCAGCTTACAGAATGGCTTAAACAACCCTATATCTGACAGAATGTTGATATCCAAAATATATAAAGAACTCAACAAATTAAACATCAACAAAGCAAATAGTACATTAAAAATGGGGAACAGTGCTAATCAAAGAATTCTTGATAGAGGAATCTAATGGCTGAGAAGCACTTAAAGAAATGTTCATTATCCTTAGTCATAAGGTAAATGCAAAATGATATGACTCTGAGATTTTATCTTACAAACATCAGAATGGCTAATATCTAAGACTTAAATGACAGCACATTCTGCCTCAGGGACAAAGACAGACAACACATCAGAGTAAAAGGTTGGAAAACAATTTTCCAAGCAAATGTTCTGAAGAAAAAAGCTGGAGTAGCCATTCTAATATCAATCAAAATCGACTTCCAAAAGAAAGTTATCAAAAATTCAAGAAAGGACATCACATTAAGTTGAGGTTGTGGAAGTAATGGAAGTCTCCTTCATTACTGGTACAAATGTAAACTTGTACAGCAACTTTGGAAATAAATTTGGTGGCGTCTCAGAAAATTGGGAGTATTTGTATCAAAAAACAAAAAAAAAACAAAACAAAACAAAACAAAACAAAAAACAAACAAACAAACAAAAAAAAACAAAAAAAAACAGCTATAACACTCCTAGGTATATACCAAAAGAAAACTTCATCCTACCACTATAAGAGTACTTACTAAATTATGTTCATAGAGACATTATTCATAATAGACAGAAAATGGAAACAACGTAGATATCCCTCAATCACAAAAAGAATAAAGAAATGTGGTACACTTACACAGTGCAATACTTCACAGCTATTAAAAACAAAGATAATTTGAAATTTGTACAAAAAATAGATGGCACAAGAAAATATCACCATGAGTGAGGTAACCTAGACCCACATAGGCAAACATTGTACATATTCACATATAAGTTGGTACTGATTATAAAGGATAACCATGTTGTAATCCAAAGATGCCAACAATGATATCTCACTGAGATTGGAATATAGACTAGGCATTTTCATTGGACATGGGACTAGCACTGGACAAGAGTTTGCGTTTGGATACAAACCAGAAGGATCATGAGGGGAAAGAATTGAGGGAGGGAGTACTGGAAGAGACAACTGGTTTGGGGGAATTCATCTCTGGAATGAGCTAGAAACCTACAGAAATAGAAATTCCTCAGAATCTAAGACAGTGAATTGAGGGTAACAGTAACTAACCCTCTTTGCAATGGGTAATATGAAGCCTGAAATGTCCATCTCCTGTACCCAGGCAAGATTTTCAATGGAGGGAATGGGACACCAGTCCTACTATAAAAACTTCATCCTCCAATTTCTCCTGCCTACAAGATGTGCAGGGGTAAAGTTAGAACAAATATTGAGGGAATGGCAAACCAATGACTGGACAAGCTTGAGACATATTCCAAGAAATAGAGCACATCCTTGATATTGTTAACAATGTTCTGCTATACTGGCAAATAGGAGCCTAGCATAATTTTCATGAGAAAGACTTCAACTAGCAATTGATGGAGGCATATGCAAGAACCACAGCCAAAATTTCATTTGACTCTAGGGGATCTGTGAAAAAGGAAGAAGGTTTACTGTAGTCAAGGAGGTCAAGGAAACCACAAGAAAATTCACAATATCAACTTACCTGAGTTCTTGGGGCCACATAGATACTGAGCCAACAAGGTAGCATTCATGAGAATGACCTTGGCCCTTGGCACATATGTAAAATTTATGTAGCTTGGGATTCATGTGGAACACTTAACAATGTGAGAACAGTCTCTCCCTGTCTCTGTAGCCTGCCTTTGAGACATTTTCAGCTGATTGAGCTGCCTCTTCTAGCTTTAATAGGAGAGGATGTTCCTAAGTGTAATTTGATATGACAAGGCAGTTTTATATCCATAGGAGGTCTCTCCTTTTCTGAAGAGAAATAGAGGAGGAATGGATGTGGGGAAGGTGAGCTCCTGGGAAGGACTTCAAGAAGAGGAGGGAGGTGAAGCTATATTTGAGATGTATTTTCTGATTACAGTTTCCCCTAACAGTTACTCCTTCAGGTTCCTTCCCACTTCTCCTCTAATCCAGATTCCAACTGTCTGTCACTTTTTAGGAAACAAATATTTATCTAAAGAATACTAATGAAATAAACCAAACTAACTGAATAGGACAAAACAACCAAAGAACATAAACAAATGCACACAAACACACACACACACACACACACATACACACACACACACAAAATATATAGATACAGAAACACACATTCACATACTCCATCTAATCAAAACCCCAAACCAGAAAACATAATATACACAAAGAACCTGTATGATAGGAAAGCAAACAAACAAAATACCCAAAGTTAACTTTCTTAGACAAAGAGGCTCTAAAGATGCTGTCTTAGGTTTTACTGCAGTGAACAGGCACTAAGACCAAGGCAAGCCTTATAAAGGACAACATTTAATTGGAGCTAGCTTACAGGTTCAGATGTTCAGTCCATTATCATCAAGGTGGGACATGGCAGCATCCAAGCAGGCATAGAGTTGGCACAGCTGAGAGTTCTACATCTTCATCTGTAAGGCTGCTAGTGGAAGACTGACTCCCTCACAGCTAAGATGAAGGTATTAAGCCCACACCTATAGTGACACACCTACTCCAAGACCACATCTCCTAATAGTGCCATTCCCTGTGCCAAGCATATACAATCACAGATATCATTAAGTGGAATCCATACTCAACAATGCTTGAATGGCCAAGAACCTGAAACTAGAAATGCCAGGGATCTAGAGAAAGACCAAATACTACTATTCTACTAAAGGAGTATAGCAGTTAAATGACTCCTGTTGACATTTTGCTATACTCACAGGTCTGTATATTGCTCATTCTTCATCACAGAAGTATCCTCATGCAGCAGATGGAAACAAATACACAGACTTGCAGCCAAATAATATGCAAAGCCTGAGGGACCTTCTAACATTCAGTCCTACAAGGGAGGTCACCATCAAATCTCCACCTCAGTGTTCAGGAAACACTGTAATAACAGACAGAAACAGTGTAGGATTGTAAAAACTATCTTGATTGTAACTACTAGAATTTAGTCCTAGCTACACACTTTTATTAAAAAACTAACATCAATGAAATTTATATTTTAGAGTTGTTTCTACAACAGAACAAACGATCTACATTTGGGGTTGGTCTTCCTATCTCACATAATCAAATCAGGAAAAAAAATTCCTCACAGGTGCCCCAAATTCCCAGAGTTTTAGTGAATTCCTAATATTATCAGGGTTACAACCAAGACTAGCCATCATAAGTATACCTCTTGTCAATAAGACATACAATCATATCTCCTTATATTATATTAATTTCCAAAGGAAAGCAATAGTTATGCCTAGCATAGTATCCAATATCCAATATACAACTGGAAATAAAGTATAAGAATTTCCAGGGCAGAATCATGCTTAACATGAGATAAAATTCCATATACAACTACAATCATATTTTATCTTTTAGAATAGATTACAATTTCTTAATTGTAACACCATATAAAATCAAATTCAAAGCATTGTTTACTTTCAAAGTACACTGACATGATTATACATTCTCATTCAAAATAAGAGGAAAAGAAACATAAACAGGAAATATTGGGAAAATCAATATCAAATCTAGCTAGACAAATCTCAAATCCTAAATTTATGTACATTGTGGCTTAAAAAGCTCTTCCTATCTAGTTACATGACTACAATATATTTCTCTGTCTTGGGCTGGTTCCATTCTTTGTGTGTAGCTTTCTTTGAGAGATATCGCACAGCTGTGGACCTTCTTACATCCTGATTGCTATATCACAATATAGGCTTCCCTTTCATACCTTCACAAAAAGCCTCTCTAGGTATCTATTCAGGAAATTCGCTGCAACCTGGATGCCCTCAGTGGCTTTCCATAACCACGTAGGAAGACTCCATGGCTCTTTTACTTCTGTATCCTTCATTAATCTGATGAAAGAACTACATGGTGGATGTTGCCAAGTTCTTTTGCCTGCTTGAGATAGAACCTGCCTGCTTCCTTGAATATTTTTTCATAAATTTGATATGTTGTTTTTCTGCTATAAACAGATCAATCCTTGGGACATTTCTTTGCACAAGTTGCAGGATTAGCTTGGTGGATACTCACCTCGAGGAAACAATTCCCTTTATTACATTACTCCTTATATCTTTCAACACTAGCTATGACTCCCACAAAAAAATTTTCTGATGCTCTTTTTTTCTCCAAACTTAAATTCTAGCTCATCCCTTAAAGAATGAGTACAATCAGGAAAACAAAAGTCAAGAAGCATTAGCGATGTGGGAATAAAGTACAGCTGTACTGCTGGTGGGTGCTTAAGTTGGTACATCCAGGATAAAATCAGTGTGTAGTTTGCTAAAAATATCTAAAAATAGAACTAACTGGTGACTCACCTATATCACACTTGAGTATAGAAAAGATAGCATGGTTATCTAGTGATACTTGCTCAGTCATTTTTGTTGATTTTGTTTTCAAAAAAGGAGATGCAATCAGCTGTAACTAAATTTGCTAGAGAGTATATGGAATTTGAAAATACTATATAGTAAATTCGTTAAGTCAGGCCTATAAAGAGAAATGCTACGTGTCTGTAATCACATTTGGTCTAGCTTCAACTATTAGATTTTATGTTTAACTTGGAGTATCTGTGGAGATAAGGAACCCCAAAGTGGCACATGGCATGGAAGAAAGGATGAAGCCTTTAGGGAAGGAGGGAATGACAGAACACATGCAACATAGTAGGAGGAGGAAACATTAGAGATTACAAGTTTAGATAAGCATGAGTATAGGATTATGTCTGTTATTCCCATACGGAATGCCAGATTTTAGGAAGTTTATTTAAAATATTACATTTAAGTGGCATTACTCTTGGTTACAGTCCAAAACTTGATACTACAACACTTTCTGAAGAAACCACATACTCGAGTAATAGAACATGAATAAATAAAGTTATAAACAATCTTGAAATTTAATTCTTAGGGCTTGCTGTTATATAGTGGCAGAATGTTCTGTTTATGCTACTAGCAGAGAAAGTAATCAAGCATATTCCACATCTGTGATCCCTGACAACAAGATTAGTGACTCATTTGAAATATCCTGTGTACATATATATCATCTAGGTTTAAAGTAATATATTCCTGTTGTCTATTTTTCTGTGTTTAATTCTAGATCATAGGAACTATTTTACTGTTACCTAGAACTGATTTTAGAACGAGGACAGAATACTTTGTCTTAATAATTTCATGCCTACCTAAACATAAATACACAATATTGTTTAAAAAATAATAATTATGAATATTTTCTACCTGCATTGGGTAGTTCCATAATAAGTTCGTATTTCAAACTACTGATTAATAATATGAAACAAAAAAATGTTAAATTTTAGGATAGATAGTTATAATACTTCTGAAAGTTGTCAACAAATTACACAGGGAAGGAGAAATAGAATACATCGTTTTCTCCACGTATGGTTATTGATTTTGGCCAGGTATAGTAGCCTGGGTTGGCATTTGAGTTCTCTTAGTGTCTGTATAACATCTGTTCAGGCTCTTCTGGCTTTCCTAGTCTCTGGTGAAAAGTCTGGTGTAATTCTGATAGGCCTGCCTTTATATGTTACTTGACCATTCTCCCTTACTGCTTATAATGTTCTATCTTTTTTTAGTGAATGTGTTTTTCTGACTATTATGTGTTGGGAGGAATTTCTTTTCTGGTCAAGTCTATTTGGAGTTCTGTAGGCTTTTTTTATGTTCATGGGCATCTCTTTCTTTAGGTTTGAAAAGTTTTCTTCTATAATTATTTTGAAGATATTTGCTGCCCCTTTAAGTTGAAAATCTTCATTCTCATCAATTCCTATTATCTGTAGGTTTGGTCTTCTCATTGTGTCCTGTATTTCCTGGATGTTTTGAGTTAGGATCCTTTTGCATTTTGCATTTTCTTTGATTGTTGTGCTGATGTTCTCTATGGAATCTTCTACACCTGACATTCTCTCTTCCATCACTTGTATTCTGTTGCGGATGCTTGCATCTATGGTTCCAGATATCTTTCCTAGGGTTTCTATCTCCAGCGTTGCCTCACTTTGGGTTTTCTTTATTGTGTCTACTTCCCTTTTTAGGTCTAGTATGGTTTTGTTCATTTACATCACCTGTTCGGATGTGTTTTCCTGTTTTTCTTTAAGGAATTCTACCTGTTTGGTTGTGTTTTCCTGTTTTTCTTTAAGGACTTGTAACACTTTAGCAGTGTTCTCCTGTATTTCTTTAAGTGAATTATTAAAGTCCTTCTTGACGTCCTCTACCATCTTCATGAGATATGCTTTTAAATCCGGGTCTATCTTTTCGGTTTTGTTGGGGTGCACATGACTAGGTGGAGTGGGAGTGCTGTGTTCTTGATTTCTGTTAGTACAATTCTTACATTTGCCTTTGGCCATCTGGTAATCTCTGGAGCTAGTTGTTATAGTTGTCTCTGGTTAGAGCTTGTTCCTCAGGTGATTCTGTTAGCCTCTATCAGCAGACCTGGTAGACTACATCTCTCCTCTGAGTTTCAGTTGTCAGAGCACTCTCTGCAGGCAAGCTCTCCTCTCACGGGAAAGGTGCACAGATATATGTTCTTAAGACCTCCCTCCTGGCTGAAGACGAAGGCCCAAAACAGGACCTGTCCTGAAGCTGAGTTGTTTTGGCCTGTCCCAGAAGGTGTTAGCTTCTGTATTCTACACTCTCACACGTCCAGAATACACCCGGTGGGGTCCTGGAACCAAGATGTCTGTTGCAGATGCTCAGGCAAAGCACTTCTGCACCAGGCGGACCCCCTTTACTCTGGCTGGGAAAGTGGCCGGATGTCTGGGGCCTTTGCAGAATACACTTGGCAGGGACCTGGACCAGTCTTGTGCTTCTTCAGAAAATTGACATAGTACTACCAGAAGATCCAGCAACACTTCCCCTGGGCAAATACTCAGAAGATGTTCCGATGTGTAATAAGGATTCATTCTCTATGATGTTCATACCAGCCTTATTTATTTATTTTGTTAATATTTTTTATCATTACGTATTTTCCTCAATTACATTTAGAATGTACATTTAGAAAGTCTCCCATACCCTACCCCCCACTTCCCTAACCACACATTTCCATTTTTTGTCCCTGGCATTCCCCTGTACTGTGGCATATAAAGTTTGCATGTCCAACGGGCTTCTCTTTCCAGTGATAGCCTACTAGGCCATCTTTTGATACATATGCAGTCAAGAGCTCCGGGGTACTGGTTAGTTCATAATGTTATTGGACCTACAGCGTTGCAGATCTCTTTAGCTCCTTGGATACTTTCTCTAGCTCTTACATTGAGAATTCTGTGCTCCATCCAATACCTGACTTTGAGCATCTACTTAAGTATTTGCTATGCCCCAGCCTTGTCTCACAAGAGACAGGTATATCCGGGTCTTTTCAGCAAAATCTTGCTAGTTTATGCAACGGTTTCATCGTTTGGAGGCTAATTATGGGATGGATCTCTGGACATGGCAGTCTCTAGATGGTCCATCCTTTTGTCTCAGCTCCAAACTTTGTCTCTGTAACAGTCTGGCGGTTCCTCAGAAATTTGGACATGGTACTACTAGAGTATCCCACAATACCTCTCCTGGGCATATATCCAGAAGATGTCCCAACCAGTAAGAAGGAAACCTGCTCCACTATGTTCATAGCAGCCTTATTTATAATAGCCAGAGGATGGAAAGAACTCAGATGCCCCTCAACATTGGAATGGATACAAAAAATGTGGTAAATTTACAAAGTGGAGTACAACTCAGCTATTAAAAAATGAATTTATGAAATTCCTAGGCAAATGGATGGACGTGGAGGGCATCATCCTGAGTGAGGTAACACAATCACAAAAGAACTCAAATGATATTTACACACTGATAAGTGGATATTAGCCCGGAAACTTAGCATACCCGAGATATAAGATACAATTTGCAAAACACATGAAACTGAAAAATGAAGACCAAATTGTGGACACTTTGCCCCTTCTTAGAATTGGAAGCAGTCACCAGCCTTATTTATAATAGCCATTTGCTCGAAAGAACTCAGATGTTGCTCAACAGAAGAATATATGATACAGAATGGATACAAAAATTCTGGTACATTTAAACAATGGAGTACTATTCAGCAGTTAAAAACAATGAACTTATGAATTTCTTAGGCAAAAGAATGTATCTGAAGGATATCATCCTGAGTGTGGTAATCCAATCACAAAAGAACACATATGATATGTACTAACTTATAAGCCGATATTAGCCCCCAAACAGACTACTCAAGATACAATTTGCAAAACGCATGAAACTCGAGATGAAGGAAGACCAAAGTGTGGATACTTCATTGGTTCTTATAATGGGGAACAAAATACCCATGGAAGGAGTTACAGAGACATTTTGGAGGTGAGAAAAAAGAAAGGACCATCCAGAGACTGCACCACCTGGTGATGCATCCCATAGACAACCACCAAACCCAGACAATATTGCATATGCCAGCAAAATTTTTTGACAGGACCCTGGAATAGCTATCTCCTGTGAGGCTATGCCAGTTCTTGGCATATACAGAATTGGATACTCACAGTCATCTATTGGATGGTACACAAGGCCCTTAATGTGGAATCTAGAGAAAGTTCCCAAGGAGCTAAAGGGTCTGCAACCTTAAAGGAGGATCAACAATATGAACTAACCAGTAACCCCCTGAACTATGTATCTAGTTGCATGTGTGGCAGAGGATGGCCTAGTCAGCCATCAAAGAGAGGAGAGTCACTTGGTCTTGTGAAGATAATATACCCAAGTACAGGGGAATGCCAGGGCCAGGAAGCAGGAGTGGGTGAGTTGGTAAGCAGGGTAGGGGAAGGTATAGGAAACTTTCAGGATAGCATTTGAAATGTAAATGAAGAAAAATATCTAATAAAAAATGAGTTAAAAAATATTAGTAAAACCTTACATTAGCACGTTAACAGCACATCCTAAAGATCTCAAACACAAAAGAAGAAATGACACCCAAAAGATGTGGTGGCAGGAAATAGTAAAACTCAGGGTGGAAAAAAAAATAAAATAGAAAGAAAAATACAAATAAATTTTTGGAACAAATATTGGTTCTTTGACAAGATCATTAAGATCAACAAACTATTATTCAAGTTAACTAAAATAAAAAAGATAATATACAAATTAGCAAAATCAGATATTAAATGGGGGGACATAACAACAGACACCTGATAGGTCAGAAAGTTTCGCAAAGTGCTTCTTCCTCCTAGAAGCACACTTGCTCAACCATATTAATTGCTGCTGTATTCATAATTATCTGCAACTGGAAACAACCTACATGTCCATAAACTGAAGAATGTATAACATATATGTTATATTTATACAATGGAACAATACTCAGCTGTTATGAAATAGATGGAAACAGAAAAAAATAAAAAAAAAAACTAAAAACAAAAACATAACCTGAATAACGTATCCCAGTCCCAGGAAGATAAATATGCTATGTGTTGATTTATATGTTGATATTGACTGGGCTGGATAGTTTTTTGTCAACTTGCCACAAAGTAAAGTCCCCTGAGAGTAGGGAATCTCAATTGAGAAAATGTCTCCATAAGATTGGTCTGTGCAGGCAAGACTGCAGGGCAGTTTCTTAATTAATGATTGATGGGTAGGATTTCTGCCAATTGTTGATACTGCCATCCATGTGCTTGTGGTTCTGAGTTCTCTATGAGAAAGCATGAAACCATGGGGAACTAACCACTAAGCAGAATGCTGCAAACACTCTGGGCCCCTTTGTCTGCGTGGAACGGATCTCTAGTCACAGGTGGGCAAAGCGTTGGATGAAATGATAGACAGATACACACAGGAGAGGTTGAGTAGAATCTGAATGTAATGTGTCAAATTGAGCATCAAACTTTTTATACAGAAGAGAATAGGAAAGTTGGGTAACACACAAGCGAGGTACAAAGAGGTTACTGGATTCTTACAGAAAACGGAGGAATACAAACTCAGAAGTTCTCACAGGAAACACCTGGGATAAAATTCACTGTTAACAACTGGGATCAAAAAGAGCTCCACCAAATATCCACATAATCTTAGAAGCCAGGGTCAAGGGCTTCGTGCCCTTGCTATAGTTCCTATTTTAGTCTATTGTATAGTCCACCTTCCCCCAAGGCCATTGTAAATACGTGTATATGTGTGGAACTCAGCAATCTATAGTTCTAAGTATGTACTCTGCTTCCTCCTTAGGTCTCAAACTTCCTTCTTCCTAGATGATGATAAATTCCTGTGTAGGGCAGTGACTTAGCTTTTATTCAAAGTAGTAGTGTAATACCAGAGGCAATTTGAATGCCACTGAATAGGCAACATTCTTACTGAATTCTAAGCCCATGGTCAGCTCAAGGACTTTCTAGGATATTGGAACATTGGCAAAAGCTTAGCTATATCAGAATTCAATCTTAAAAAGAACTTATAATAAGATAACACTAAAAGAGAGCATGTGGATCCATACACCAGACTAATGCGGGAATAGGGGATGAGTATATGGTTTAATGAGAAGGCCAAAACTCCAGAAAATGAGCTTCCATGAAACTCTTTGCCTCATGAGTGCTTCCAGGCCTCTCGGCCTGTCAAGCTGACTCGACTGGTGTGCGTGGCAGCAGTACCCATCCATGGTCTCTGTATTAGCTCCTGCCTCTAGGTACCTGGCCCATTTCAGTTCCTGTTCTGTCTGTCTTCAGATGATGAATAGCAATGAAGAAGTGTAAACCAAATATGTCCTACCCTCCCCAACTTGTGCTTGGGTTATAGTTTTTAGTGACAGCAATAGAAAGATTAACACATTCTACATTACATATGTGATGGCCTGTCTACAATCTGTAGATCCAGTGAAGTTAGGTATAGAGGAAGGACTTGGGTGCATACATTGATGCCCATGTTATGGGGATATAGAATGGATTTTATTAGTGGACAAAGGTGGACAAGAAAGAGAAGATCAGGTGGCATAGTGGAGGGAGATGGGGTTGAATAAGGAAATGCAGGAAGAGATATTTGAAAGAGAAGTATTTGATGAATGATGACCGAAAGGTGGAGGAACTGGAGAGGATGGGAGGTAGTGAAAGAACCGTGGGGAGTAAAATTTGGGGGGACTGTAAGCAGGGTCTATTAAATGAGAAATTAATATTATTTTTAATTTTACTAGAATATTAAGCATGGCAGAGGGGCTCCCAGGAATGTACATTTTACCTCCAAATTACTGGGCTTTGATGGATTCTTGGTGAGGTGAACCACTTAAAAGCTCTTACCACTCTTAAACACTTAAAAGCTGGTACCACTCTGTTACCACTCATGCTGTTGTAGAGTTTCTCTCTACTTGCTGCCCTCACATCACATCCCTCATAATCTATGGATTGTATGAAAATTTAAGGGGGGTTCCAGCCCCTCACTGGGCAATATCATTGCCGCCCACAGTGTTAGTTAGATCTAACTTTCTCAAGGATTGCAGCTGATGCAGATTAATACTTCAACCACGATCTTGGAAAGAATTACTATGAAAAGCATGCCTTTTTTTTTTTTTCAAAAGTCAGGCTGGTGTTCAGATGATTATTATTTCCTTGTACCTATTTCCTCCCTCTGATTCCTGATATGATTTAAGAAAAACATGGTTAATGAACAGATGTGCACCCTGAGGATTCAAAGTATAAATAGATGATAGGTTTTTACATAAAAGTTTAGTTTTCTGATTCTTTTAAGATTTGAGAAGGACTAATTTTTGAGATAGACAAAAACTAATCCTTTATGTATAACAGCAAATTTCAGTCTACCAGTAAGAGAAACTGGCTGAAAAAAACCCCTTACTTACTTACAACTTGTTAATCTATAACAAGTTTTTTAGTTAGAAATGTGTGTTGGTTCTTGGGGATAATATTGGATATTTATAAACATAATTTATAAATAGCTCATCATAAAAGTATAGTGAGAAGATGCTTTTCCTTATATATTCTCATAATTATTCACTAGAAGAAAATAGAAAGTAACCAGTATAAATTTTATACTAATTGAAAGATTGTGCAGAGATATATAATCAGTGTGAGAAAAATAAAGTTGGTGCTTTGTTCCATCCTCCAAATGTGAGTATATATAGAAAGTGGTTGAAGCTTTGCACTGTCCAACAAATGTGTGTGTGTGTGTGTGTGTGTGTGTGTGTGTGTGATTGTTTGTGCTTCTTAAAGCTTGCTTCTTCTACCATTTATGTAAATGTGTCTTGCCTGCTTTATATGTCATCTAACCAACATCCCCTCCTTGAATCATTGAACACTCTATCACAGCTACTCTTGGAAAGGCAAACAGACAGCAAACACACAGAACCCTACTGGGCATAACTTGAACATGTATGAGACCACCCACCTCTTCCAGTGACACCCTTCCTCCAACAAGGAAACACCTAGTCCAACAAGGTTACTCATCCGAATACAGCCTATGGGCCGATGGGAACCAATTACATTAAAACTACCACACCTACCTAGCTACATGCATACATATATCCATGCATAAGAGATAAACAGAGAAAGAGGGTGAGAGAAATAGAAAGAGAAAGAGTGATTGGTAGATGATAGAGAAATAGTTGCATACATATCTATATAAATACATTCAATCATTACTTCATACATACATACATACATACATACATACATACATACATACATACATACATACATATATAGATGATGGATAGACAGATAATGATATGTGATATTTATCTAAACACTAAAGAAATGGTGCCCTTTAACTCACACACACACACCCTGAGCATTGTTTACAATCCTCAATTAAGACATGAAGTTTGGACATTCGAACTACAAAGACATATAAAAACAAATCCACAAAACTCACAATGTTCATTTGGTGTGCATAGATTTGATTAATATCTAGGATTTTCTTTTTTGTGTATATTATGAGAGATTACACCCTAAAATCTTTCTCAAACTTGTCCATTATTTTAGTTACTACTGTTTACAACCTGATACTTATAATCCACTAGAGAGTAACGTTACAGAAGGTATTTATTGTGCTGAAGATATTCAGTCATACCCCTCAGCTCCAAAATATATCTTTTAAAGACACATAGTAAGGAACGATCTTCCAAATGACCTCAAATGAAACTGTCACCTGGTGGAAAATAACACAGCACAGGAAGAATTTTACACATAAAATTTATATTCATGTGAATATTGGTCAAAATGATTACAATTGTAAAGTTGAATTACATAGTGGTATGTCTTTGAAACAATAGGAAAAAATGATGTGCATACATTGTGTTTTCCAAAAAGAGTAGGAAATGTAAAACATTTAAGAAGTGGCATGTTGGTTTCTAATGCCAGGAGATGACTAACATAGCAACAGACTAATAATGTATCCTCTTCAAAAGTTAAAAGAAAACAGCAACAACAAGAAGAGAACAACAATCACAAGGAACCATGTCATCCGTGGCATCTTCAGGAGGATGTGCAGCAATCTGAACATTGTTCCAAGGACTTTAGTAGATGTCTATTGCATTGTCAGCCTGACAGGTTTGTGTTCAACCATCCATGTCTGTATACTAAGGTTGGGAACAATCCATCGGGGATGAGTGACCTAAAGATGATGAGTTCTACTCCCCACTCTCCTTGCTTCTCTGGAGACTTCAAACCTGAGGGGAGGAATGTTATATTGATGAGTATGAGAATGCTCAAATCCTTTTTGTCTACATTGTGTAAATGTGGAATCTCTTTAAGTGAAGTGTAAGACCTGCTTGGCCAGAAGGTACAACCAGAGGCCTGTTGAATAAAGATGCTACTATAGAGACCCCATGTAATGAGAAAGGTCTTTCTGAAGTACCCTTGGACAGAGGTGGAATTTAAGATCCAATTATTCAAAAATGGCATGTAGGCACTACTGTAGGCCTTATTGTCATACCGAGAACATCCCCAACACTAATCAGAGATGTATGGCTAGTGGTCAGAGGTGAGTGGGTAATGGACATTGGGAAGAAATGAGACCCTATGAGCCATGAAAAATAGATAGGACCCCAATGGTCAGAGGGGAAATACACGATGGCATCTTTGTGAAAATTTGGAAATCTAAAACCCCTTTGTACAGGTAAACTAGTATGTTTGGTTGGGTAGAGTTTAAATTTGCATGTTCTTTCCTTGACGTGAGATCAAAGACTCAGCCTACCTCATGCAGTGGAGCCCATTCCAGGTTCTTCCTAACAGCTAGCAACTCCTCATCAGAGACTAGAGCATCTGTCCACTATAGTAAATGTGGTGCCGGATCAGGAAGCAGTCTGAGCACTCATCAAAAACCTGGCTGACAGTTCCACACTAGTTCTTCTCAGGCATATGTTATTCTCCTGGGTCTAGGTATGAATCATGAGGAGTACATCATTTTAGTTTCTGCATTGAGGAAATGAGCTTTTGTTCTGGGCTGTACTTCTTAATGTTCGGCTCAGGTACTTTAAGCTTGGGTGGTCTGGAGGTCCATTTGGGAGTTAAAATTAGAGGGGGGGGTGACTAAGTGTCTCCATCAGAGGAGAACATT